>NC_140925.1:575000-887500 GCF_045865225.1 Trachurus japonicus
TAGGGCCACATTGACGTCGTAAGTCGTAACATTATGAGAATAAAGTCGTAAATTTGCGAGAATATAGTGGTAAATTTACAACTTTATTCTCACAAATTTACGACTTTATTCTTGTAATGTTATGGTACGTTTCTCGTAGGAAATGTACGACTTTTTTCTCGTAGGAAATGTACGGCTTTATTCTCGCAAATTTACGATTTTATTCTCGAAGTCTGTGTTGTTGGTTTTTTCTCAGTGTGGCCCTAATACTGCAGCCTCGCAAACCAGCCTCTCGCGGAAATGCATTTCATTTCATTTCATTTCATTTCTCGGGAGAGTCTGGCCTCATCCCCGTTGTAAGCGTTTGGGGTGGATGGGAGTAGTAGCAAAGACGGTTTAATATCTTTGGTGTAGTGACGGGGCTTTGCACCAGTCGGTCCCTGATTGGCCAACGTGCTGTGTCAATCACAGCGGGCGACGCTGATTGGCTCTTAGGCCTTCTGAGGGTTTCAGTCCAAACGCTTAGAATGGGGATGAGGCCAGACTCTCCCTCGGAATGAAATGAAATGAAATGAAATGCAGTTCCGCGAGAAGCTGGTTTACGAGGCTAGTAATACTCCGTCGTAATTTACTATTATTTATTTTCAAATGTCACTAATTATATGAATTTTTTACTGAGAAAATCTGGAATCTGGAAATTAGGAACTGGAAAAAGTCTGGAATTTGGAAATTGTGTAGGAACCCTGTGTGTGTGTGTGTGTGAACTCACGTAGTCGACAGCGTTGACGTTCACGCTGCTGCTCAACACGACCGTCATCAGAGAGCAGAGCTGACGCTGTTTCTGTAACTGCAACACAAATACACACAGAGACACACAGAGACACACACACACAGAGACACACACACACACACACACACACACAGACACACACACACAGACAGATAGACAGACACACACACACACACACAGACACACACACACACACACTAGTCAGAACCTCCACTGTTCAGCAGTGATGGGAGTAACGACATTGTTACACCATACTTTTAAAAAGTAATACAGTTACCAGTTACTTTCCCCAAAAAAGTAACTGAGTTAGTAACTGAATTACTACATGATAAAAGTAACTAATTACCAGGAAAAGTTACTATTGGGTCACTTTTTTCAAAATAAAATGTCAGATATGTATGATATCAGATATGATATGTAATATGTCAGATTACTTCGACTCCCCCTTTAACCTCCTGTTCATGTGGAACTAACCAACTCACTCAGTATCCCTCCGCCTGAGTGGAGGGATACTGAGTGAGTTGGTTAGTTCCACATAAACAGATTGTTTCAGACCAGTTGATGAACTGAAACTAAAGTGTTTGTAATGTATAACTACACTTCAACAGTAGAGTCAAAACTGAGTTATAACGGAGGAAACAGTAACTTTATGATTACTGTTACTGATAAAAGTAGCTGTTAGTAACTCTGTTATTTTCATCACTGTATACAATGCAACTTTTTGACATTTGAACTTTTTCTAAAAAAAAAGCAACTCAATAGTTACGTTTCCTGGTAATTAGTTACTTTTATAATGTAGTAATTCAGTTACTAACCTTTTTGGGGGAAAGTAACTAGTAACTACAACTTATTACTTTTTAAAAGTAACGCAACCCAACGCTGCTGTGTTCAATCAATCAATCAATATAAACTTTATTGTCCCCGGAGGGAAATTAGCTTTGGACAGTCAACTTCTCCAGCAGCTGCATCTCATAAAAACACACAAAGACAGACACAACAGTACGTTTAAATAACGTCAAAACGTTTTCCATTCACTCCTGAGTGTCTACAGATAGACCAGATACTGCACAGCCCTCGTTGCCTTGTGGTTGCTACCAAGAAAGAAAAAATAAAAGTAAAACCTACAATAAATATGGTAAATAAATAAGCACTGATAAGAATCTATAAAGTGTAGAGTGTGTTGGGGACTTCTAAAAGATCCTAAAAACCAGTAGATAAATGATCTCCAAAAAAATAAAACCTATTTAAGAGGTGGATGGATGTTGGGAGGAAAGAGAGCTTGTAGCAGTTACTTTTACACCGGCTTGCTCTGTATCGTCTCCCCGAGGGCAATAATTCATGTTCTTGATACAGAATATGTGAAGGATCGTTTAAAATGTTATGTTATGTTGGACTGCGTTACTAAAGAGGAGCGGTGGTGGGACGCTGAGGGGCCGGAGGGTCAGTGAACGCACCATGAGGAAGTATCCCAGCAGCAGGATGGGCATCAGCACGGTGACCAGCAGGTAGTCGAGTAGAGACAGACCACGCTTAGACACGTAGTGGAGACACGTCCTCTGTTTCTGAGACACACACACACACACACACACACACACACACACACACACACACACACACACAGAGACACACAGAGAGAGACACACACACACAGAGACACACAGAGACACACACACAAAGGTGATTCAACAGGAAGGACGAAAGGGATAGTTCAACATTTAGTCAAATTGTCCCATCACCATAACCCCTATAGTCATAGCAGTAGGTTCGTTACCTTTAATTGTCGGTGCAAGCTGTTTTTAGAACGGCGGAGCAGAGCCGTGAGCTGCTCAGAGCTACGCTATGGAGGCTCATTATGGGATTTCTTGGTTTCCCTCATCAAACTCATCAAATACACAATCCAACAACTCCACAACGCTCTGGTGGACAAGTTGTGAGCTGCACATTCACCACGCTATGAGATAATAACACAACGTTACCACACAGAGTTGTTTTAGAGGGAAATACAGAGACTGTTGATGAAAAACTGTCCCTGAAGGCAACGTGCATCAGTGGTTTTACATGAATTTCCCTCTAAAACAACTCTGTGTTGTTTTGTGGCTGCGTGAGAAGTTCTTCTGTGTTTACATCAAACATCCATCTTTATTACTCTATTTATTATGATCAATACTATGAATAATCATGCTGCTATGAGCACTTTGCACTTTGTCCACCACACATACAGTATATAACAATCAACATCTTGCTACTATGAGCTCTCCTACTTCATACATGTTTTTATTTTATTTAACCAGGCAAGCAAATGAAGACCAAAATTCTTATTTTCAAGTGCAGCCTGAGGGGGAAGGGGGAGGGGAGTGCTAAAAGTGAAACAAGGTTAATAAATTACACAGAAAAATTCTATACAATACAGTACATAGAATATATCAATATAATCAATAAAATAGAAAAATAAATATGTTGTTGTCTAAGTGTTGTCCATTGTCTAACTGTGTGTGTTTATGCCTCACCTTTGTATAGTAGCTTGTATTCTGTGTATTTTATTACTTTTATGTTATGTGTAGGGACTACAGATGGAAATGAGCTGGGAGCTAAATCTGGTGCAACCATCTTTTCATTTTTTTTCCTTTAAATTATTAATATAATTGCACGTTGTCCCTCATTAAACTAATAAACTAAACTAAACTAAACTGATGATTTACAACGACAAACAAACGTGTCGATTTTGGGTGAACTATCCCTTTAAAGAGGCTCCTGTTGCTGCTGCTGCGTTCAGAGCTACAAACTCTTGTACCTTATTGGTCAGGTGGACGTCGGCTCCGTTGTCCAGCAGGTACTGGACGGTCCTCAGGTTGCCGCGGCGACAGGCGGCGATGAGGGGCGTGTCCCCGGTGCGGTCGTCACGGGCGTTGAGCCGCTCGCCGTCGTCGCTCAGCAGGAGGAACAGCTGCTGCACGTCACCGTCGTAGGCTGACTGACAGGCCGGCTGCACACACACACACACACACATGACCTCTGACCTCACAGCCTTTCAAAGTAAAAGCTTTAAAGGGATAGTTCACCCAAAATTTAAATTTCTTTACTCATGATCTCCTCCTCCCCCTCACGTGGACTAAGGGCTGGGAGAAGTTTCAGAGTCCTCCGTGGCTTCTCTGAGTTACAGGGGGTCTCGGCGTAGCAGTGCATGTCCATATGACGGTTGCTAATGGATACCAACTGTCTTCGTAACAAAAAGACACACCAAAAAAACATCCAGATACCTCCATGCTGCTCCTATGTAATGTCCGTCTGGTATTGAAGCTCCGACATGAGAAATTGTTCTGAAAAAAATTAAATAAGTCTATATTTCAAGCTTGTTTGTAGCGGAAGCTTCTCGAAGCTCCTCTTTCCGGTTCGTCCAAATTTGACGAGAGCCGAGTTCCCCTTCTGATGGAACATATGGAAATATATTAGGCTATATTGTATAATAATAATATATATTCCCAGTTCGTCCAAATTTGACGAACCAGGAAGAGGAGCTTCAAGAAGCTTCCACTACAAACAAGCTTGAAATATAGACTTGTTTATTTTTTTCCGGGACAATTTCTCATTTCAGGGCTTCAATACAAGACGGACATTACTAGGGCTGACCCAAAAAAATCGAAGCTTCGAAGCTTCGTTCGTTGCCATTTTTTTTTTCTTCCTTTTTTCCTTCCTGACACCGGTTCTCATCGGCACTTGTTACATTAAAATGAGTAGGCGACTTGGCATCTGGAAACCTGCCTGATTTTGGAGATATGCAGTGTTAGTTTGCCATTACTGTCATTATTTACGCTATAACCCCCCCCCCCCCCCGCCCCGTTACGATCGTGCACCCCCCGGCCGTCGGAGCTTCGATTAAAATTGATTTTATGTCCGCGAAGCTTCGATTATCAAAATATGATAATCTGGTCAGCCCTAGACATTACATACGAGCAGCATGGAGGTATTTGGATGTTTTTTGGTGTGTCTTTTTGTTATGAAGACAGTTGGTATCCATTAGCAACCGTTATATGGACATGCACTGCTACGCCGAGACCCCCTGTAACTCAGAGAAGCCACGGAGGACTCTGAAACTTCTCCCAGCCCTTAGTCCACATGAGGGGGAGGAGGAGATAATGAGTTAGGGAATTTCAATTTTGGGTGAACTATCCCTTTAACAACTATTACAAACATGTTCCTGAGGGGACGAGAGGCCCGGAGCGACACCTGAACTCCACACGGGGACCACGGCAACAGGTCAGACCTGAATCTGGATCCACTTCACCTGGACCTGCTCCACATTCCTTTGTTTTTTCTTTTTTTTCACTGTTGTTTACTTGTTTTTATTTGCAATTATATCGTTTAGAAAACCTATAAAGACAGACAGTCCACACAGACACAATCCCATCCCCGACCCTGCAGAATATGAAAACACACGATAGAAAGCAGTTCAACACATACAGCTACCATACAATTATACATAATGACATTCAGCCAATGGAAGCTTCGATTTGAGGGATTGTTTTCATTAGAGGCCCCATTGAGACAAAGTCCTGGTTTGTCCTTCACACTGTAGCTACATCAGGTTCAATATGACAGAGTTTCATTCCACCGTCGTGCAGTTGTTGATTTACAATGTGTTAAAGGGACAACCAGGAGTTTTGTTAAAGTGAAGTGTTTCCTCACTACATTTCTGAGCCTCCGCACCGTGAAATTCTTTGACCGGCGCAAGACAGACTCATGTTTTCATTCATCAAGAATTAAAGTCAGAGGTTGGAAGACGATCACATACCGTCGTAGTTCCCACCATAAACGGAGATTCATACGGCGGCGTTATTCTCATGACTCGCCACGAAACCGAAAGTAAAGAAACGCTGGTCGGCTCGCCCAGCATTTCCACCACCACTAATAATAACAAAATAACCATAGACACAAAACCATAGATTTATCTAAAATGGACCATTAACAAGTGGTAACGGAGATTCATCCACATTAATATCAGACTTTTTATAACCAAATAGAAACTCATCGTTGTCCCTTTAAACTACATTTTCTAGCAGCTGTGGTGGGTAATAAACTCAGTCTGTTGCTGCTCCACATTCCTGCTTCAGGCTGATCGGCTCCAGATGCTCTGACTCCTCTGAGCCGGGGATCGAACCTCCGATCCCTGTACCCGCTGAGCTGCTGTCCCCTCAGGTAACAGGTACACAGATACACCTGTTACCTGTTACCTGAGGGGACAGCAGCTCAGGGGGGGCGGTGAGCTGTTTGTTCTGCAGCTCAAACACAAACTGTTGGTTTGGTCTCAAACGACTCAGTCACTGGGTGAGTTGGTGTAAACCACCGCCGGCTGTGACAAAAACATGATATTAAAGCTTTTTATTCTGCACTTAAAGGAGACATATTATGCTAAACTCACTTTTTCATAGCTTTAGTATAATGTGTATTTGCCTCTTCACCCCTTAAACGTCAGTTTTGACGACTACGTCAACATTTTGTAAACTGTCATAGTCAGAAAATGTGTCTCTTAACAAGCCGTTTTAATTTCACCCGGTTTATTACATCACAAGCTGGGTGATGTGAACATTCAAGCCCTCGCTCCCGTGGTTACCATGGTTACCTCAGCTACCAGAGCGAAGGATCTAAAGCAAGGGTGTCAAACATGCGGCCCGTGGGCCAGAACCGGCCCTGCGGAGGGTCCAATCTGGCCCTCAGGATGAATTTGTCAAGTGTGAAAATTTGAAATTGCACATATTTTTATCAATAAATTTCAAGTGGTTCATAATATGTTTTGTAAAAGGATAGTTCAGTAACTGCAAACATACAAAAACAGAGGAAAATTTCAATTTTAAAAATATATTTAAAGGTTATTGTGCTATTATTTTACTATAGTCCGGCCCACTTGAGATTAAATTGTGCTGTTTGTTGCCCCTGAACTAAATTGAGTTTGACATCCCTGTTCTAAACCGACTGTTTAGAGCAGGGCTGTGAAACTGGTGTGTAGTGAACCCAGCTGTGCTCAATCTGATAGCAGCATGTTAGTAACGTTACTGTTAGACATCAAGGTGCCATGTCAAGAAGCAGAGATGAGCAGAATATCCCTTTATTCCCTTTAATGTATTTTATTCAGCACTTAAGTAGCCTAATTATTATCAGTGAGATCCATAGTCTGAACCTGAACCTGAACTCCTTCATCTTTGTCTTTCAAGACCCAGAGAGACAAACTGCAAACAAAGAACTAAACCAGACTGAACTAACAACACAACACAGACACACAATCAACCTGATTACAGTCTGATGAGTTTAACAACACAACACAGACACACAATCAACCTGATTACAGTCTGATGAGTTTAACAACACAACAACACAACAGAGAACAAACAGAGGAGAAAGAAACACTGTGATGCCTCAGGAAGAGTGAGTCTGTCACATGGAGCTGCTGCTGCTGCTGCTGCTGCTGCTGCTGCTGCTGCTGCTGCTGCTGCTGCTGCTGCTGCTGCTGCTGCACAGGACCAAACTGGACTGCACTCAAACACAGTCAGAGGATTCAAGACTCAGTCCTCTGATGGAGAAACTGGAAGACAACCATGTTCACCTGTTCACCTGTACACCTTTCTACCTGTACAACATTACATCTTTATCTTTATCTCTACATCTCTCTATCCGTCTATCTCTCTCTCTATCTGTCTGTGGTAGCGACCTTAGCGATGCTCCTCCGGTCACAGCTGTTTCTACCTGAGCGCGTGTCGGTCGGTCGGTCGGTCGGACACCTGTCTGTCACACTGACGTCACACTGACGTCACACCGAAGCTGCGTTTTGGTGTAAAACACAAAATAAAAGCACTGAAACAGAGAATAATAAAGAGTTGTTACCTCAGAGTAAACCAGCCCCATGTCTCTGTCTCTGTCTGTGTGTGTGTCGACCGGCGGGAACTCACCTGGAGACGTCAACACCACACACCTGCTGCACGCGCACTTCCTGTCACCTTCTTTCAGAATAAAAGACCCACGCTCTCTGACTCTGTCGCTGCTTTTCATTTACTTAAATCAAACCTCCACAGTTCATTTAAAGGTGAACTCGTCACTCCACAGTGTGAACAGGACGGAAGTAAATACATTTAATGTTATTGTTCAGAAATAAAAGTTTAAACCGCCTGCTTTTATTTTGTAGTAGCAGCTGTGTGACTTCCTGTGTGTCACCGTCTCACTGCGGAGGAGCTGACGGATCAAACTGAAGGAAGAGAAAAGAATTCTTCTATCTGTGATTCAGTCATCTGACTCACACACACACACACACACACACACACACACACACACACACACACACACACACACACACACACACACACACACACACACACACACACACACACACACACACACACACACACACACAGCCTGTTCACACCTTGTTGTGATGAGACGAGTCCTCACAGGAACCAGAATCAGAGGCCAGATGGAACTGGATGAGAACAGATACAGATACAACCAAGGAGATGAAATCAGTAAATACATAAATCAAAGTTGTGGTATTGGTAGAGATACAGTAGCTACCATTCAACAGGTAGAAGAATTACACAGAGAGAAAAGAGAAAGGCCATGTTGGCTCAGGATCGAGTTGCACCTTATGCTCCACAGGGGTTCACCTGACAAAAAAAATTATAAATAAAATAAAAAAACTTTATGGATAGGTCTGAAGTTGCTGAACAGATTTGATGTGTTGAAAGTGAAAAAAATGTCATATATGAGATTTTTATTGCAGTTTAATGAGAGGGTCCTGAGGGTAACAGGTGGGGGGGGGGGGCACAAGGGTTAAGTTTGATCCCCATTAGCTGATGTAGTTTACATCAACTCTTCTTCCTGGGGTCCGATCATTGATAAACAGACACACCTGTATGAGGTCATCAGGTGTACGGTGGCCCCGAGGGACCAATCAGAAAACACAACAACTAAAGAGAAAACACAAATTAAGCGTATAGCGTTAGTTCTGGCAGGCCATGACGTCAAGCTCTAATCAGCACAGCGTAACTGTCTTCACCTGTGCAGGTCAGCTGATGGCTCAGCTGACTCCCCTATTGGGGAACTGCATTCAGGGCGCGCTGTTTAAACTGCTGTAGCCCGACGTCACCTCCCTTGCTGCTGCTGCTTCCTCTGCCGGCTTTTTTGCAACCCACCTCCGCCCCAGCTCCTCCTGTCATTATATCTTGTTGGTTGCTCTGCTCTGTCTGGGTTTTCTTTGCTGCTGCGCTCCCTGCTTATGCCGTTCATGATGGCTCGTGAAGGGCAGGAAGGTGCTCTTCCTGCCTCAGGCTTTCCACGCAAGCACGTGGAAGAGCAGGGGGTCCCAGAACAGTACCATACCGCCAAACTAAACTGTGCAAGTAAATTAATATTATTTTGACATAGTGGTCCTGACAGAACAGTCATTTGCCGTTAAAAACGCACTTCCCTCGCTTTTAACTCACCTTCATTTGAATTTGTTTTATCTGTCATTCTCTAAAAGCACTTGCAGTCTGTTCTTTTACTCTGCCCTTGCCTTGTCTCCTTACCTTGTCTCCTTACCTTGTCTCCTTACCTTGTCTCCTTGCCTTGTCTCCTTACCTTGTCTCCTTACCTTGTCTCCTTACCTTGTCTCCTTGCCTTGTCTCCTTACCTTGTCTCCTTGCCTTGTCTCCTTGCCTTGTCTCCTTACCTTGTCTCCTTACCTTGTCTCCTTGCCTTGTCTCCTTACCTTGTCTCCTTGCCTTGTCTCCTTACCTTGTCTCCTTGCCTTGTCTCCTTGCCTTGTCTCCTTACCTTGTCTCCTTACCTTGTCTCCTTACCTTGTCTCCTTACCTTGCCTCCTTGCCTTGTCTCCTTACCTTGTCTCCTTGCCTTGTCTCCTTGCCTTGTCTCCTTACCTTGTCTCCTTACCTTGTCTCCTTGCCTTGTCTCCTTGCCTTGTCTCCTTACCTTGTCTCCTTGCCTTGTCTCCTTACCTTGTCTCCTTGCCTTGTCTCCTTACCTTGTCTCCTTGCCTTGTCTCCTTACCTTGTCTCCTTGCCTTGTCTCCTTGCCTTGTCTCCTTACCTTGTCTCCTTACCTTGTCTCCTTACCTTGTCTCCTTGCCTTGTCTCCTTACCTTGTCTCCTTGCCTTGTCTCCTTGCCTTGTCTCCTTACCTTGTCTCCTTACCTTGTCTCCTTGCCTTGTCTCCTTACCTTGTCTCCTTGCCTTGTCTCCTTGCCTTGTCTCCTTACCTTGTCTCCTTACCTTGTCTCCTTGCCTTGTCTCCTTACCTTGTCTCCTTGCCTTGTCTCCTTGCCTTGTCTCCTTGCCTTGTCTCCTTACCTTGTCTCCTTGCCTTGTCTCCTTACCTTGTCTCCTTGCCTTGTCTCCTTACCTTGTCTCCTTACCTTGTCTCCTTACCTTGTCTCCTTGCCTTGTCTCCTTACCTTGTCTCCTTACCTTGTCTCCTTGCCTTGTCTCCTTACCTTGTCTCCTTGCCTTGTCTCCTTGCCTTGTCTCCTTACCTTGTCTCCTTACCTTGTCTCCTTACCTTGTCTCCTTGCCTTGTCTCCTTACCTTGTCTCCTTACCTTGTCTCCTTACCTTGTCTCCTTACTTTGTCTCCTTACCTTGTCTCCTTACCTTGTCTCCTTGCCTTGTCTCCTTGCCTTTTCTTGTTTGTTTTAAAGTGACTTTGTGTTTGTTGTGTTTCTGTTTTTTACCTTAATCTTAAATCTTTTTTGTCTCAATGTAAAACACTTTGGCCCCTGTGGTTTTTTAATGTGCTATATAAATAAAGTTGATTGCCGCCCCCCCCCCCCTCACCAGAGGCTGCCTTCATCAACTCCTGCTAACATGTCCATATTTCTCACATTCTGTGACATAAACTATAAACTGTTTTCTTGTCTGTAACAACATCTCTGTCCCGTCTAAGGACAGAGATGTTGTTATGATGGGATGTAAAGTCCTTTGAGACAAACTGGTGGTAAAACGGACTATACTAATAAAATTGCCTTGCCTGTGTGGGTCTGGTACCAGTAAACTTAGTCAGTGTGAGACCTCTTCTCTGATCCTCTCCGCCGTGTTGCGCATGCGCAGCTTCTCCGCCCACGCGGTAACCGGAAGGTTGAGGAGTGAAGAGGAGTGAGTCATCTTCTCTAGAGCAGCAGAGAAGATCTTTGTCTGTTTCTGTCTCCACCATCTCTGTCCCCGTCGCTGCTGCTGCTGCTGCTGCTGCTGCGGCTTCACTCCGTAGCTCTGATTCATTTCTCTAGGGACTAGTCCTCTAGTCCTCTAGTCCTCTAGTCCTCTAGTCCTCTAGTCCTCTAGACCTCTAGACCTCTAGTCCTCTAGTCCTCTAGTCCTCTAGTCCTCTAGACCTCTAGACCAGGACCCGAGACCCGGTCTGGTACTGAGACCCGGATCTGAACTGCACGTGACGGTGGGAGGTCGACGGAGCTCAGGTACACACACCTTTATGTTCCTCTTCTCAGTCCTCTGGTAGCTACTCCTCTACTCCTCCTTCTGCTCCTCCTCCTGGTCCTTCTTCTGAGTCCTCTGATCCACTACTCCTCCTTCTAGTCCTCTTTCTGGTCCTCATCTCAGTAGCTACTCCTCCTGCTCCTCCTGCTCCTCCTTCTAGTCCGCCTTCTAGTCCTCTGTTCCTCTAGTGTTCTGGTCCTCCTCTAGTCCTCTAGTCTTCCGATCCTCTTTCTGATCCTCATCTCAGTCCTCTAGTAGCTACTCCTCCTTCTGGTTCTCCTCTGCTCCTCCACCTAGTCCTCTAGTCTTCTGCTCCTCTAGTCCTCTAGTCCTCTAGTCCTCTAGTCCTCTGCTCCTCCACCTAGTCCTCTAGTCTTCTGCTCCTCTAGTCCTCTGCTCCTCTAGTCCTCTAGTCCTCTAGTCCTCTGCTCCTCCACCTAGTCCTCTAGTCTTCTGCTCCTCTAGTCCTCTGCTCCTCTAGTCCTCTGCTCCTCTAGTCCTCTGCTCCTCTAGTCCTCTAGTCTTCTGATCCTCTTTCTGATCCTCATCTCAGTCCTCTAGTAGCTACTCCTCCTGGTCCTCCTCTACTCTTCCTTCTGCTCCTCTGGTCCTCTAGTGTTCTGTTCCTCTAGTCCTCTGGTCCTCTAATCTTCTGTTCCTCTAGTCTTCTGGTCCTCTAGTCCTCTGGTCCTCTAGTCCTCTGGTCCTCTAGTCTTCTGTTCCTCTACTCCTCCTTCTAGTCCTCTAGTCCTCTAGTCCTCTAGTCCTCTAGTCTTCTGGCCCTCTAGTCTTCTGTTCCTCTAGTCCTCTAGTCTTCTGGTCCTCTAGTCCTCTAGTCTTCTGGTCATCTAGTCCTCTAGTCTTCTGTTCCTCTAGTCTTCTGGTCCTCTAGTCTTCTGGTCCTCTAGTCTTCTGTTCCTCTAGTCCTCTAGTCTTCTGTTCCTCTAGTCATCTAGTCTTCTGGTCCTCTAGTCTTCTGGTCCTCTAGTCTTCTGTTCCTCTAGTCCTCTAATCTTCTGTTCCTCTAGTCATCTAGTCTTCTGGTCCTCTAGTCCTCTTGTCTTCTGTTCCTCTGGTCCTCTAGTCCTCTAATCTTCTGGTCCTCTAATCTTCTGGTCCTCTAGTCTTCTGGTCCTCTAGTCCTCTAGTCTTCTGGTCCTCTAGTCTTCTGTTCCTCTAGTCCTCTAATCTTCTGGTCCTCTAATCTTCTGGTCCTCTAGTCCTCTAGTCTTCTGTTCCTCTAATCTTCTGGTCCTCTAGTTCTCTTGTCTTCTGTTCCTCTGTTCCTCTAGTCTTCTGGTCCTCTAATCTTCTGGTCCTCTAGTCCTCTAGTCCTCTAATCTTCTGGTCCTCTAATCTTCTGGTCATCTAGTCTTCTGGTCCTCTAGTCTTCTGTTCCTCTAGTCCTCTAATCTTCTGGTCCTCTAGTCTTCTGTTCCTCTAGTCCTCTAATCTTCTGGTCCTCTAGTCTTCTGTTCCTCTAGTCCTCTAATCTTCTGGTCCTCTAGTCCTTTAATCTTCTGTTCCTCTAGTCTTCTGTTCCTCTAGTCCTCTAGTCTTCTGTTCCTCTAGTCCTCTAGTCCTCTAGTCCTCTAGTCTTCTGGCCCTCTAGTCTTCTGTTCCTCTAGTCCTCTAGTCTTCTGGTCCTCTAGTCCTCTAGTCTTCTGGTCATCTAGTCCTCTAGTCTTCTGTTCCTCTAGTCTTCTGGTCCTCTAGTCTTCTGGTCCTCTAGTCTTCTGTTCCTCTAGTCCTCTAGTCTTCTGTTCCTCTAGTCATCTAGTCTTCTGGTCCTCTAGTCTTCTGGTCCTCTAGTCTTCTGTTCCTCTAGTCCTCTAATCTTCTGTTCCTCTAGTCATCTAGTCTTCTGGTCCTCTAGTCCTCTTGTCTTCTGTTCCTCTGGTCCTCTAGTCCTCTAATCTTCTGGTCCTCTAATCTTCTGGTCCTCTAGTCTTCTGGTCCTCTAGTCCTCTAGTCTTCTGGTCCTCTAGTCCTCTAATCTTCTGGTCCTCTAATCTTCTGGTCCTCTAGTCCTCTAGTCTTCTGTTCCTCTAATCTTCTGGTCCTCTAGTTCTCTTGTCTTCTGTTCCTCTGTTCCTCTAGTCTTCTGGTCCTCTAATCTTCTGATCCTCTAATCTTCTGGTCCTCTAATCTTCTGGTCATCTAGTCTTCTGGTCCTCTAGTCTTCTGGTCCTCTAGTCTTCTGTTCCTCTAGTCCTCTAATCTTCTGGTCCTCTAGTCTTCTGTTCCTCTAGTCCTCTAATCTTCTGGTCCTCTAGTCTTCTGTTCCTCTAGTCCTCTAATCTTCTGTTCCTCTAGTCTTCTGTTCCTCTAGTCCTCTAATCTTCTGGTCCTCTAGTCTTCTGTTCCTCTAGTCCTCTAATCTTCTGGTCCTCTAGTCTTCTGTTCCTCTAGTCCTCTAATCTTCTGTTCCTCTAGTCTTCTGTTCCTCTAGTCCTCTAGTCCTCAGTTCCTCTAGTCCTCTAGTCTTCTGTTCCTCTAGTCTTCTGTTCCTCTAGTCTTCTGTTCCTCTAGTCCTCTAGTCTTCTGTTCCTCTAGTCCTCTAGTCTTCTGGTCCTCTAGTCTTCTGGTCCTCTAGTCCTCTAGTCTTCTGGTCCTCTAGTCCTCTGGTCCTCTAGTCTTCTGGTCTTCTGTTCCTCTAGTCTTCTGTTCCTCTAGTCTTCTGGTCCTCTAGTCTTCTGGTCCTCTAGTCTTCTGTTCCTCTAGTCCTCTAGTCTTCTGTTCCTCTAGTCTTCTGTTCCTCTAGTCCTCTAGTCTTCTGTTCCTCTAGTCTTCTGGTCCTCTAGTCTTCTGGTCCTCTAGTCCTCTAGTCTTCTGTTCCTCTAGTCCTCTAGTCCTCTAGTCTTCTGTTCCTCTAGTCCTCTGGTCCTCTAGTCTTCTGTTCCTCTAGTCCTCTAGTCCTCTGGTCCTCTAGTCTTCTGTTCCTCTGGTCCTTTAGTCCTCTAGTCTTCTGTTCCTCTAGTCTTCTGTTCCTCTAGTCTTCTGGTCCTCTAGTCTTCTGTTCCTCTAGTCTTCTGTTCCTCTGGTCCTTTAGTCCTCTAGTCCTCTGGTCCTCTAGTCCTCTGTTCCTCTAGTCTTCTGTTCCTCTAGTCTTCTGTTCCTCTAGTCCTCTGGTCCTCTAGTCCTCTGATCCTCTAGTCCTCTAGTCCTCTAGTCCTCTGTTCCTCTAGTCCTCTAGTCCTCTGGTCCTCTAGTCTTCTGTTCCTCTGGTCCTTTAGTCCTCTAGTCTTCTGTTCCTCTAGTCCTCTAGTCTTCTGGTCCTCTAGTCTTCTGGTCCTCTAGTCCTCTAGTCTTCTGTTCCTCTAGTCCTCTGTTCCTCTAGTCTTCTGTTCCTCTAGTCTTCTGTTCCTCTAGTCCTCTGTTCCTCTAGTCTTCTGTTCCTCTAGTCCTCTAGTCCTCTAGTCTTCTGTTCCTCTAGTCTTCTGTTCCTCTAGTCCTCTAGTCTTCTGTTCCTCTAGTCTTCTGTTCCTCTAGTCTTCTGTTCCTCTGGTCCTTTAGTCCTCTAGTCCTCTGGTCCTCTAGTCCTCTGGTCCTCTAGTCCTCTGGTCCTCTAGTCCTCTGATCCTCTAGTCCTCTAGTCCTCTAATCTTCTGGTCCTCTAGTCTTCTGTTCCTCTAGTCCTCTAATCTTCTGTTCCTCTAGTCTTCTGTTCCTCTAGTCCTCTAATCTTCTGGTCCTCTAGTCTTCTGTTCCTCTAGTCCTCTAATCTTCTGGTCCTCTAGTCTTCTGTTCCTCTAGTCCTCTAATCTTCTGTTCCTCTAGTCTTCTGTTCCTCTAGTCCTCTAGTCCTCAGTTCCTCTAGTCCTCTAGTCTTCTGTTCCTCTAGTCTTCTGTTCCTCTAGTCCTCTAGTCTTCTGTTCCTCTAGTCCTCTAGTCTTCTGGTCCTCTAGTCTTCTGGTCCTCTAGTCCTCTAGTCTTCTGGTCCTCTAGTCCTCTGGTCCTCTAGTCTTCTGGTCTTCTGTTCCTCTAGTCTTCTGTTCCTCTAGTCTTCTGGTCCTCTAGTCTTCTGGTCCTCTAGTCTTCTGTTCCTCTAGTCCTCTAGTCTTCTGTTCCTCTAGTCTTCTGTTCCTCTAGTCCTCTAGTCTTCTGGTCCTCTAGTCTTCTGTTCCTCTAGTCCTCTAATCTTCTGGTCCTCTAGTCTTCTGTTCCTCTAGTCCTCTGTTCCTCTAGTCTTCTGTTACTCTAGTCTTCTGTTCCTCTAGTCCTCTGTTCCTCTAGTCTTCTGTTCCTCTAGTCCTCTGTTCCTGTAGTCTTCTGTTCCTCTAGTCCTCTAGTCCTCTAGTCTTCTGTTCCTCTAGTCTTCTGTTCCTCTAGTCCTCTAGTCTTCTGTTCCTCTAGTCTTCTGGTCCTCTAGTCTTCTGGTCCTCTAGTCCTCTAGTCTTCTGTTCCTCTAGTCCTCTAGTCCTCTAGTCTTCTGTTCCTCTAGTCCTCTGGTCCTCTAGTCTTCTGTTCCTCTAGTCCTCTAGTCCTCTGGTCCTCTAGTCTTCTGTTCCTCTGGTCCTTTAGTCCTCTAGTCTTCTGTTCCTCTAGTCTTCTGTTCCTCTAGTCTTCTGGTCCTCTAGTCTTCTGTTCCTCTAGTCTTCTGTTCCTCTGGTCCTTTAGTCCTCTAGTCCTCTGGTCCTCTAGTCCTCTGTTCCTCTAGTCTTCTGTTCCTCTAGTCTTCTGTTCCTCTAGTCCTCTGGTCCTCTAGTCCTCTGATCCTCTAGTCCTCTAGTCCTCTAGTCCTCTGTTCCTCTAGTCCTCTAGTCCTCTGGTCCTCTAGTCTTCTGTTCCTCTGGTCCTTTAGTCCTCTAGTCTTCTGTTCCTCTAGTCCTCTAGTCTTCTGGTCCTCTAGTCTTCTGGTCCTCTAGTCCTCTAGTCTTCTGTTCCTCTAGTCCTCTGTTCCTCTAGTCTTCTGTTCCTCTAGTCTTCTGTTCCTCTAGTCCTCTGTTCCTCTAGTCTTCTGTTCCTCTAGTCCTCTAGTCCTCTAGTCTTCTGTTCCTCTAGTCTTCTGTTCCTCTAGTCCTCTAGTCTTCTGTTCCTCTAGTCTTCTGTTCCTCTAGTCTTCTGTTCCTCTAGTCCTCTGTTCCTCTAGTCTTCTGTTCCTCTAGTCCTCTAGTCCTCTAGTCTTCTGTTCCTCTAGTCCTCTAGTCCTCTGGTCCTCTAGTCTTCTGTTCCTCTAGTCTTCTGTTCCTCTAGTCTTCTGTTCCTCTAGTCTTCTGTTCCTCTAGTCTTCTGTTCCTCTGGTCCTTTAGTCCTCTAGTCCTCTGTTCCTCTAGTCTTCTGTTCCTCTGATCCTCTAGTCCTCTAGTCCTCTAGTCGTCTAGTCCTCCTGAGTCCAGCTGCCGTGTTGTGTTCACTGTCACTGAGAGAAAAGAGGAAACGGTGGTTTCAGTTTCCTTCTGTCTCATGTGGTAAAACAGAACCAGGTGTTGGTCACAAGCTTTTATTTTGAAACTCAGAGGAGTTCAATGTTTAACAGCTTCAGACCCTCGACTCACCTCACCTGTCCCTCAGGTGGTTAGGTTCAGTCTGAGGTGAGGTGAGTCCCTCAGTGAGAGGATTCCTGTTGAACCGGATCACCCAGATGTTTCTCCGTCAGAGGGAATGTGGACGGACAGGAAGTCACCGCCACGAGGAGCTGCTCCACACCTGGTCTCAGTGATCAGCATCAGTGATGTGCAGCATCAGGTTGCCGTGACGATGGTCTCCAGGCTGCATGGCGGTGCTTGTTGCCGTGGCGACGTGGCGAGGCCGGGTGTCGATGCTGCTCTTTGTGTCCGTTCTTCCTCTCTGTTGTTGTTTAAGTGGATGAGTCAGTGGATCATTAGTTACCGGTCGTCATGGTAACCGTGGTGATGATGATGATGATGATGGGATGAGAGGCGCCTCGCCAGCCAGCCGCCACACGGCCGCCTCTGATTGGCTGTTAGCTTTAGCCACGTGCTAACTGTCAGTGAAGTGTCTTCTGTCCTGTTTGTCTCTGCAGTGAAGCATCATGGGAGGTGGCAGACGGACGTGGGCCGAGGAGTGACACACACACACACACACACACACACACACACACACACACACACACACACACCATGGACCAAGGCTTCAGTCTAAATACACTGGTAAGTGTGTGTGTGTGTGTGTGTGTGTGGATCTGAGCTTGTGGAGCGAATGTTTTGTTTTCTCTCTGTTGCATTTTTTTTCTTCCTCTCACACTGCAAAAACTCAAAAATCTTACCAAGAATATTTGTCTTATTTCTAGTCAAAACAAATCTAATTATCCCTAAAATCAGACTCATCACATTAAAAAGCAGCTTGTTTTTAGACACTTTTTACTTCTTTCAAGCAGATTTTCACTTGAAATAAGTAGAAAAATCTGATAGTGGAGCAAGTTTTTCTTTCTTATTACAAACACAAAAAACTTGCTTTCACTGGCAGATTTTTCTACTTATTTCAAGTGAAAATTAGTTTGAAACAAGTGAAAATGATCTAAAAACAAGTTCATTTTTAGGTGATGAGTCTTATTTTAAGTGGAAAGAGATTAGTTTTGATTAGAAATGAGACATTTTGACAAGAAACAAGACAAATATTCTTGGAAAGATGTAGAGTTTTTACAGTGCAGCTGAGCTAAACACACCTGAAACCACCTGGTCAGTGCAGAGATAACCCTGCGGGTGTTTTTTCGGTCTTTCATCCACACGTGGTCGTGAGCTCCTGAAACCAGAGTGTTTTGTAGTCGGAGTGTGGAAGTATAATCCACATTTTGCTGAATTTAGTTCGCCATTGTTGTTTTTCCGGTTGTTTTTCCAGCCTTGTGATTGGCTGAAGTGGCCGTCCTGTTAGGAGTGCTATCGCCACCTGCTGCTTTGTCATGTGCATGACGTCGCTTGAGGAGGATTTTGCGGTTTCATGTGTGGATGTGGATTTTTTTTAAAACTGGAGGCCAAAAGTTTGGTTTCAGAAACTCCCGTGTTGGTGTGGACGAGGCCTCAGAAAGATCTGAAACTGGAAAAAAGATCTGAAACTGAAAACATAAAACATGCAGCAAGAAAACGGATCCCAAATGTCACAACATATGAAAGTGAAAAACAATGACCATAATTGACCCTTTGTCAAGGCCCCGCCCCCCACGGTTACTGTTGCTAGGTTGGACAAACAATGGTCACGGAAGGGTTAACTCCCATTGGAAACCATTGAAAATTAGGCAGATTTAAATTGCTTGTAAAGAAAATTTTAATTAACTTATGCATCAGAAAAATAGTGTCCATGATAGAGGACAGACGTGGCTCAATAGCGATTGAACGGGCATTACCTGACTTTTCCGAAAAATGGGGAAAAATCATTGTTTTGGTCACTCACTAGCTAGTAGCTAACGACGCTAGCTAGCGTTAGCTACAAGCTAACGCCTAATCTCCGCCGATCTCCCGTTTTTCCTCGTAAAACTTCACAAAGTTCAAAAGACATTAGCAGCGGTAATGTTACGTTTGCTAGATAATTATGAAGGTATTAGATCCTCTCTGTCTATGAACACGACCAGAGAGTGGACTGGAGGATGAATGAGCTTCAATAGCACTTCAGTACAGCCAGGGAAAACAGGCTCACTTCTCATGAGGACTGCACACAACAACAACAACAAACAAAACTTTGCAGTTAACCCCTGACCTATGCCTAGAGCTCCCCCTAGTGGACCACCCCCAAACCCTATTATTAAGCTCAACTAACAGAAGGTTAAAGTAATATGTTATACAGTACACATGGGCCAAGTAGCCTATGTTTATTGATGTCTTAGGTTTGGGGAATGGGATAAAAATGACTCCAGGAATACGTTACAGATATCGTGAGTTGCTATTGCAGGAACCCCAGGCACATTTTAACTATATTGAAAAATTATTAAGTAGTTTTTGCCAAAAAAATTGCTGTCTACCTATCTCGTTTCATAGGGTTTCATTCCAGGGTTGTCCAACCTTAGAATGTTGTGCAACATGTGACATGGGGAGAAGCGCTCTGATTGGTGGATCAGCAGACCAATCAGAAGGCCAACAAAGGGTCAATTATATTTAACCTGAAAAACTGATTTTATTTATACGTTGATGTATTTTTCACATTTCAAATGTCATTTTTCAAGTAGAAACCATTCGACCCCCACAAAGCTCCCTGAGCTCTGAGACCTTCAGATTAAAAGTCTGCACCCCCCCCACCCCCTCCCCCCAGTGAACAGAGGACTGCTTATCAGTCTGTAACAAATGCTGCATTCAGGCTCACAGCAGAGACGGTAAATCGGAGTTTCCTGCCTGAAGACGCAGACACATGTTAATGTGATGGGGGGGGGGGGCTTCAGGACCGTGATGTCATGTTAGACCAGTTAAACCAGACGACTTGACAGAAATACTGGACGACTGGGTCAAAGGGACATTTAGGGATTTAGATAATAACACAACATTACCACACAGAGTTGTTTTAGAGGGAAATACAGAGACTGTTGATGAAAAACTGTCCCTGAAGGCAACGTGCATCAGTGGTTTTACATGAATTTCCCTCTAAAACAACTCTGTGTGGTAACGTTGTGTTATTATCTCATAGTGTGGTGAATGTGCAGCTCACAACTTGTCCACCAGAGCGTTGTGGAGTTGTTGGATTGTGTATTTGATGAGTTTGATGGAGGGAAACCAAGAAATCCCATAATGAGCCTCCGTAGCGTAGCTCTGAGCAGCTCACGGCTCTGCTCCGCCGTTCTAAAAACAGCTTGCACCGACAATTAAAGGTAACGAACCTACTGCTATGACTATAGGGGTTATGGTGATGGGCCAGTTTGACTAAATGTTGAACTATCCCTTTAAGCTGGGAGTCAAACAGTGTGTGTGTGTGTGTAGAAGAAGCTGGCTGCGGAGCCCGACTACACGGACGTGACTCTGACGGCGGCGGAGCGTGTGCGAGCGCTGGGGAAGCTGGGCGTTACCGTGGAGATCAACGAGGACGTGGCGCCGCGCCGCTACTTCCGCTCCGGCGTGGAGATGGAGCGGATGGCGGCCGTCTACCTGGAGGAGGGAAGTCTGGAGAACGCCTTCGTCCTCTACACCAAGTTCATCACGTAAGACACAAGACACGCCCCCTCTGACATCACAGCCAGACACGCCCCCTCTGACATCACAGACAGACACGCCCCCTCTGACATCACAGCTAGACACGCCCCCTCTGACATCACAGACAGACACGCCCCCTCTGACATCACAGCTAGACACGCCCCCTCTGACATCACAGACAGACACGCCCCCTCTGACATCACAGACAGACACGCCCCCTCTGACATCACAGCACCAGACACGCCCCCTCTGACATCACAGCCAGACACGCCCCCTCTGACATCACAGCACCAGACACGCCCCCTCTGACATCACAGCACCAGACACGCCCCCTCTGACATCACAGCTAGACACGCCCCCTCTGACATCACAGACAGACACGCCCCCTCTGACATCACAGCACCAGACACGCCCCCTCTGACATCACAGCTAGACACGCCCCCTCTGACATCACAGCACCAGACACGCCCCCTCTGACATCACAGCCAGACACGCCCCCTCTGACATCACAGCACCAGACACGCCCCCTCTGACATCACAGCTAGACACGCCCCCTCTGACATCACAGCTAGACACGCCCCCTCTGACATCACAGCACCAGACACGCCCCCTCTGACATCACAGCACCAGACACGCCCCCTCTGACATCACAGCTAGACACGCCCCCTCTGACATCACAGACAGACACGCCCCCTCTGACATCACAGCCAGACACGCCCCCTCTGACATCACAGCTAGACACGCCCCCTCTGACATCACAGCTAGACACGCCCCCTCTGACATCACAGACAGACACGCCCCCTCTGACATCACAGACAGACACGCCCCCTCTGACATCACAGACAGACACGCCCCCTCTGACATCACAGACAGACACGCCCCCTCTGACATCACAGCACCAGACACGCCCCCTCTGACATCACAGCACCAGACACGCCCCCTCTGACATCACAGACAGACACGCCCCCTCTGACATCACAGCACCAGACACGCCCCCTCTGACATCACAGCCAGACACGCCCCCTCTGACATCACAGCACCAGACACGCCCCCTCTGACATCACAGCACCAGACACGCCCCCTCTGACATCACAGCACCAGACACGCCCCCTCTGACATCACAGCCAGACACGCCCCCTCTGACATCACAGACAGACACGCCCCCTCTGACATCACAGCCAGACACGCCCCCTCTGACATCACGGCGCCGTGTGTTCAGTCTGTTTGTAGAGAAGCTGCCGGCTCACAGAGACTACCAGCAGAGCAGCGTCAGCGACAAGACGCTCATCATGAAGGTAACAACATGACCTCTGTCTTTCTTTCAATGGGCTTTTTATTAGAGACAAAGCATGTATAAGACATTATGAAGTCATTATGATGATTTTATGTCCACCATCCACCCACGACACAACATAACCCCTTGTGTCCAAACAACCGAACATGGACATACAGGACATACTCATACAGCCACTGAGAAAAAATAAATACAGTTAATAGAAATAGAAGAAAAAGAAAGAAAAAAAGTGGATAGACAGAATAAAAATCATACAAATGATTAACAACCATACTTAGAAAGAAAGAGGAAAGGAAAAAAATAAAAATAAAATAAAAAAATAATAATAATATTTGCGCTAGTATGGTTTTGGAAATGTGGATACGATGCACTACTTTAAATTGCAAAAGTGCATGTCGAGAACACATAGAAGAGGAGTGTATTTGATCTATCACCGAGTGGTAACACGACCTCTGACCTCTGTTCCAGCAGGTGTCGGTGTACTCGGGGAGTAACGGATTACGTCATTTAATTACAAAACTACATCATTGTAATCAGTTACATTACCAGGGAAAATGTGTAGCCTAATTAGATTACAGCTGCTTTTAGAAATTAAAAAATCTCAGATTTATCAAATAGTTTTTCCATGTCAACGTCGTCCTCTGATTGGTTCACTGCAAAAACTCTAAATCTTACCAAGAATATTTGTCTAATTTCTAGTCAAAACAAATCTCATTCTACTCAAAATAAGACTCATCACATTAAAGTAGTTTGTTTTTAGACACTTTTTACTTCTTTCAAGCAGATTTTCACTTGAAATAAGTAGAAAAATCTGATAGTGGAGCAAGTTTTTCTTTCTTATTACAAACACAAAAAACTTGCAAGTAAAAATTATGTTTGAAACAAGTGAAAACGATCTGAAAACAAGTAAATTTTTAGGTGATGAGTCTTATTTTAAGTGGAAAGAGTTTAGTATTGAGTAGAAATGAGACATTTTGACAAGAAACAAGACAAATATTCTTGGAAAGATGTTGAGTTTTTGCAGTGTCCCTCTAGTTGTGAAAGTCTAGATGCAAATTCTTCACTATTTTTCTTCCTTGGTCTTGACTCAAACCTTTAACCCAACTGCATTTACAGATATGAAATGTTTAGAGCTGCAACTAACGGTTATTTTCATTATCGATTAATCTGTCGATTATTTAAACAATTAATCGATTAGTTGTTTGGTCAATAAAACATCAATCAGTGTTTCTCAAACCACCAGACGACATCGTCCTCAAATGTCTTGTTTTGTCCACAAACCAAAGAGAGACTCAGTTTATTGTCATAAAGGAACAAAGAAACCAGAAATATTCACATTGAAGAAGCTGGAATCAGAGAATCTGGACTTTCTTTTAATTAAAAAACTACTCAAACTGATTATTAGATTATCAAAATAGTTGACAATTAATTTAATAATTGATTATTGTTCGTTTAATTGATGCATTGTTGCAGCTCTAGAAATGTTAGACTGTTATGTGTTATGGTTTTTGTTCTGACACAAAGTTGTTCACAGTTGTAGTTAAAGTTTAATAGGGAGCAATTTGATTGAATTTGTCCACATGCCAGTGACTGCTGTGAAGGTTTATGTGCAGATGTGTTGAGATGACGACAGATGTTCAGTGTAAACCATAGACTGTATAAAGGATGTGTATATAAACAGATGTTCTCACAGTAAAAGAGGAACTGGAGTTCTTTTATTTCATCGTCTTCATGTGGTTTTAAGTTACGGTTGAAGGATTTACACACTAACAGGTTTTAAAATGTGAAAATGGTTAAAACAGTTGAGAGAATTTATTCAAAATTAAGAAAAGTAATCAAAATGTAATCAAATGCAATTAGTTACATTATGTGTGTGTGTGTGTGTGTGCAGACGCTACAGGAAGTGGCGTTCCCGCGGCGAGACGAGCTGAAGCGGCGTCTGGAGGAGAAGTACAGCAGGGAACACACTCAGTACCTCAGAGCTCAGGTCAGTCTGCGCCGGCCAATCAGCTTTGACCTCTGACCTCCTCGGCCAATCAGACGGTGTTGTTTCCCCAGAGCCAGGCCGTGGTGGCGGCGGACGGGTGTGGCCAGCAGCTGCAGGGCCTCTCCCTATTGGAGGAGGACAGGAGGCGGGGCTTGCTGCTGGAGGGCGAGCGGCAGCGCGTCGCGGCGCTCCGACGGATGCAGATCGAGTCGGAGCAGTTCCGCTACTTCGAGGATCAGCTGAGGCGTCAGGAGCTGGCCAATAGGAGAGGAGAGGAGGCGGAGCTAAAGGTACCAACACACAGGCAGCAGTCTGGTCACATGATACAAACCTAAGGTGACCAGATTTCCAAAATGAAAATCGGGGACATTTTCAGGGCGTGGTCAAAATTAAAATGTTATCGTTATGAAATGAATAACAGGGGCAATTACATGTTAATGTATTTTGACAAAGCAAATGAGTATCCAATGAGAAGTTACCCTTAGCCCTTTCAACCTCTCAGTCACTTCTGGCTACCAGTTCAACAGCATCAGCAATAAACAACATCATCAAATGCTGTATTATAACTAGAGAATAGCCACCTCTGTTCAGGCTGCAGGAGATGTTTATTCTATCGTATGTCTCCAGCATTTAACATTAGAGCAAAAACAACAACAACAAAACAGAATTTATTCTGACTCAGTAATGGTCATTGCTAAGGCCAGGTCATTGTACAGGCCACACCCATTGACATAAAAGAGTCCTATTTTATTAGCCAACTCTGCCAGACAGGCACTATTGCAGACACAGATGCCAAATTATTTTTAGGAGCTAAATAATATTTGTTTGGACACAAACTGTTAACTGATATGAAGAACTTGAATTCTGATTGGACTCTGATTCTTCTTATGTTTTTTTTTTTATGTGTCAATTTATGTCAATCAACTCATGGGAGTTCGTCAACACGTGCACTCTTCCACTCGTGACTTAAGCCATATTTCACAGCAAAGCGTTACATGAGAGGATTTACACTTATGCTGTGCACTCCTTGTGATAGAAAGTCAGTACAAACTCTGAGTGCAACCTGCAACGCGTGCTTCACCCAAGGACGGTGGCCCTAAAATAAAAAGGAGGGGCTCTCCAGCCGGCTCCCCCGTCACTCACCTGCAGCTGCACAGACGAGCAGAGGAGCGCTCTGGCGTGGATGCGCCGCAGCACAGCGGGAGCAGCGCGTGTGTGTTTTTAAAAAAAAAAAAAAAAAAAGCAAACAAAAAGAGACCGGCCGGTCGACACAAGCCATTTACCGCACACGTAGCGTCAGCACGTTAGTTCAACCGGTTTAACCCTATGGTTTAACCATAATAAGTTTTTGCATCCATACGCAACTTTTTCTCCCCCATTCAAATCGGGGACATTTTCGGGGACAGCTTTAACCGGGGACAGGTCGGCCAAATCGGGGACTGTCCCCGAAAATCCGGGACGTCTGGTCACCCTATACAAACCACCATCAGAATCGCCAACATTTCTTTTTTTTCCGTGTCTTGCCTCACTCCCGAGTCCATGACCAGCAGATAGACACCATCCTTTCGACTGTGCGTGCAGTAACCATGGAGATAGAGCCGTATCGCCGTAATTAGCTTAGCTCAAACACTGGAAGTGTATGGGTAGTGTTAGCCTGCCTCCGCCTAAAATCGCTAATTAGCTTAGCTCAAACACTGGAAGTGTATGGGTAGTGTTAGCCTGCCTCCACCTAAAGTCGCTAATTAGCTTAGCTCAAACGCTGGAAGTGTATGGGTAGTGTTAGCCTGCCTCCACCTAAAGTCACTAATTAGCTTAGCTCAAACACTGAAAGTGTATGGGTAGTGTTAGCCTGCCTCCACCTAAAGTCGCTAATTAGCTTAGCTCAAACACTGAAAGTGTATGGGTAGTGTTAGCCTGCCTCCACCTAAAGTCGCTAATTAGCTTAGCTCAAACACTGGAAGTGTATGAGTAGTGTTAGCCTGCCTCCACCTAAAGTCGTAATTAGCTTAGCTCAAACACTGGAAGTGTATGGGTAGTGTTAGCCTGCCTCCACCTAAAGTCGCTAATTAGCTTAGCTCAAACACTGGAAGTGTATGGGTAGTGTTAGCCTGCCTCCACCTAAAGTCGCTAATTAGCTTAGCTCAAACACTGGAAGTGTATGGGTAGTGTTAGCCTGACTCCACCTAAAGTCGCTAATTAGCTTAGCTCAAACGCTGGAAGTGTATGGGTAGTGTTAGCCTGCCTCCTAGCTGAAATCAGCAGTCAGAAGCTGATTTCATTTTAGCTCTAAACTCTGTAAATATTTCACTTTATCCACATTTCAAACATGTTTAGGTGAGAAAGTAGCCGTTTAGATCAGCAGTGTGTCGTTAATTTGTCTAAATACCAGCTGTTTACTATTTTGTTCAGACGAATTCGGCGCTACTCAAGCTAGCCGTTGTGACCAACGCACTTCCAGTTAGTTTCACAAAATAAAACACTCGTTGTCCTCACAGTCGTGTTTTGTGATTGGCTGGTGATATGAACACCGGTCCTGGTCCAGACCGGTGCTACTGGTCTTCCTGGTCCTGCTGGTCCTGCTGGTTCTGTTGCCGTGACTACGTTACTACGTTTGTCCTGCAGGTGGAGACCAAAGTGCCTCAGGTGACGGACGGCTCGTCGCTCCCTCAGCAGCCAATCAGAGACGCCGTTCGGTCCCAGGGGGCGGACCCTAACAGAAACAGGCCGCCGCCTCCAACCGGCCAATCAGCTGCTACGCTGGCTGGAGTGCACTGTGAGCGCACACACACACACACACACACACACACACACACACACACACACACACACACACTGAGACACACACACACACACACACACACAGTTACTCAGTCCGTGCTGTGTGTGTTAACCCCGTGTCGCTGTGTGTTTGTTTCGCTGCAGCTCAGCGGGTGGAGCGTCTGAGGCGGGTGGTGATTCCCAGAGACCTGACGTACCGGTTCCTCCTGATCTCAGACACCAACACGGCCAGAGGCATCGAGACCTGTGGAGTGCTGTGTGGACGACTGGTTAGGCTGCTTTACTAGTTACTAGTTACTGACTAGTTACTGACTGGTTACTAGTTACTGACTGGTTACTAGTTACTGACTGATTACTGACACCAACACGGCCAGAGGCATCGAGACCTGTGGAGTGCTGTGTGGACGACTGGTTAGGCTGCTTTACTAGTTACTGACTAGTTACTGACTGGTTACTAGTTACTGACTAGTTACTGACTGGTTACTGACTGGTTACTGACTGGTTACTAGTTACTGACTAGTTACTGACTGGTTACTAGTTACTGACTGGTTACTGACTGGTTACTAGTTACTGGTTACTGACTGGTTACTAGTTACTGACTGGTTACTGACTGGTTACTGGTTACTGACTGGTTACTGACTAGTTACTAGTTACTGGTTACTGACTGGTTACTGGTTACTGACTGGTTACTGGTTACTGACTTGTTACTGGTTACTGACTAGTTACTGACTAGTTACTGACTAGTTACTGACTGGTTACTGGTTACTAACTGGTTACGAGTTACTGACTAGTTACTGTCTCTATGTCTCAGACCCACAACGAGCTGGTTACAGACTAGTTACTGACTGGTTACTAGTTACTAGTTACAGACTAGTTACTGACTGTCTCTCTGTGTCTCAGACCCACAACGAGCTGGTTACAGACTAGTTACTGACTGGTTACTAGTTACAGACTAGTTACTAGTTACTGACTGGTTACTAGTTACTGACTGTCTCTCTGTGTCTCAGACCCACAACGAGCTGGTTACAGACTAGTCACTGACTAGTTACTGATTGGTTACTGACTGGTTACTAGTTACTAGTTACTAGTTACTAACTGTGTCTCTATGTCTCAGACTCACAACGAGCTGGTTACAGACTAGTTACTAGTTACTAGTTACTAGTTACTGTCTCTCTCTGTGTCTCAGACCCACAACGAGCTGGTTACAGACTAGTCACTGACTAGTTACTGATTGGTTACAGACTAGTTACTAGTTACTAGTTACTAGTTACTGACTGTCTCTCTGTGCCTCAGACCCACAACGAGCTGGTTACAGACTAGTTACTGACTAGTTACTAGTTACTGTCTCTCTCTGTGCCTCAGACCCACAACGAGCTGGTTCTGACCCACGTCGTGATCCCGAAGCAGTCGGCCGGTCCAGATTTCTGTGACATGGAGAACGTGGAGGAACTCTTCAGCTTCCAGGACCAACAGAAGCTGCTGACGCTGGGCTGGATCCATGTACGGCCACACGGCAAGCACACGTTAAGAACACGCTAAGCACACGCTAAGCACACGCTAAGCACACGCTAGACACATGCCAAACCAACACTAAACACACGGTAAGCACAGGCTAAGCACACGCTAAGCACACGCTAAGCACATGCTAAGCACACGCTAGACACACGCTAAGCACAGGCTAGACACATGCTAAGCACAGGCTAGACACATGCTAAGCACACGCTAGACACACGCTAAACACATGCTAGACACACGCTAAGCAAACGCTAAGCACACGCTAAGCACAGGCTAGACACACGCTAAGCACAGGCTAAGCAAACGCTAAGCACACGCTAAGCACAGGCTAGACACATGCTAAGCACACGCTAAACACATGCTAGACACACGCTAAGCACACACTAAACACATGCTAGACACACGCTAAGCAAACGCTAAGCACACGCTAAGCACAGGCTAGACACGCGCTAGACACAGGCTAAGCACACGCTAGACACACGCTAAGCAAACGCTAAGCAGACGCTAAGCACAGGCTAGACACACGCTAAGCACATGCTAGACACGCGCTAGACACAGGCTAAGCAAACGCCAAGCACACGCTAAGCACATGCCAAACCAACGCTAAACACACGCTAATCACACACTAGACAGATGCTAGACATGGGCTAGACCCACGTTAAGCACATGCTAGACACACGCTAAGCACACGCTAGACACGCGCTAGACGCACATTAAGACACGCTAAGCACACGCTAGACACATGTTTAACATACACTAAACACATGCTAGGAACACGCTTGCTAGACGCACATTAAGACACATGCTGAACACGCGCTAGACACGCTAAACACACGCTAGACACACGCTAGACACACGCTAGACACACGTTAAACACACACTAAACACACGCTAAACACACGCTAGACACACTAAAAACACGCTAAACACACGCTAGACACACATTAAACACACACTAAACACACGTTAAACACATGCTAGACACACTAAAAGCACGCTTAACACACGCTAGACACACTAAAAACATGCTAGACACACGTTAAATACACGCTAAACACACGCTAAGAGCTCCAACAGGAAACAGAACACATGACTCTCTGTGTTGACGACTCTGAGGATTCGTCTCCTCTTCCACCGTGTCACATGTTCTTCATCAGCACGTCGTCATGGAGACGGGGATGTATGTGAGCTTCATTTGCATGATCCCAGATCGCCATGGCAACAGCTCCTGTGGTTGAAGCAGCAGAGATGGGAGCAGACGGACAGAGGCGTCACTCTGCAGAGATAGGAGCAGACGGACAGAGGCGTCACTCTGCTGACTGTCGATGTGCAGAGATAGGAGCAGACGGACAGAGGTGTCACTCTGCTGACTGTCGATGTGCAGAGATAGGAGCAGACGGACAGAGGCGTCACTCTGCTGACTGTCGATGTGCAGAGATAGGAGCAGACGGACAGAGGCGTCACTCTGCTGACCGTCGCTGTGCAGAGATAGGAACAGACGGACAGAGGCGTCACTCTGCTGACCGTCGGTGTGCAGAGATAGGAACAGACGGACAGAGGCGTCACTCTGCAGAGATAGGAACAGACGGACAGAGGCGTCACTCTGCAGAGATAGGAACAGACGGACAGAGGCGTCACTCTGCAGAGATAGGAACAGACGGACAGAGGCGTCACTCTGCTGACTGTCGGTGTGCAGAGATAGGAGCAGACGGACAGAGGCGTCACTCCGCTGACTGTCGGTGTGCAGACAGAGATAGGAGCGGACGGACAGAGGCGTCACTCTGCTGACTGTCGATGTGCAGAGATAGGAGCAGACGGACAGAGGTATCACTCTGCTGACTGTCGGTGTGCAGAGATAGGAGCGGACGGACAGAGGCGTCACTCTGCTGACTGTCGGTGTGCAGAGATATGAGCAGACGGACAGAGGTATCACTCTGCTGACTGTCGGTGTGCTGTGTGTTTCAGACTCATCCCACCCAGACGGCGTTCCTCTCCAGCGTCGACCTGCACACACACTGCTCCTACCAGCTGATGCTGCCCGAGGCCGTCGCCATCGTCTGCGCCCCCAAACACAACGAGTACGACGCACACACACACACACACACTAACACGCAGGGCCAGCCCAAACCTCCATGCGCCCGAAGCAAAACTTTATTTTGGGGCCAATAATACTGATTATTGATCATTTACACACCTAGTTACCCATTACCACACGTATTAAAGGGATAGTTCACCCAAAATTGAAATTTCACTCATTATCTCCTCCCCCTCATGTGGACTAAGGGCTGGGAGAAGTTTCAGAGTCCTCCGTGGCTTCTCTGAGTTACAGCGGGGCTCCGTGTAGCAGTGCATGTCCATATGACGGTTGAGAACGGAGCTCACTTTTCTTCATCGAAAAAGACACACCAAATAAACATCCAAATACCTCCATGCTGCTCGTCTGTAATGTCCCTCTTGTATTGAAGCCCCGACATGAGAAATTGTTCAGAAAAAAATTAAATGAGTCTATGTTTTAAGCTTGTTTATAGCGGAAGCTCCTTCACTGCTCTGCCTGTGTCTGTGCAAATTGCCCAAGATTTGCACAGACACAGGAAGAGCAGTGAACTGAGACACTGGGAGCTTCCGCTATAAACAAGCTTAAAATATAGACTTTACAGACGAGCTGTGTGGAGGTATTTGGATGTTTTTTGGTGTGTCTTTTTGGACGAAGAAAAGTGAGCTCCGTTCTCAACCGTCATATGGACATGCAGTGCTGCACGGAGCCCCGCTGTAACTAAGAGAAGCCACGGAGGACTCTGAAATCATTTCTTTATGAATCATCGTCCTTGTCTGGCAGGTTTTTACCCGTCTATGGTTTTAATCTGAAGTTCAGCTCAAAGTGCAGCCTGGGGTTGATTCACACGTCACATTCACAGTGATGTAGAACTGAGTGGGAAACTGAAGGACATCCAGGCCGACTAACAAACTAATAGACGATGCATTTTCTGTAGACACATCATCTGCTTTTTTATTTTTGGTTTTATATGAACTGCAACAACAACAACATTTATGTATTTAAGCAGCAGTTCTGTCTGGATCAACAGAAGTTGCTCTATAGATTTAAAACAGTTAGTTGCATTGTGGCGCCCCCCAGTGGTCATGGAGCCCAAAGAGGAGGTTAGTTCTCTTAGATGAATGAATGAATGAATTAATGTTTTATGCATATCCATATGAGATTACAAGACACAATAACAAATACAAAAACAAAGACTAGACAGTCCTTCCTGTTGGTGTTACCTGCTGCAGGTGTGACATAAATAAACTATTTAAGATTACTTTCAGTACTCAGCTATATATCGCTCTTCGTCTCATTGCCCAAGCCTTTTCAAGAAATAAAGAAAAAGCAAAAATAATCAAATGTAAAAGATGCTTTAGGTTCTCAGCATCGTCTAACCACACAAACCCATTATTTGGATCTACTTTACTAAACAGTTTGTTTCTTATAGAGTCATAGAAAGGACAGTAGAACACAAAATGACTTTAATTCTCCACCTCTTGGATGTCACATAAATTACAAATTCTATCGTCTTCTGCTGTGCCGACACATCTGCCTTATATCTTGGGCCGGCTCTGCACACACACACACACACACACACACACACACACACACACACACACACAGGTAACTCTAACCTCCCTCTCTCTCTCAGTACCGGTGTGTTCCGGTTGACCGGCTCGGGGATGTCGGAGGTGTCCGGCTGCAGAATGAAAGGTTTCCACCCCCACTCCAAGGAGCCGCCGCTCTTCACCGTGAGCACCTCTCTCTCTCTCTCTCTCTCCGTTCACTCTCTTTAGGTCCCTGAACGCCTCATGCACATTTGGAGCTATGCTAATATTTCCCCCCGTTTCCAGTGTTTGTGCTAAGCTAAGCTAAGATAAGCTACAGAGGAAACAAGAGGATTCACCTCAAAGTTCAGCTACAGATCAATAATTAACAGTATCAGTGTGCAGGTAAAAGCTGCTCATGTAGAGCTGGTTCTGGTTCTGGTTCTCAACCTGTGGTCCGGGGACCCCCAGCGGTCCTTCAGAGGGTAAAAGGGGGTCCCCAACTTTTTATTTAAATTTTACCACAATCTTTTTCCAGAAATTTTACATTTTTTCATGAAATTTCTTGAAAGTTGTTCCAAAAATTCACGCCATTAGCAGTAATTTCAATGTACATTGACTTGAAAAAAGTGACGTTTAAATATTTCTGTATTGGTGTTTGTTTCAAACTGTTGTCCAATGGGGGTCGATGGGTCTTTGATGTAAAAGAGTTTGAGAACCGCTGATGTAGAGGAGATCTGTCAGGCTTTTCTTTAGATTTAGATTGATTTATTTGTCATTGTGCCGTTTACAACCAAATATTGTTGTTGGAGCGAAACCTCCAGATGTCTAAAAGAAGAAGAAAGAAATAGAAAAGCAAAAATAATAGCTCAGTGAATCTACAGAAGTAATTTAAACTTAAACACATGTTTGTGTGTCTCTCAGGTGTGTAAACATGTGGTGGTGAGAGAGTCAAAGATCAGTCTGCTGGACCTCAGATGACAGAGAGGAGCCGCTGCAGTGCTTCGGTTTGTCAAGTGGAAACTGTGAACACCTGTGTGTGTGTGTGTGTGTGTGTGTGTGTGTGTGTGTGTGTGTGTGTGTGTGTGTGTGTGTGTGTGAGACTGTGTGTGTTTGTTTACAAAAACTGTGACAGGTGAAGTGACCGAGTGCCTTCACATCAACACATGAATGTTTCCTGTCAGCAGCACTGAGAGAGAGTGAGACACTGAGAGAGTGAGACACAGAGACTGAGACACTGAGACACTAGGTGTGTTTCCATGACCTCTAGAAATGCGCAAAACCTAAATATCGCAATAAAAGACAGATAATGGAAACAGAAACACCATTTTGAAAAAACTCTCAAATATCGCTAAAAAGTTTTTACGCTCTCATGAGGTGTTTGTTTTTCAGATGTATTGATATAAACGTGTATCGCAAAAGTGTAATGGAAACACTTATTTTACATTTACATTACATGTCACCGGCGTCACCAGAATTGTGTGTGTCCACGCTGTGTTGGTTTATGTGACTGGAGGCGACGAATGAACCACATGTGTGTTGTCATGCTGCTGACCTGGGCATTGTTTCTCAATAAATTAGAAAAAACCTTTCCTATCATTCCCCTTTTCCGTGCATGGTTGAAGGAGATCAGCTCCACGCTCCACTCCCTCCTGCTCCGACATGTCCCCTCTAGTCACATAAACCAGTACGGGTGTGTGGAACATGTCCCCTCTAGTCACATAAACCAGTACGAGTGTGTGGAACATGTCCCCTCTAGTCACATAAACCAGTACGGGTGTGTGGAACATGTCCCCTCTAGTCACATAAACCAGTACGGGTGTGTGGAACATGTCCCCTCTAGTCACATAAACCAGTACGGGTGTGTGGAACATGTCCCCTCTAGTCACATAAACCAGTACGGGTGTGTGGAACATGTCCCCTTTAGTCACATAAACCAGTACGGGTGTGTGAAACATGTCCCCTCTAGTCACATAAACCAGTACGGGTGTGTGGAACATGTCCCCTCTAGTCACATAAACCAGTACGGGTGTGTGGAACATGTCCCCTCTAGTCACATAAACCAGTACGGGTGTGTGGAACATGTCCCCTCTAGTCACATAAACCAGTACGGGTGTGTGGAACATGTCCCCTTTAGTCACATAAACCAGTACGGGTGTGTGGAACATGTCCCCTCTAGTCACATAAACCAGTACGGGTGTGTGGAACATGTCCCCTCTAGTCACATAAACCAGTACGGGTGTGTGGAACATGTCCCCTCTAGTCACATAAACCAGTACGGGTGTGTGGACCATGTCTCCTCTAGTCACATAAACCAGTACGGGTGTGTGGAACATGTCTCCTCTAGTCACATAAACCAGTACGGGTGTGTGGAACATGTCTCCTTTAGTCACATAAACCAGTACGGGTGTGTGGACCATGTCTCCTCTAGTCACATAAACCAGTACGGGTGTGTGGAACATGTCCCCTCTAGTCACATAAACCAGTACGGGTGTGTGGAACATGTCCCCTCTAGTCACATAAACCAGTACGGGTGTGTGGAACATGTCTCCTTTAGTCACATAAACCAGTACGGGTGTGTGGAACATGTCCCCTCTAGTCACATAAACCAGTACGGGTGTGTGGAACATGTCCCCTCTAGTCACATAAACCAGTACGGGTGTGTGGAACATGTCTCCTCTAGTCACATAAACCAGTACGGGTGTGTGGAACATGTCTCCTCTAGTCACATAAACCAGTACGGGTGTGTGGAACATGTCTCCTTTAGTCACATAAACCAGTACGGGTGTGTGGACCATGTCTCCTCTAGTCACATAAACCAGTACGGGTGTGTGGACCATGTCCCCTCTAGTCACATAAACCAGTACGGGTGTGTGGAACATGTCCCCTCTAGTCACATAAACCAGTACGGGTGTGTGGAACATGTCTCCTTTAGTCACATAAACCAGTACGGGTGTGTGGACTCAACCACCTCATCAACGCTGCCGGCGCTACACGGGCTTTTGCCTTTCAGCAATCAAGCGCTGTTTTCGTCTTTGAGACGCTTACGTCCAGCTTCCTCAATGTGAAGTTTCGCAGAGCGGGAATTATGGGATATCGCGAGACTAGATTACGGCTCATTCGCCAAACACCTTTCAATGGAAACACCCGCAAATAGCAGTTGTACTTTTTCGAAGTTTCAGAAATATCACTTTTATTTTGCGAAAATCTGTAATGGAAACGCAGCTAGTGAGAGAGTGAGACACTGAGAGAGTGAGACACAGAGAGAGTGAGACACTGAGAGAGTGAGACACCTGAGAGAGTGAGAGAGTGAGACACTGAGAGAGTGAGACAGTGAGAGAGTGAGAGAGTGAGACAGTGAGAGAGTGAGACACTGTGAGAGTGAGACACTGTGAGAGTGAGACACCTGTCCAATCCTCTGTGACAATTTGTCAGATCTGATTCTTCTTGTCCAATAAAAACTGTTAAAGTTTTACAGCGCAGTCCTTTTTCATTGGCTGGTGGATTAATCCTGATCATTGGTTGGTGGTCGACTCGCTGCATTTCAAAGTCAAGTGTTTGTGTGTGTGTGTGTTACTGCCGGCTCCCAGTGCTCCAAGGTTAGAAGGAAACAGTGAGTTACCATGTTTTTGTAGCAGTTAGCATAGTTAGCACCTGTCGGAGCTTTATGCTGCGTTGAGACACTCAGAGTTTTCTACTGGGAAAGATCCGAGTTCCGACATCAAACGCACCACGCCAGAATAACCAAAAACCATCCGATACGTATCTCGATACACGGGGTAAGATACGTTTCAGGAACGACTCTGGTTTTCTGATTCAAATTGGTTTTTCGTTACACCGCTAGTATTTTGCCATTTAAATGCATTTTAATTGATTTGATTGAGTTTTACCGTTGACGGTAGGCCTATCCCTCGCATCAGTGCAGATTGTTGTGACGTCAGACAGTTGATGCTTGGCCAAGTCGGGGGTTTTTTTCTCAGACTTCGCCAAGTTGGAGTTCGCGTTTGATTGCACTTTTCCAAGTTGGAGGTTGGAAAGATCTGAGTTTAGCATATTGTTCTTCTGTTCAGCCATTTTCTTTATACTTATTCCAAGTTCCTCTTCCCTTATTTTGTCTTTAACTACTCCTTCCTACTTTGTGCTATTTCAACAATTAAAATATCAAAATGTGCAGCTTTTTCTGGACATTATCGGAATGACTTTTCTCTTTTCAACTATTAATCCTTTTTTAAATATTAATTCTCCCACAAACTTCATTTGACTTTTAAACTGTAGACAAACTTTTAATCTATTCCTGTATGACTCATCTTATTGATATCTTCAACAGTTTCAGATTGGCAGTTTTAAAATCATTACATTTTTTTTGACAAAATCCAGCTTTATAATGGGTGTGTATTGCGTCTAACGAGCAGAGTTTAGAGTGAGAGAGAGGCAAAAAAACATTTTGGATTTTTTGGATAAACTGTCACCACCGCCACAAATTAAAATCTAGACACATGATTTTCTCCACGTTTGTAGCCACACTTATCTTCTTGCTAAAAATCTGGTCAAAAACGCAAAGAGACTTAGAAAATAATTTTAAATATGTTTTAAATGCAGCCTGGGTGCTCTGTCTCTCTGCCATTCACCCCAGTACAAACTTTTTCACAGCAGAGTAGAAGGAGCTCAATTTTGTAACTCGCTGGAAAGGACATTAGCCTATACTTTGTTTGAATTCACCAGAAAATAGTCACATGTCACAAAAAAGTCCTCTACTTACTTGGTGTGGCTCATTTCTACTCTATTCTTTTTTTTTTATAAGCAGAAGCCAGTGAGCCTCTTATACAGGGGTTTCTTTTGCCCTTCTCTCATTGAATGCAACTGTAGTCAAGTGGTTAGATCACTGGGCTGATGATCCTAAAGGTCTTCTGTTCTGACCATGAGCTTGTGGGTTTGATTCCTCCCTTGGTCACCTTTGCATGTTGATCACTAAGCTGCTTTCAGCATTCACATGTATTTCCTTTGGGAAATACAAATTCTAGTTAGCATCTGTTGTTTCTGAACACTGAGCGTCTGTCAGTTAGCCTGTCAGAGCAGTTAGGAGTTAACATGTATTAGCCTGTGTGTTAGCCTGTGTGTGTGTGTGTGTGTGTGTGTGTGTGTGTGTGTGTGTGTGTGTTAGCCTGTGTTTTAGCCTGTGTGTGAGCCTGTGTTTTAGCCTGTATTAGCCTGTGTGTTAGCCTGTGTTTTAGCCTGTTTTTAGCCTGTGTTTTAGCCAGTGTGTTAGCCTGTGTTAACCTGTGTATTAGCCTGTGTTTTAGCCTGTATTAGCCTGTGTTAGCCTGTGTTAACCTGTGTGTTAGCCTGTGTTAGCCTGTAGTGTGTTAACCTGTGTGTTAATCTGTGTGTTAGCCTGTATTAGCATGTGTTTTAGCCTGTATTAACCTGTGTGTTAGCCTGTGTGTTAGCCTGTATTAGCCAGTGAGGACTCGGACACAGTCGTCTTGTATGACAGCTCTTTATTGTCTTCCTGGGGCCATCTCATCGTCACCTCCATGTTGGCGACGTCACATCACACATTCTCTACAACACGCTACGGACACGGGCCACGCCCCCTGCACAGGCCACGCCCCCTGTTCAGGCCACGCCTCCTGCTCAGGCCACGCCCCCTGGTCAGGCCACGCCCCCTGCAGCTCACCCACCCAGAGTCCAACCAATGTGACGTCATCAGACACTCTGGGACATCATCATCCTAACGCAGGTAGAAAACACCGGCAGGCGACATTCAAGCTTTATTCATCAAAAATAAAAACACAAACTTTTGACAAGACACAGTAACAAAATGGAGGAGGGGAGGGGGGGGGGGGGGTCGGGGGGGTCGGGGGGGGTCGGAGGTGAAGCGAGGGGCGGTGGAGGGAAGTGGGCGGGGCAAAGATGGAGGACAAACGGCGCATTCACAGTTTTGAGGTGAGTGGAGAGTGGGTTTGGGGGGAGGGGGGTTTGATCTTCTGACGACGGTTCTGTAAATAATAAAGGTTCAGTTCACAAAAACACGTGGATCCACTGGAGACGACATCACTTCCTGTTCCCGGCTGACGTCCTTCCTTCCTGCTGTCGCCCCCGTGTGGCCGTTTTCGTTGTTGTTTTTCTTTGGGAGCTGATCTGGGACCGGTCTACTACTTGTGCTCAGTGAGGTTAACGTGAAGACATGAAGAGAGGAGCTGAAACTAGAAACCACAGAGGGGTGGTGGTGGCAGTGGTGGTGGTGGGGGGAGAAGGAGAAGGAGTAGGGGGGGGGCGGGGGGGCGTTGACCTTCTAGAAACACTTGCGGTGGACGATGGACGGACCGGCCTCGTCGTACTCCTGCTTACTGATCCACATCTGCTGGAAGGTGGAGAGGGAGGCCAGGATGGAGCCGCCGATCCACACCGAGTACTTCCTCTCAGGGGGGGCGATGATCTGAGGGGGAGGGGGGGGGGTGAAAGGGTTAAAACTCTGTGACACTGAATTAACACTGCAAAAACTGAAAATCTTTCCAAGAATATTTGTCTTATTTCTTGTCAAAATGTCTCATTTCTAGTCCAAACTAACCTCTTTTCACTTAAAATTAGACTCATCACCTAAAAATGAACTTGTTTTTAGATCATTTTCACTTGTTTCAAACTAATTTTCAATTGAAATAAGTAGAAAAATCTGCCAGTGAAAGCAAGTTTTTTGTGTTTGTAATAAGAAAGAAAAACTTGCTCCACTATCAGATTTTTCTACTTATTTCAAGTGAAAATCTGCTTGAAAGAAGTAAAAAGTGTCTAAAAACAAGCTGCTTTTTATGTGACGAGTCTGATTTTAGGTAGAATGAGATTTGTTTTGACTAGAAATAAGACAAATATTCTTCTGGAATGTAGTTCCGGCTGTATTTCCCTCTAAAACAACTCTGTGTGGTAACGTTGTGTTATTATCTCATAGCGTGGTGAATGTGCAGCTCACAACTTGTCCACCAGAGCGTTGTGGAGTTGTTGGATTGTGTATTTGATGAGTTTGATGAGGGAAACCAAGAAATCCCATAATGAGCCTCCGTAGCGTAGCTCTGAGCAGCTCACGGCTCTGCTCCGCCGTTCTAAAAACAACATGCACCTATAATTGAAGGTGATGAACCTGCTGCTATGACTATAGGGATTATGGTGAGAGGAGGATCTGACTAAATGTTGAACTACGTAAACAAACGATTCAAAGTCTAGAGAGACAGTAGCAGCTGACTCTGATCTGTTTCTCAGGTGGTTGAACAGATTAAAACCTGTTTTAACGAGACTCATCAACGTGTTCAGACATGGTCACCTTGATCTTCATGGTGCTGGGGGCCAGAGCGGTGATCTCCTTCTGCATGCGGTCGGCGATGCCCGGGTACATGGTGGTCCCTCCAGACAGCACGTTGTTGGCGTACAGGTCTTTACGGATGTCGATGTCGCACTTCATGATGCTGTTGTAGGTCGTCTCGTGGATGCCGGCCGACTCCATACCTGCAGGACCGGAGGCAAGGCAAGGCAGTTTTATTAGTATAGCCCGTTTTTACCAACAGTTTGTCTCAAAGGGCTTCACATCCCATCATAACAATATCCTCTGTCCATCTAGAGTAGTGATCTGATTAGAGAAAGTGTCCCTGAGATGTTTTTGGTCCAAACACAATGACCTCAGTTTTATCTGAATTCAGTAGCAGGAAGTTAGAGGACATCCAGGATCTAATGTCTTTCAGACAGTCTTGCAGATTGATGAGGCGGCTTCTGTCATCTGGCTCCATGGACAAGTAGAGTTGCGTATCATCCGCATAACAGTGAAATTTGATTGAGTGCTTCCGGATGATGCCACCTAATGGGAGCATGTAAAGAATGAAGAGGATTGGCCCTAAGACTGAACCCTGCGGTACACCATACGTAACTCTGCTGTACTCTGAGTGGTCGTTATTAACACACTGCAAAAACTCAAAATCTTTCCAAGAATATTTGTCTTTTTTCTTGTCAAAATTTCTAATTTCTAGTCAAAACTAATCTATTTCCACTTAAAATAAGACTCATCACCTAAAAATCAACTTGTTTTTAGATCATTTTCACTTGTTTCAAACTAAATTTCACTTGAAATAAGTAGAAAAATCTGCTGTTTAAGCAGCTGTTTTTTGTGTTTGTAATAAGAAAGAAAAACTTGCTCCACTATCAGATTTTTCTACTTATTTCAAGTGAAAATCTGCTTGAAAGAAGTAAAAAGTGTCTAAAAACAAGCTGCTTTTTATGTGATGAGTCTTATTTTAGGTAGAATTAGATTTGTTTTTGACTAGAAATAACATTTTGACTAGAAATAAGACAAATATTCTTGGTAAGATTTTGAATTTTTGCAGTGTAAGTATGACTTAAACCATTTTAGGGCCTTTTCATGGTCTAGTCTAGGGAGGACGGTTAGACAGTTAGACAGTGAGACAGACGGTTAGACAGTTAGACGGTTAGAGAGGAAGACAGTAAGACAGACAGGAGGACGGTGAGACAGGAGGACAGTTAGATGGTGAGACAGTGAGACGGTTAGACGGTTAGAGAGGAGGACAGTGAGACAGACAGGAGGACAGTTAGACAGTGGACTGACCGATGAAGGACGGCTGGAAGAGCGTCTCGGGGCAGCGGAAGCGCTCGTTGCCGATGGTGATGACCTGACCGTCAGGAAGCTCGTAGCTCTTCTCCAGAGAGGACGAGGTCGCCGCCGTGCCCATCTCGTTCTCGAAGTCCAGCGCCACGTAGCACAGCTTCTCCTTGATGTCTCGCACGATCTCTCTCTCAGCTGCACACACACAACAACACAACAACACAACACAACACAACACAACACACGGTCAGTCAGACTCTCTGTCGCCGCGCGGAGCAGCTGTCCCTAACCCTGTAACCCTCCGTACCACTGTTCCCTCTCAGGTGTTTTACTGCTCCTCCTCTTTGCCCAGAAGACAAAAAAGTTGCACTCAAATATCCCGACTAGTTTACTGTTTATTTCTCCCTAATGTGGCTTTGAACTGTGAAATGTAGCTATGACCTGAACCGTGGTCTGTAGTGCAACTACCATTGAAGTTTTTGCTTGAGAATTATTATTACTGTTCATATCAAGAAGCTTCAGTGCCAAGAGTTGATGACACCAACTTGATGTTAGTTAGTTTTTTCATATTGTTCATATGACAATAAATGCAAAATCTATTTTGCCAAAACAATATAGTATTTTGTTCTCATTAACTGTAACTGACCTATATATGGAGCAGCCTCAGTAATGTTGTCAAAATAATCTGTTATTAATCATTATAGTAATAGCCAATAGTATTGATATGTGGAGTTGGACAGAGGCCAGAGCAGCAGCATGTGGACGTTCTGTCTCACAGTCGCTCCAGCAGCTCATCAGGGAGTTGAGTTTCTGCTCAGGAGTTTTGAAAGTTAGAAGGAACATTGCTCCGTACCCGTGGTAACGAAGCTGTAGCCGCGCTCGGTCAGGATCTTCATGAGGTAGTCGGTGAGGTCACGGCCCGCCAGGTCCAACCTCATGATGGCGTGAGGCAGCGCGTAGCCCTCGTAGATCGGCACGTTGTGGGTCACGCCGTCGCCCGAGTCCAGCACGATACCTGCACAACGGGGTCAAAGGTCACAGCCTGGCCGTTAGTAAGAGAGCAGCTGTCTGAAAGGCTTTTATGTTGAAAAGCTTCAAGTGTCTGAAGGCTTTTATGTTGAAAAACTGCAGCTGTTTGAAAGGCTTTTATGTTGAAAAGCTGCAGCTGTTTGAAAGGCTTTTATGTTGAAAAGCTGCAGCTGTTTGAAAGGCTTTTATGTTGAAAAGCTACAGCTGGGAAAAATGTCAAAGAAGAACTGGAAAAAATGTTGGCAGTGGAACTTCCAATGGACTCTTTGTTATTTTTTATTAGATGTGTTTCCTGACCACCTGTTAACCACAGAACAATGTTATATATTACACATTTTGTTGATGATTGCAAGAAAAATGATGACTATAAATTGGATGAAGCCTGACCCCCCCATGATCCCTCAGTGGTTACAGAAAGTAAAACATGTCTACATGATGGAATATATGATGGCCCAATTACAGCTAAAAGTAGCTGTTTTTATGAGAAGGTGGACCCAAGTTACCGATTATTATATTATCACTTAAGACTCTTATACACGATTATTATCTAAAATATCCCTTTTTTTGGAATACAGAACCAGATAAAATATGTGCAATACCCTTAACAGTGCTATTTGTGTGACAGATGAGACCCGATCTCAAGATGTTTTGATCTGTTTTCCTTTGTGATGTTAATTGCCTGTTAATGTGCATAAAGGCAATAAAGTTCAAAAAAAGAAAAGCTGCAGCTGAAAGGCTTTTATGTTGAAAAGCTTCAAGTGTCTGAAGGCTTTTATGTTGAAAAGCTGCAGCTGTCTGAAAGGCTTTTATGTTGAAAAGCTGCAGCTGTCTGAAAGGCTTTTATGTTGAAAAGCTGCAGCTGTCTGAAAGGCTTTTATGTTGAAAAGCTGCAGCTGTTTGAAAAGGCTTTTATGTTGAAAAGCTGCAGCTGTTTGAAAAGGCTTTTATGTTGAAAAGCAGCAGGTGTCTGAAGGCTTTTATGTTGAAAAGCTGCAGCTGTCTGAAAGGCTTTTATGTTGAAAAGCTGCAGCTGTCTGAAAGGCTTTTATGTTGAAAAGCTGCAGCTGTTTGAAAAGGCTTTTATGTTGAAAAGCTGCAGCTGTTTGAAAAGGCTTTTATGTTGAAAAGCAGCAGGTGTCTGAAGGCTTTTATGTTGAAAAGCTGCAGCTGTCTGAAAGGCTTTTATGTTGAAAAGCTGCAGCTGTCTGAAAGGCTTTTATGTTGAAAAGCTGCAGCTGTTTGAAAAGGCTTTTATGTTGAAAAGCTGCAGCTGTCTGAAGGCTTTTATGTTGAAAAGCTGCAGCTGTCTGAAGGCTTTTATGTTGAAAAGCTGCAGCTGTTTAAAAGGCTTTTATGTTGAAAAGCTGCAGCTGTCTGAAAGGCTTTTATGTTGAAAAGCTGCAGCTGTTTAAAAGGCTTTTATGTTGAAAAGCTGCAGCTGTCTGAAGGCTTTTATGTTGAAAAGCTGCAGCTGTTTAAAAGGCTTTTATGTTGAAAAGCTGCAGCTGTCTGAAAGGCTTTTATGTTGAAAAGCTGCAGCTGTTTGAGGCTTTTATGTTGAAAAGCTGCAGCTGTTTGAAAGGCTTTTATGTTGAAAAGCTGCAGCTATTTGAGGCTTTTATGTTGAAAAGCTGCAGCTGAAAGGCTTTTATGTTGAAAAGCTGCAGCTGTTTGAGGCTTTTATGTTGAAAAGCTGCAGCTGAAAGGCTTTTATGTTGAAAAGCTGCAGCTGAAAGGCTTTTATGTTGAAAAGCAGCAGCTGCAGCTGAAAGGCTTTTATGTTGAAAAGCTGCAGCTGAAAGGCTTTTATGTTGAAAAGCTGCAGCTGAAAGGCTTTTATGTTGAAAAGCAGCAGCTGCAGCTGAAAGGCTTTTATGTTGAAAAGCTGCAGCTGAAAGGCTTTTATGTTGAAAAGCTGCAGCTGTCTGAGGCTTTTATGTTGAAAAGCTGCCGGTGTTTGGAAGGCTTTTATGTTGAAAAGCAGCGTGTGGTCCAACCTGTGGTTCGTCCCGAGGCGTACAGAGACAGGACGGCCTGGATCGCCACGTACATGGCCGGGACGTTGAAGGTCTCGAACATGATCTGGACACAAACACAGACACGGTTAACGGATGGGGAGGAGTGATGCATGCTGGGAGGGGGCGTGGCCTTGGAGGGGGCGTGGCCTCTGAGCGGTGAGGTCATCACCTGAGTCATCTTCTCGCGGTTGGCCTTGGGGTTGAGCGGAGCCTCGGTCAGCAGCGTGGGATGTTCCTCTGGAGCCACTCGCAGCTCGTTGTAGAACGAGTGATGCCAGATCTAGACCAATCAGAGCAAGCAGAGGGGGTCGTCACGGCAACGCCTAACCAATCAGAGCTGCAGCTGTGAGGACGAGGATGAGGACGAGGCTAGGGATGTCACGATTATAGATGTGTTTGGTACGATTATTGTCAGAGAAATTATCATGATTATTATGCATTAATTAATTTCACAACATAAAATCACATATAGCTAGATAAAATATACATTACTAATTATAAAAATCTATAAAAATATGACCAATTATTAACCCACCGGGGGAAGTGTTTGAAATATTCAAGTCATTAATTGTCATCGATACCAAATGTTTAAGTTAATTTTAATCTTTTTTTTTTTATTACAAATGACACTTTAACATTTAACTTCCTCCCAATTCAGCATTACTTTAGTTAAATGAACCAATATCTGTGTATTCACCTTTACTTTGGTGCACATCTGCCGATACGGTTCATACATAATCTTTTTTGGGAAAGTGACGGTATTTAGTATTTATTAATTTTGCCGTTTAATACTGTGATTAACTGTAAAAACAAGTAACATGACATCCCTAGCCGAGGCGGCGGCTCAGACCTTCTCCATGTCGTCCCAGTTGGTGATGATGCCGTGTTCGATGGGATACTTCAGGGTGAGGATTCCTCTCTTGCTCTGAGCCTCGTCTCCCACGTAGCTGTCCTTCTGTCCCATCCCCACCATCACCCCCTACAGACGGAGAGACAGAGACAGAGACAGTAGATTATCCACCTGGACTTTTCTGCTTTAATATCTGGTAATATCTGATGTTCTTCTGTTTGTGCTTCTTCTGGAACTGGAATCAATGTGAACGATTGGTTCTTTTGTTTTCTCTTATGGCTAAGTGTTGTGGCAGACAGGATATGGTGACTTCGTTGGCCTAAAGGCAAGACAATTTTATCTGTATAGCCCGTTTTTACCAACAGTTTCTCTCAAAGGGCTTCACATCCCATCATAACAACATCCTCTGTCCTTAGACCAGTGGTTCTCAAACTTTTTTTTACATCAAGGACCAAATTAGACCACGGACCCCCATTGGACAGAATTTTGACATATGCAAATATTTGTTCTGAAGATGAAGGATGTTACTTTTTTTGTCAATGTACATTCAAATCAGGGCCAATGAAGTGAATTTTTGGAAATATTATAGAGAAATTTCTGGAAAAAATGGTACAATTGTGTTTTTGGAGAAAAAAAAAAGTAAAAAATGAATAATAATAAAAACAAGGGGTAAGAAAAATCTCAAAAACTTCTCAATTCTAGAAAAAAGCAGTAAAATTTCAGGAAAAGGTTGGGGACCCCCCAGTTTGAGAACCACTGGCTTAGACCCTCACATCCACTGAGGAGAAACTCCATGGAAAACCCTTTTAACAGGGAAAACCAGGAGAAAGCTCAGGGTGAGCTAAAGGTTAATGGGTAGGTCAAAGGTCATTCACCATGTGTATAGGAGCTCCTCTCTGTCTAGAGAAGGAGGAGGTTTTGGAGTCAGATAAACGTTTATAAGTTCAGAGTTTTAGGCCATGGAGAGAGAGTTCTCACATTGGCACCAGAGATGCTCCACTGTTCTCCTGGTAAATAAACTCTTTGTGAATACAGTCTGATTCTGGTGATGCCTTGTCTTCACCAACACATCGGTATGTAAACCATAATAGACTCACCTGGTGTCGGGGTCGGCCCACGATGGAGGGGAAGACGGCCCTGGGAGCGTCGTCCCCGGCGAACCCGGCCTTACACAGACCTGAGCCGTTGTCACAGACCAGAGCGGTGCTCTCCTCATCATCACACATGACTGCAGGGGGCGCTGTGGAGGAGCTACGACACTACGACACCGAACCACACTGCAGCATGGGGAGAGAAACACAGACACTTCATTACCCAGAAGCCCCGGCTGCTGTTTACACATCCACCGTCACTGAGTCAGAAAACTGGTCATCACATTGATCACATCAAATACTCGAACTACTACTGTTGTTCATTTGCACTTCTACTGCTGCTGTTGTACCTTCTATATATATATATATATATATATATATATATATATATATAGGAGTATATAAAAGGCACATATACATATATATTCTCTAGATCTGTAGATGTTTTAGATGTTTATTTTTGCACCGAGGGAGAGAAACACAGCTTTAATCCTCTGTGTGTCTGGTACATAGTGTAGAATTAACAAGTTGACTTTGATAAATGAAGTAACTGATTAATTAATTATCTGTTTTAATAATAATCCAGTAATAATTACTAATGAACCCAAAGTGACACCTGTGGACAACAACATGGCCGACATCAAGACACAAACAGGATTTAACAAAATAAAATAAAAGCAACAGATAAAACCCTGAAAAGAAGAAAGATAAAGATGAAGTCTCTGTGTGTGTGTGAGCATCAGCCGTTCCACCTGAAACCTGCAGTCATGAGTTTTCCTCAGACTCGTCCACTTCACCCAAATTGGAGTTGTGAGGTTTTCACGTGACATCCCCTCCCCACCCTACCCCACCCTCTCCCCCCCCCCCCTCTCCACCCTTCTCCCACTAAAACTAAAACTACTACTGTCCTTTACTGAATGAACACGGCACTCTGGGAAAACTTCCTAATTAGGACATGAAGCCGAGTCCTGCCTGTGTTTGGTATGCTCTCTCTCCCTGGGCTCGCTCTACCTCGCTCGCCCACTGCTTCTCCCCCCTTTACCCCCCCCCCCCCCCCTCCTCCCCCCTCCCCTCTTCATCTGTCCTCCCTCGTCTCTCCTCGTCTCCCCCTCTCGGAGACTTTAGTCCATATTTAGTCATGGACTGTGAATCAGATGTTTGTGTGATGTTCAGCAGCAGCAGTAGAAAGGGTTCAGTCTGCCCTCAGTGCTGTCTGCTGCTGCACACACACACACACACACACACACACACACACACACACACACACACACACACCTGGCCACGCCCCCCTTGCTACACCAACACTGCAAAAACTCTACATCTTTCCAAGAATATCTGTCTTATTTCTTGTCAAAATGTCTAATTTCTATTCAAACTAATCTCTTTCCACTTAAAATAAGACTCATCACCTAAAAATTAACTTATTTTTAGATCATTTTCACTTGTTTCAAACTAATTTTCACTTGAAATAAGTAGAAAAATCTGCCAGTGAAAGCAAGTTTTTTGTGTTTGTAATAAGAAAGAAAAACTTGCTCCACTATCAGATTTTTCTACTTATTTCAAGTGAAAATCTGCTTGAAAGAAGTAAAAAGTGTCTAAAAACAAGCTGCTTTTTATGTGATGAGTCTTATTTTAAGTAGAATGAGATTAGTTTTGACTAGAAATAAGACAAATATTCTTGGTAAGATTTTGAGTTTTTGCAGTGAAGGCAAGGCAATTTTATTTGTATAGCCCGTTTCTACCAGCAGTTTGTCTCAAAGGGCTTTACATCCCATCATAACAACATCCTCTGTCCTTAGACCCTCACATCCACTGAGGAAAAACTCCATGGAAAACCCTTTTAACAGGGAAAACCAGGAGAAAGCTCAGGGTGAGCAACAGAGGAGGGATGACAGCTGTTACACCTCTGTCTCTCTCAGTGGTAAATAATAATAAATACCTTTAAGTTCAAATTAAATTGAGACAAAATAAATTTGTTCCAGACAAAACTAAAAACTATAGAAAAACTAGAGGGGAGGGTGAGTGCTGCAGAGGCCAGAGGAAAAAAGAGTAAAACAAAGTGTAGTGGCTCAAGGTTCTGGTCAAGGGAGAATAACAGAAATAAGTTGAGAGAAAACGGACTGTCTGTGGAGGATGGTGGACGTGTCGACGCTGTCTTCATCAGAGGTCACACCCTGATGAAGACAGCATCCAAACGCCTTGGGTCCTTTTTTATTTATTAAAATCTCTGCTACACCTCCAGAGCCTCGGGAAGCAGCACCATCCTCCACAGACACACAGTTTATTTCTAAGAAGAAGGTGAAGATGAAGATGAAGATGTCACTACAGTCTGTCAGACAGGAGGAGGAGGAGGAGGTGCTGCCTCCTGCAGGTCAAGTTCAACTGTTTCACTTCATATCCTGAAAGATGCTAAAATTAAATAAGAATTGAACAGTTTTTTTGTCTGATGGAGAGCAGATTGAGATCAATACGTCCTGAACCTCTGGGCCTCCGTAGTCTGAGCAGAGTCTTCCTCTGTTTAATCTGTGTCAACCTGTCAGTCAGTGCTCAGGGCAGCACTGAACCAACACACACTTTACACCTGACACACACACACACACACACACACACACACACACACACACACACACACACACACAGTTCTGACCCAGTGAACCAGTCAGGAAACACAGAGCGACGACGTGAAGACGTTTGTTTCATGAAGCTCAAAACTGAAAAGTCTGAAGAGTCTGGTCGGATGGAGAGAAGAGGAGGAGGAGGAGGAGGAGGAGGAAGAAGAAGAGGAGGAAGATGAAGAAGAGGAGGAGGAAGAAGAGGAAGATGAAGAGGAGGTGAAGCATCAGAGACTAAAAATACCAAAGTACAAGTCCAGTCTGGTCTGTGTGGAGAGGAGCAGTGAGGAGATGGAAGGACAGAGAGGAGGTGAAGAAGATGTGATGAGGAGGTGATAAAGAGATGATGAAGAGGTGAAGAGGAGGTGATGAAGGAGAGGTGATGAGGAGATGAGGAGGTGAAGGAGAGGAGGTTAAGAGCAGTTAACACAGGAGGAGGAGGAGAGAGGAGATGATAAAAGAGGTGAAGAAGGAGAACATAGGAGGTGATGATGTGAAGCGGAGATGAAGAGGAGGTGTAGAGAAGGTGCAGAGAAGATGAAGGAGGAGAAGAGGAGATGATGGAGAGGTGATAAAGGAGGTGTAGAGGAGGAGAAGAGGAGATGATGAAGAGGTGATAAAGGAGGTGTAGAGGAGGAGAAGAGGAGATGATGGAGAGGTGATAAAGGAGGTGCAGAGGAGGAGAAGAGGAGATGATGGAGAGGTGATAAAGGAGGTGTAGAGGAGGAGAAGAGGAGTCTTACCTTACGGTGCAGGCTGTGGGCCGTGGGGAGGGGGCAGGACAGAAGTGAAGTCTGAGTGTCTGAGAGCGACTTTATCAACCTTCCTCCTCCTCCTCCTCCTCCTCCTCCTCCTCTCCTCCTCCATCCCTCCATCCCAAACAAGGCCTGGACCTCCTCCTCTCCTCCTCACTCCCTCTCTCCCCTGCTTGATTCCTTATAGGGCAGGCCCCGACGGCAGCAGCCAATCAGACGGCTCGAGCCGCGGCCGGACTTTCTCCCATCATTCACAGCATTCCTCAGAGGGAGACGAAGAGACGAAGGCTGAATCTGATGTTTTGATAAAACATCAGATTCTTTCACTGATCAACAACTAAACAACTGATATTTCTACTGATCAACTGAATGAATCAATGAATCAACAGGTGTTTGATCTTTATTAGTTAACCCCGTCCTCTCCAGGTGTCTCCTCCTCTGTGTCTCTAACCCTCCTCTCCTCCATGTGCTTCATCTGTTTCCAACGAAGCCGGTGAGAAATCAATCCATGGAGCGGTGGATAAGGTTATTGATCATCTACCATGTTACCATGGTTACCATGTGTATATGTGTGTAGTCTTATCTGTCATCAACAAGAGATTACAGAGTTAAGGTGGAAATACTTGAAAGGTCACTACTTGGTGACTCCATCCATAATTGCTGGCTTCTATGACGAGGACAGCAAAGTAAGAATTTCATTGTCAGGGAAACTCACCTTTCCACTGTGCAAATGACAATAAACACTTTGAACTTTGAACTTGAACTTGAACTGATCTAACACGTCCTGTTAGCGTCTCGTCAGCTACATGCTAATCAGCAGCTGATCACAAACAGAACAGAAAACTCACTCATAATGATAATCCATCAGAAAAACAATACTGAAGATGTTTGTTTGGTTAGTGCACAACAAACTCATTCAACATCTGTGACGATACGATATGATAGCCTACTCAATTGTCCCACTCAGGGAAATTTGTCTTGGACTACATGGAACTTGGAATACATCATCAGCCATACCATAACTGACAACACATACATACACTATACATAAATAATACATGCTAAAAGATCAACATATAAAATTGAAAAATTATTGGACAAACTTCGGCCTCAAGCAGCATTGTTAAGGAATTTAAAGGAGGTTGGTTAGAATGAGATCTTAAAACGGTTGAGTTTACAGTGAGGGATCTTTATTGTAGAAGGTCATACTCCAAATGAAGAATATGGGATGGGTCCATCACCATCCTCTGGCTTGCCTGTTGTGATTAGCTACAGTGCTAATTAGGGCCACGGGGCAAACACACCGAGGCACTATTCTGTACCAAATTTCGATTTGAAACCCAGACAATTATCAAAAAATTATGTATCAAAATGTTTGGTTCGATCAAGATCACTGTGCTATTACTTTTCTCTACAGAATCCAGTTTTTTCATGATGTAAGTTGCAAAAAACTGCAAAAAATTTCTCAGAGAATGAATGGGATGAGGTCAGAAAACAAACAAATTATTGGACTTTTTCAAACATCTACTGCTCCGGCATACTTTCACCTAGAGACTCCATTTAAACTTCAAAATGTAGACACAAGTCTTGTCTATTTGTGTATTAATCCATGTGTCAATCACTGTTCAATGACAATGATCATTTTTGGAGAAATGTTGAGATTATAATGGGTGTGTATTGCGCGGAATGTTCGGGCTAGAGTGGGAGAAGTTGTCTGAAATTGTCTGAAACATTTCTCTTTCCAGGCTGCTCACGGCCACAATTTACACTCTACACACATGAATTTTTCCACAGTTGTAGACAAACTTATTCTGTTTCTCACCATGTGCTCAACAAAGCAGAGATACTTGCAGAATTTAAACTGTGAGCCTCTCAGTGCGGCCACGTCTGTCTCTGCTCCTCATTGACTCTTAAGATTTTCTGAGAGAAGCAGAACGGACCCCTGTTTATAACTTGCAAGTGTCTCCAAAATATTTACTGTAGAAACACCAGAATCACACCAAATCGTTCAGGAAGTCCTTACAACGACCACGGTCTGCTTCTTTTTCTAATAGGAGTTACTGTTTTGTCAGAATAAGCCCAAATGTGAGACCAGCGCAGAGGCAGAAAATCACCCCTTTTCTCTTCGATTCTGTCTGTCTCAGCCTGGGGTGACTCTATTGTCATGGCAACCACCTCAAGTTGCCGTGGTAACCTCTGAGCCTCAGGCCAGAGCCAATGAGACCAGTTGTCAAACACAACCACACACACCAACACACTGTCTGATCAGCTCTGTCTTGACCTTAAGATCGTGGGTTTGATTCCCATGTTGACAGAGATGCCCCCCCAGCAGTAGCCCCCCGTGGCCCACTCAAAACTTCTCAGAGGATATTTTCTAGTTTACAGTTACTGTATCATACTGTTATCTAAGCTTTAACGCAGTTGATGATGATGCTAGTGGCTGCACTCGTTAGCATAGCAGCGTAGCTAATGATGCTAATGTCCGTTACTGCAGCAGCTGTAGCATCAGTTAACAACACAACACTTTACCTGATGTTAACTGGATCATGTAGCACATAGCTTAGCAAAACGTAGCACATGAGCACCATGACACGTTCACTACAGTTTTTGTCTCCTCATTCAGCTGCACAGCAGAGTCTCAGAAGGTCCTTCAAGTCCTCCAGGACCTCCATGAATTCTGCTCCAAGACCTCCAATGCCTAATTACAATTCTAGTTTTCATCCCTAGCCCTAGCCCTTAACCCTTGCCCCTTGAAACGGAGCTACAATTCGTAGGGATTGACCTTCGAACCCTATGAATTGGGACGCCCCTTCAACAGTCACATACGTCATCAGTCGTCTCTGCTGGCTTTCACATAAGCAGACGTGACAAGCTTTTGCCACAAATCTTGTATTCAAAACCATGTTAACTTAATGTAAATGTGGTGGTTTGTGTCCGTAGGCTCCAGAGCCCCGAGGCAGCGCTAACTAATGCGACTGCCACAATTGTTACATTTCATCACTGAGACCAACATTTATCTCCTAGAAATACTTTAACCAGCCGGTGGTAAACCTCTAAAAACCTGCGGGTAAGTTAATTAGCGATGGTTTTCTCCCCCGGGATGAGGACGGAGGTTGGCCGGCTGACCAGCTCTCTGGACGGGTGGTGTCTCTGTGACGAGACGTTGATCTGCTCCACAGGTGGAGCTTCACTTCTCCCAGAAACATGGGAGCAAACGTCTAAACAGCCTCATGTGGATAAACCCACCGCACATTGGGATCTAAACAGCTACTTTCTCCGATGCTCCAATTCCTCCACGAACTCCAGGACCTCTTGGACCTCTGCTCTGAGATTCTGGAAACAGGTTTGTGTTTCCATTGTGTCCTTTGTGACGTGTGGACACGAGGACAGACCTCGACCTGGTTCTGGTTCTGGTCCATCAACGCCCAGTTCAACAGTCTGATGCTGTGATGACAAAATAAAAGACTGAGATTAAACTGTCACTGCTGACGACGCCTCCTCTGGTTCTGGTTCTGGTTTCAGGACTCGGCCGTGTTGACGGTGTCACTGACTTCAGGTTGACTCGCCGCCTGGCTGCTGAGCTAACGATGCTAACGGCGGTCTGTCATCACCAGCAGCTGCTTCACAAACAGCAACAAGGAACTGGTCTGGAGCCGCTGACTCCAGGGCCAGAGAGAGACACAGGCCTTTCCTTCAAAATAAAAGCACCAAGCTCATAAAATGTGGTGAAACTCTTTAATTTAAGGAATATAATTTACAAGAAAGTCCCAGAGCCATTAAAGCAGAAGTCAGCGATCCGGTGGTTTTGTCTAACTTCCTGTCAGCAGATGGAGTTAGCAGTCCCCGCCCTCGTCCCTACGTCACCACATTCAGGCGCATCCCTTGGCTGCACACACAGAGAGGACTGCCCCTTTATGCCGTTCTCTCTCCTCATTGGATAAAGGTTGTAGGATACAAGGAAAGTTTTCTCCTGGGCTCAGAGCAGAGCAGAGTGACTGACAGACCCGTGTTTCAGACCAAACACTCTATAGAAGTGATTGCTGTCGGAAGATACAACTATTTAAGACTTAGATTAACACAAACATTCACCTGACTTCTGCTTTAAGTTAACATTTTGCTTCTATTTTATAAGTTTTATGTTGGTGAATACTTTTACTTTGGTGAATTTGGTGATTTCCGGTTCCGCTAGAAGAAGTCGGAGCGTAACAGACACCAGGATGCGATGCTAACAAGGAACTGGAGACTCTAGTGGAAAAGACAAAGTGAGAAACTTATTCATTGTCTTTGGCTCCTCCCACCTGGAGGCGAACGCCGCTTTGCACACAGTGCAGAGTAGACGACCAGGTGCTGCAGTGAGGCCTCTACGCCCTGAGCTCTGACTGACAGGCTGACAGCAGCTGACAGGTGTTGAATCCTCCTGAGTCGACTGACCCCCCGTTCGCCCCCATCGATCTGTCACTAGCTGCTTAGACTGGTCTAGGATCAGCGTCTGACCTCGGAGCAGCAGCCAATAGGAGGCCACGATGCAAACGTTACATGTTGTTATAATTAATACGTTTGTACTCACACAGCTCAGGGAGGACGACACTTATCTTTCTTTTAAAAGAAATGTAAAACTGTGGTTGAGAGACGGTCAAGTATGTGACCATCTGCTCTGAAACTGTAATGTATTTGTATTTTATTGTATGCACTGTGATGTATTGTATACTATGTATTTTATAAGTAGGCATAGTACTGTTTTGTGTTTGTTTTTTTGTTTCTTTTTTAATGCATTTTAGTTATTGTAGTGCTGCAGTCACCTGCCCCAGAGACTACAGTTGATTAGCCAACTTAGCTAAACCAGCATGTTTACAGAAATGTTTATTAATCTGCATTGTCTCTATATATACTAATAAACTAAACTAAACAATTTATCACTGATAATCAATAATCACAACAAGACGATCGATACGAAGCCTCTGATCCTCCTCTGTCTGTCTGACTCTCAGCTCCTGATATGGCAGTGTAGCATGTTCACACACACACACACACACACACACACACACACACACACACACACACACACACACACACACACACACACACACTGTATACACTTCAGCCGCGTGCCAAACAGTGACATCATCAGTTTACACGACACACGACGACGAACCCCTTCTGAGGAGATCCCACACACACACACACACACACACACACTGAGGTGGTGATGTCATCGTCCACCAGACTGAACTGACCTGAAACCACGGGTCCTATACGACCTCTGACCTCTGACCTCACAGCGACCCCCCCCCCCTCCTCATTCATGTGGTTATGAAACATTTGTTTACATGTTTCTGTGACATCATCATGTGGATTTAATCAACTTCCTGTTAAATGTTTGAAAAGAAAATACTTCCTAATCTTCATCTTCATCATTGGCACATAATTATATATGCGTGACCTCACTGTGACCTCACTGTGACCTCACTGTTAAATGTTATCTGAGAGAAAGGAGTCTGACTGATTCATTGATTGATTAGTTTATTGATGCAGGTTGATCAAATCCCACGCGGAAAAAACCTGTAGGTTTTAATAAAGGTTTGAATATACGTGACTGACATAAAATTGGCCATTTTCATATAGGCATATATGCTAAAATATATGGTGCATATAGGCTACTGTATGCAGCCTATATGCACAGATAAACTGCATATAGGTTTCATATATGTGCATATATCCTATGTGCATATATCCTCATGAGGATATGCGCATATGAAACCTATATGCAGTTTATCTGTGCACCATATATTTTAGCATATATGCGTATATATGAAAACAGCCAATTTTATGTATGTCACATATATTCAAACCTGTAGGTTTTTTCCGGGTGGGATGTCAAACAGGATGTGAGTATTTTGTACTGTGAAATATTTCTGTGTCACTGTGTCATATCGGGGGGGGGGGGGGCAGTTCATCTCCTTAAAAAGACAAACACAGCATGAGGGAGGGAGAGGAGGAGGAGGAGAAGGAGGAAGAAGAAGGAGAATGTTTTGTGTTTGACTCTCAGATCCATATATGGAGTTGTTGAAAAGGATTCTGGGAGATGTAGGAAACTGAACTAAAACAACCAGGACTGGATCAGTCTGTGACCGATTTTCAAACAGTTTGTTTTGTTATGAATGTCTGAAATGTAGTTACGATACTGGTACCTAATGTCACCAATATGTTAATCATGTAGTTTTCTATGAAGGTAACATTATGTAAGTTCATATCTATATACTAGTGACAACATAACACTGCAGAGAGGGAGAGGGAGCGGTCCGATCCTCCTCTGTCTCTCACCCTGAACTCTCTCCTAGTTTCTCTCCTAGTTTCTCCTTGTGGACGTGACGGTCAGAGGTCAGAGGTCAGAGGATGTTGTTATGATGCTGGGTACAGACCTCAGAGACAAAAACTCAAAATCTTTCCAAAGATATTTGTCTAATTTCTTGTCAAAATGTCTCATTTCTAGTCAAAACTAATCTCTTTCCACTTAAAATAAGACTCATCACCTAAAAATGAACTTGTTTTCAGATCATTTTCACTTGTTTCAAACTAATTTTCACTTGAAATAAATAGAAAAATCTGCCAGTGAAAGCAAGTTTTTTGTGTTTGTAATAAGAAAGAAAAACTTGCTCCACTATCAGATTTTTCTACTTATTTCAAGTGAAAATCTGCTTGAAAGAAGTAAAAAGTGTCTAAAAACAAGCTGCTTTTAATGTGATGAGTCTGATTTTAATATAATGAGATTTGTTTTTGACTAGAAATGAGATAAATATTCTTGGTGAGATTTAGAGTTTTTGCAGTGTGGTGGTAAAAATAGGCTCCACCAATAAAACGGCCTTGTCCACCCAACATGGCCGCCTGTCTGCACCTCCTTGGATGAAACACCTGCACCAGGACGCAGCCTGATGACATCATCAGTGGTCACCGGCGCTGAGGCTCATGGGTAACGTAGTGAATAGACGGAGGAACGCGTGATGGTCAAACATGTCGGCCTATCAGCTGCTTCTCCTTATAAGGAAACTTTACTACAGGAAACACGACCACTTCCTGCTGCTCAGGCTCAGGCTCCGCCCCCTCAGCCTCGGAGAGATGGAGAGAGATTTAACCATCACATGAACACACCTTCACACCACAAACTGTACAACACAACACAACACAACACAACACAACACAACACAACACAACACAACACAACACAACACAACACAACAACAAATTAAATGGACACATCAACAGAAGAAGTTAAAAAGTCAAAGTAAAAAAAGTTGTATGCTGGAAAAATGTTTTGTTTGGCTTCACTGAATATGATAAAAAACTAAACTCCCAGTTTTATTTGATTCATTTACTCCTAATTTGGTAACACTTTACAATAAGGATCCCTTAATTAATGTTAATTAGTAGATTATTAAGCATTAATTACAGATATATTAACAATCATTATTATGTATTACTTAGGGGTAGGAAACACATTAATTAATGTAGCCTATAGTAAGCAGTTAATTAATGTTAACTACTCAAAGTAATCAATTAAAAGTTGAATAATATAATTAGTTATCATTATGTATGCATTACTCAGCATTAATTAACACATTAGTTTATATATTAATGCTTAATAATGTACTAGCTAACGTTATAGGGACTCTTATTGTAAAGTGTTACCAGTTATTTGATCTAAATGTTCTGTTAGAAGCCAGACGTCCTAGAACTGTCTGCATGTTGGTCAGTAATAATATTTCTCCTCCCTCCCTAAAAAGCTGTTAAACGTACGACCTCTGTAGCTTTACAACAGATTTATTTAACTTTATATCTTTTTCCTGGTGTATTTAGACAAGGCAGTTTTATCTGTATAGCCCGTTTTTTACCACCAGTTTGTCTCAAAGGGCTTTACATCCCATCATAACAACATCCTCTGTCCTTAGACCCTCACATCCACTGAGGAAAAACTCCATGGAACGACCCTTTTAACAGGGAAAACCAGGAGAAACTTTATGACGGTTTGGTTGTGTTTTAATGTTGTGTAGGCGACACTTCATCTCTAACTGTGTTCAGCCCTGTGTTTACTCTGGTTGTCAATAAAGATATGTTTAAAAAAAAAAAAAAGCGAGAGGGGGAGAGTGTGAGTCCTAATAAGGGAAGCTGCTGCTGCGTCGGGGGCGGAGCCTCCGTCTCCAAGTGTCCATCAGCATGTCCTTGTTTAGTTACAGTTCATCTCACACACACACACACACACACACACACACACACACACACACACACACACACACACACACACACACACACACACACACACACACACACACACACACACACACACACAGCTTGTTGTTGTGTGTTGACTTCCCATCATGCACCTGGACACAGAAACAGAGGTGAAGCTGCAGCTGAAACAGCAGGTAGAGCAGAGAGAGTGTGTGTGTCTGCGCCTCCATTCATGCCACTGACACACACACACACACACACACACACACACACACACACACACACACACATTCCTGAGCTGGTTGTGCTGTGTTGATGTTAGTCGACCAATCAGAGGCCGTTTCTCAGCGTCTGTACCGAGTCCAGCTGTTTTCCCATTTTCGGTCAAAGTCCAGGCAAAGTGTGTGTGTGTGTGTGTGTGTGTGTGTGTGTGTGTGTGTGGTCCACTACACTACAGACGACTTGATAACTTGTTACCAGGGCAACGAGGTCACAGCTTCCATCCCCTGCAGACTCAGAGGTCAGAGGTCAGACTGGAGGTGTGTGTGTGTTAACAGGTGGAGGAGGGACATCCCCCCCCCTCCCCCCTCCCCCATCCTGTCTGTGATGCTGCAGCGCCCCCTCCTGATTGGCTGCTGTATGTGCAGCGTTGCCGTAGTAACGGCCGCTGCCCAGCAGGTGGCGCCGTCTCCCTGACACACAGAGAGAGTTTTATTTTCTTGTGCAGCGCATGCCTACAAAAAAAATAAAAATTCTAATGTTTTTATTGTGAAGCAGACAGTCTGTCAAATATACATCCATCTTGGTTTATGCAATGCTTCAATATTTTGTGATATAAGTAACAAAGGTGTCCTACAAATAAGTAAATAATTGAAAGAAAAAAAAAAATGGGAGAAAAATCTGAAAAATATACAAAAATACAGTGCACTGCAGAGGAGATGGATGAATAAAAGAAAATGGCATCAAAGGGCTCTCACACCATCACAACTAATAATCAGTACACTGGACTTTGCTCTCTGTGGATTGGACCGTTCTGTGACTCTGTGACTCTGTGACTTTGTGACATGTCAGGCTACAAGATGAGACTGTTGTTCACTCATGACGGACAAATATGGACACATGTGCAGCAGACACACATGTAATCTGTATGTACTGTCTAGAGCTAGACTGCAGCTCTGTATACTACCTACTGCTGGAACATGTTATGTCCAAATGTCATAAGTAAAAGAATGTTATATCAAAATGTAAAAAAAAAAAAGCAAAAGAAAAGAAAAGATTATGATAAATATTTTATTCTGTGGGTAACGGGGGCGGGACTAGATCAGCTTTTGCTTCTCCCGCTTTCCCTTTTGGCCATGTGGATTGTATTACTGAACTAAGATGAAGTGTGATGATGATGATTTAAATTGACATGAAATAAACAAATTGATTGATTGATTGATTGATTGATTGATTGATTGATTGATTGATTTGTCTTATTTTTTCTACACTGCACATTGTCCTTGTAACTATGTGTGTGAATGGGACTTCTACACCTGCTGCTGCTGTGTCCTGCTACTGTCTCCAGTGTCTTGGTCCATCCCAGGCAGCAGGAGAGGGACATCACATCTGGATTCATCCATTTAGACTCGCACTTTATCTATTTAAACTTGCACTTGCACTTTATACCAGGCACTTTACAGATCACATGCACTTTATAGGTATGACTGTGTATATGATTGTGAACCACTGTTATAATTCTTGTGTATTTCTGTCTGTTTGTGTGTTACCTGCCAAGGGACTACGGATGCTAATTAGCAAGTTGCTAACTCTGACGCATTTACATTTGTGCACAGTCGTACGAATGTTCATTAATGTGTATTGTCCCTTTAAATAAATGAATAAATCCTCCTCCTGGAGGAGCTGCTGCTCTTATCAGTGATGTCATCATGGTCATGTGATCTGGGAAATACGAGCCGGGAGTTTTTCCTTTGGATTTTCCCAGAAAGCAGGAAACACACACACACACACACACACACACACACACACACACACACACACACACACACACACACACACACACATTCACTATTAGTGAGTCATACAGTTTGACTGAGGATCAAAGATGTTTATCAGAGTGAAGACGCTGTGGGACTGTGTAGTACTTTATATTTAACATAAACTATCATCTATTATATAATAGCTACATATATATATATATATATATATATATATCTATATACATTATTACCCCCCCCCCCCCCCATATGAAAATGTCACTTTTTTCTAAGTATTTCCCAAGTGCTGTTAAACAGAGCGAAGGGTTTCTAACACAGTGTTTTCAAACATTGTAGTTTTATTTTAAATGCTTACATTAATTTGTGTTTTGCACAAAGAAACAGACTTATTTCATCATTATCAGCCCCCCCCCAACCCCCTCCTTTCTGCTGTGTAACAGTGAACAGTGTGTTTTCTGTCTGCAGTGGAATCTCAGCCTGTTCTTCTCTCACTCCTCCAGACTGTAAATAAATGCAAGAATCCAAAATACAACTATGATGCTGGAAAAAAGCTGTGTTAAAAAAAATCCTTTCCTCAGCACTTAGGAAATACTTACAAAAAAGTGACATTTTCATAGAGGGGTAATAATGTCTTCCCCAGCTGTATATAATAGATCTATATCTATCTATATTTAAATAGCCCTTAAACACTCCAGGTGAGCTGAGGAGACCTGGTGTGCAGCTGAGGGGGGAGGAAGAGGAGGAGGAGAGAGAGAAAGAGAAAGAGAGGAGGAAGAGGGGGAGGGTTCTATTCTTCTGTCTCAGTGTTTTTGTGATAAATCGTTGAATCTGCAGTTCCCTCTCATTTTCACAACTCCTGAGCAGAAACTCAACTCCCTGATGATCTGCTTCAGCGACTACGTCCACATGCTGCTGCTCTGGCCTCTGTCCAACTCCACATATCAATACTATTGGCTATTACTATAATGATTAATAACAGATTATTTTGACAACATTACCTAGGCTGCTCCATGTCTAGGTCAGTAACAAAATACTATATTGTTTTGGCAAATAGAGTTTACATTTATTACCATATGAACAATATGAAAAAACTAACTAACATCAAGTTGGTGTCATCAACTCTTGGCACTGAAGCTTCTTGATATGAACAGTAATAATAATTCTCAAGCAAAAACTTCAATGGTAGTTGCACTACAGACCACGGTTAAGGTCATAGCTACATCTCACAATTCAAAGCCACATGAGGGAGAAATAAACAGGAAACTAGTCGGGGATGTTTGAGTGTGCAACTTTTTTGTCTTCTGGGCAAAGAGGTGGAGCAGTAAAACACCTGAGAGGGAACAGTGAGGGGGGGTGAGGGGGGGTCAGAGCAGGACTCGTCCTCCTGCCTCGACAGGCGATCGATGAGTCAGTCTCAGGTATGTGTGCAGGAGGACACGCTCCAGTGAGCCGGTCTCTGCAGGTCTCTGCTGGTCCAGGTGAGAAGGTGAAGGAACAGGTTCAGACTGAGGAACAGCTGCTACACACATATTATAATTATATTTTTATTATTGCGGATGGAAATTAGCTTTGAGCTAAATCCGGCATATTTACATGACGTGATGTGCTCGTCACAAGTTGTTCATTAATGTGCACTCAGTGTCCTGGTCAAATAAACAGTACACATGTCATCATTAGCTGTCTTTAGTTTAGACCATAGACCAGGGGTCTCAAACTCCCGGCCCGGGGGCCACATCTGGCCCGCGTCTTGACGTAAAAAATAAGGCTGTCAAAGTTAACGCGTTAATGCAAAATGCTTTTAACGGCACTATTTTTTTTAATGCACGATTAATGCGCTAACCTTGGGCCGCTCCGTAGTTTGGCCGTCTTATAATGTTACAAAAAACCTGCATGTTTTTTCTCCTCATGTTCCTAAACTAGAGAACTTGTTCTTCTTATCACCAAACAAGGCTGCTCTCTCTCTCTGACAGTTGATTTTTAAATACCATGAAAATGGTATTTGGAAGCATGGAAAACATAAGAAACATCTGGATGTTTCTTATGTTTTCCATTCATATTGCTGGTATTTCAAGCAAAAACAAAAAAAGATGCGATTAACTCAGGAAATTTTGAGATTAATCGCGATTAAAAATTTTAATCGTTTGACAGCCCTAATTATCATACAATATTTGAAAATCAACCCCGTTTTCAGAAATATTTTAATTTTTTTTTTTATACTTGTCTCGAACACTGAAGTGGCCTCCACTGAGACGATCAGTGCCAGCAGTGGCCCCCAGCTCATTTGAGTTTGAGACCCCTGCCATAGACTGTAAAAAGAATGGACGTAGCGTCCGTGACGTCCCCCATTGGTTGTGGGGAGTCGTTGTTGTGACTCCAACATGGCGGCCTGAACAGCGCCATGTTGGATTGGCCGGCCGAGAACCCGCCCACTGGCCTGGAAGCAGCTGTCCACGGAGCTGCTCGGACCTGTCACTCAACGTCTCTGCCCCCTTGGTTTAAACATGAACGACCTCTGTCTGTTGGGATGTTAATGTTATAATGTATGCTGATGATGCTGCTTTATAGAAGTGCAACCGAGGCCTTGACATTAACAAAGTTAATGACCAAGGTTATACAACCCATGTGTTAGGGGGCGTTCACACCGAACGCGACAGACGCGAATACAATCGCTTCAGACACTTGTATCGCGCCGCTTGGTCATTTTGGATCATTCGCGTCTGTCGTGCTTGTCGCTCTAGTCGCTCTAGACGCTCTAGACGCTCCGCCTGCTCATGTTTGAACCGCTACTCTCAACCCGCTCTCTTTCCACAGCGATCGAGGCTGATGTCACCACCGTTGCTGCACTGTACTACCGCTGTACAAGTCTCAGAAACACCAGAAAACCACATCATTGCATCATTTACATTGATTTACAATGTAGAGTTGCCGCTCCATTCGCGTCTATCGCGTTTGGTGTGAACGACCCTTTACAGTAAATGTTGAAAAGACTGTAACCATGTTCTCTACCAACAGGTGTAAACTTTGATTGTAGTAAATGGGTAAAAATAAAACATGTAGAGCAATGTAAACCCCTGGGGTGGGGGTGTAACTCTTATTCAACACTCACACCCTTTAAAGGGCATGTCAAACAGTTGAGTAACACACTGAAATATAATTTAGCAAAGTTACGACACATAAGAAACATGCAAACCTCAATGCAAATAAATATGGTGGGAGACCGGGGGCAGTTGCAACACTTTTTACATTTTTCTCAGTTACTCAGAGACTATTTGGACTCGGCTCACCAAACTTTTATAGATTAAACACACATGTGTCAGCTAATTAGTCACACCATTTAAAGGTGGTTACATATCACACATCAATCACAATGTTCATTTGAATGGAAGAATCCAGATGTTGCAACTGACCCCAGACGTGGGGACGGTTGCAACATATTAAACATACATTACATTTCACTAATTAACTTTTGATTTTTGTCATAGTGTTCCTAAAATATGCATTGTCTTACAATAATACTATAGTATTATTTAGTTATTTAGTAATATTTATCAGAGAACTGTTGGAGTTTTGTTTTGCATAGAACATAGGCCTGGAGTCAATGTGGTAATAGTTAACAGTGGTAATAAAACTCAATAGCTCAGTGTGAGACAAGAAGAATGGAACTATTTTCAATACAAAAAACTTTTATAAACACGTACTCTACTTTTGGATGATTTATTCACTATATGACATCAAATAAATTTACTTCTCTATAGGAAAATATACAGTACAGTATGTGGTTACTTCTGTCCCATAGAATAAGATACAACTAAGCTGTAGATACAAATAGCATATTTCATTATAGGAAGTTATCTGGGGAATTATTTTGAAATCTTAGTCTCTCATGGTTTAATATAAAGGCTGTTCTGTTCATCATGAGGAATAAAACAGATATATTGTGCCCATTTTAAGCTAAAAATGTTTCATTTTATACATTAGCATTTACATTTGCATAGTGCTTCCATATTCAAATGGCAGTTGTTGCAACCGTCCCCACCCTGTCAGCCATGACACAACATCATGTACTAGATACACAATGACACTGACACATCTAACCATGTCATTTGATAGTCAACTAAACAGTGATTCAAACTAGGTAGGTTTGGATTAAAGGGACAACGAGGAGTTTTGGAAAGCGAAGTGTTTCCTACTACATTTACCATGAGCCTCCACGCGCACGGTGAAATTCTTACACCGGCGCAAGACGGATGAAAGAAAAAACATTTGCCAAGAATGTTTTCATTCATCAACAATGAAGAGTCAGAGGTTGGAAGACGATCACATACCGTCGTAGTTCCCACCATAAACGGAGATTCATACGGCGGCGTTATTCTCATGACTCGCCACGAAACCGAAAGTAAAGAACCGCTGGTCGGCTCGCCCAGCATTTCCACCACCACTAATAATAACAAAATAACCATAGAGACAAAACCATAGATTTATCTAAAATGGACCATTAACAAGTGGTAACGGAGATTCATCCACATTAATATCAGACTTTTTTACCAATCCAAATACAAACTCCTGGTTGTCCCTTTAATTCATACAAAAGATCAGGAAAGTCTGACAAAAATACAGCTCAAGAAAAAAGCTACTTTCATCCCCTTAAAACAACTTAGTCTCAGTACAAGAAACAGGAGCAGAAGCTGAATATGTCTTCTCTATTCTTGGTGGTCGAGGGTCGAACTGTGAATGTTCAGTGTGAGTGTTTCTGATTGGAGAAATAAGACTTGTTACAACTCTCCCCAGTCTCCCCTAGTTTGAGCTTTGAAAACTTGATCATACTGTATATTCATTCAAATGTCTGTTTACTCCACAGAATGTTTTACAGTGCTTCTTCTCCCCTCCTGAAAAGGTTTGTTACACTCTCTTTATTTCTTCTTTTCCATGTGTGACCGTGAGTCAGTGGACGGTGCTTACCACAGAATTTACTTTATGTCCAAATCCCAAAACATTCTCATGCTTATCAAAGCGCTGGTTGTTGAGTAAGAGAAGCTTGCTCACAGTGTTGAGTTCCATGTGACTGAGTGTTATTGATATGTGTGTGTGTGTGTGTGTGTGTATGTGTGGTTCTTAGAGGAGGTGAGGACTGTTGTCTGTGTGTGTGCTTTTATCCTGTCATATGTCAGTGATTTTACAGTTATTGTCTCTCCACCTGTTCTTACCTGCCCAGGGACTATACAGGTGGGAATTAGCAAATGGCTCAACACATCTTCTTTCCTATGAGATGAATGTTTTTTGTGCATCGTCCCTGTTTTAAATAAATAAATTCTGATCCTAATTCCTGTCAATATCATTAATGTTCTAATCTAACAACACACAGACTGTATGAAGGTTGAAGGTTCTTTTATATTATCATCGTCTTTCACCATAAACCACTGACATGATAAATAACAACTGACAACTTAAATGTCAACAGTAGATTCATGTGACAGAAGCAGGAAGTGATGTCATCACGGCCGGTGGAGAAGAGTCTGAAGGACCTCGTGGTTCCTCGTGGTCCAGAGTCCAGACCAGGACAGAACTGGACCTTTAACAGCAGATGGTCCCACAGCGTCAGAAGCTACGTCCTTCAGAGGCTGAGTCCTTCACTGCAAAAACTCTAAATCTTACCAAGAATATTTGTCTTATTTCTAGTCAAAACAAATCTCATTCTACTTAAAATAAGACTCATCACATTAAAAGCAGCTTGTTTTTAGACACTTTTTACTTCTTTCAAGCAGATTTTCACTTGAAATAAGTAGAAAAATCTGATAGTGGAGCAAGTTTTTCTTTCTTATTACAAACACACAAAAAACTTGCATTCACTGGCAGATTTTTCTACTTATTTCAAGTGAAAATTAGTTTGAAACAAGTGAAAATGATCTAAAAACAAGTTCATTTTTAGGTGATGAGTCTTATTTTAAGTGGAAAGAGATTAGTTTTGACTAGAAATGAGACATTTTGACAAGAAAGAAGACAAATATTCTTGGAAAGATGTTGAGTTTTTGCAGTGGACATGTCCTTCAGATGCCTTTGACAGCGTTGGGACGAGGTCTGTCCCGGTCTCCTCCGTGGTGGCGTCCTGTATCCAGCTCTGAAGGCCGTCCCACCTACCACCTACCAACGATGGACAGAAGGCTGGGACCTCTGAAGGACGAGGAGGAGGTGGGAGATCCTGGAAAAACTGTTTTCACAGGTTGGTTTTGAAAATACACGATTCAGAAGTCCAATCCCTTTTCCTTCTTCCTTCTTCTCTCTGAAGCAGGAACGGCCAATGGTTGTTCAGCGTTGGGTTCAGGTCAAGGTGAAGCCTCGTCATCTTCTGTTGGACTTTGTAGTTTGGCCTTGGTGTCTCTACTCTGTCTGTGTTTCTGCCTTCATCAACTCCTGCTGACATTTCCATATTTTGCACATTCTGTGACAAACTGTAAACTGTTGTCTTGTCTGTAACAACATCTCTGTCCTGGGTGATGATCCCTCCTCTGTTGCTCACCCTGAGCTTTCTCCTGGTTTTCCCTGTTAAAAGGGTATTCTATGGAGTTTTTCCTCAGTGGATGTGAGGGTCTAAGGACAGAGGATGTTGTTATGATGGGATGTAAAGCCCTTTGAGACAAACTGGTGGTAAAAACGGGCTATACAAATAAAATTGCCTTGCCTTGCCTCGCTGCTCGCCACAGTATCGTCGAAAGCTGAAGCATCGGAAACTTTCCAGCAGCTTTTATTCATGGCTCATTCACAGGTAAGAAAACACCTGACATCATAGTAAACCAGAGGATTACTGACGCTGTCTGAGCACGCACACCATTAGTGAACAGATGGCTGGTTGATTGGGGTTTTTTGTTGTTTTTTTTGGTTTATTGTTTGCACTATAATAAAACATTACAAACAAAGAGTATATCACATAAAAGAAAAAGAAAATACAATAGATAATATATGATAAACTACAATGAATCAGTGCTGGAGAGGTTAGAAACCCTGGGAGGGCTTATCCAGAACCTCACCATAAAATAAATAAGTAAAATTAACAAATGAATTAATGAGAGAAAAAGAAACCAAATAACCAAAATTAGAAATGAATCAAGAGAATCAAGAGATAAATTACAATGGCAACTATTTAAAAAAAAGAGAGAGAAAAAACCCCACAGAGTATTAAGACAATCAGATGATCTTTTAATTTCCTTTTCTAGACGGGTAGGGAGGGAGAGCTGTTAGTCAGGTGGATATACTTGTTCCATTAAGTTGCACCTTTATATTTGATGGAAAACTGAGCTCTAGTGGTGCAACAGAGTGGAATATGCAGCAGCTTCGACTGCCCAGTTGTTCTGGAGGGAATGTTTGAGTTATTTTGAAAGTATTGTTGGAAATGATATGGAAGTGTGTGTCCCTGATACTGGACCTTGAAGACAAAAACACACGTTTCCACAGTGTTGACACGTCAAGATCCACTGTGACATTCAAACTGACTGGTTGGTGTTTTTACTGGATGCTCCGTCCCACTGGGGACTGGACCTTTATCACTCCGTTACTTTCCTGCAGACAGGGTGTGAACAGGGTTTCAAATAATACAATAATAAAAGCTCCAGAAATAATCTAACCTCTAACCTCTAACCTTAACTCTTTAACATAAACACCCGGCGTCTGTAGTTCAGTCATCATCATCGTCATCATCATCATCCTCATTCCAGTAAAAATGAAAATTCAACAGAAACAACAAAAGATTCAGTCGCTTGATGTGACCGCCTCAGTGTGATGTCACTTCCTCCAGGAGCTTCATGTAAACGGACGTTTTCCTGAAAGTGTTGAAGTGTTTCCCCGTCACACACACACATTTACACACATTAACACACATTTACACACACACACACACACACACACATGGACTGTTTTAACTCTGCTTATCGCTGGCTCAGTGTTTGCACTTTTATTGTGTGACTCTTCCTGTTTGCTTGGGAATTCCTCCATGATGATGACGAGGGGCTACAGGGAAATTCCTCTGCTCTGAGTCTGGTTAGACCACCACCACCACCACCACCACCACCACCACCAAACACACAGGGAATGATTTCTAGGAAGCTCTTGTTTTCCTCTAAGTGTGGTCTGCTCTGATCCAGTCTGAAGCTGCAATGAGAACACACTGTTAAGCATTAATAAATACTCAATTTATCATTTATAACACATGAATACTCATTAGTATGCAGTTTATAAACAGTTAAAGGGATAGTTCACCTTAGAATGATATTTCGCTCATTATCTACTCACCCTCATGTTGACTAAGGGCTGGGAGAAGTTTCAGAGTCCACCGTCCCTTCTCTGAGTTACAGGGGGTCTTGGCGTAGCAGTGCATGTCCATATAACGGTTGCAAAGGGACACCAGAGCTCTTCGTAAAAAAACACACACAAAAAAACATCCAAATACCTCCATGATGCTCGTATGTAATGTCCGTCTTGTATTGAAGCCCCAAATTGCGTAATTGTCCCGAAAAAAATTAAATAAGTCTATATTTTAAGCTTGTTTGTAGCGGAAGCTTCTCGAAGCTCCTCTTCCTGGTCCGTCCAAATCTCGCGTGATTCGCAGTAACCGCACTGACGCATGCTGACGCCGGCGCAAATCACGCGAGATTTGGACGGACCAGGAAGAGGAGCTTCGAGAAGCTTCCGCTACAAACAAGCTTGGAATGTGGACTTATTTAATTTTTTTCGGGACAATTACGCAATTTGGGGCTTCAGCACAAGACGGACATTACATACGAGCATCATGGAGGTATTTGGATGTTTTTTTGTGTGTGTTTTTTTACGAAGAGCTCCGGTGTCGCTTTGCAACCGTTATATGGACATGCACTGCTACACCAAGACCCCCTGTAACTCAGAGAAGCCACGGAGGAATCTGAAACTTCTTCCAGCCCTTAGTCAACATGAAGGTGAGTAGATAATGAGCGAAATATCATTCTAGGGTGAACTATCCTTTTAAAAATGTTATGCTCATCATTGATAAGGACTTACTGCATTATAAACTACATACTAATGAGTATTCATGCATTATAAATGAAGAATTCAGTATTTATTCATGCTTAACAGTGTTTTTTCCAGATGCTAACCCACTAATATGACCTGCTGCATAGACCAAATATTTAAACTGACACACACAGAGCTAAACCTCTTCTCAAGTCTCCACAACTTTAAACACATTTTCTGTTTCACACACATTTTAATTCAAAATGTCACTTTTTAAATTCACCGAACACGGTTCTCTGCATGAGACACGACACTCTGACAGAAAGTCACATGTTTGCTTCAACGCTGCCGTTCTGCAGTGGAAAAACATTTGCACACCGGTGGACAGAAAGGAAAGGAGCGGAACAACGTGGACTTGGCGAAGAAACTCCTGCACACTTTCTTCTTACTTGCAATATTGTCCCATATAATAATAATATAATAATGTCCCATTGGTTGGGTTTAGGAAATGAAGAAAGGAGTTGTAGTCCAGTAGGCTAATTTTAGGCCAAAAAAGGGGTCAACGTTAAACAAATTGCAACAGAAGCAAACTCAACTGGTTTTGTTTCCTCAACATGTCCTGAGTGAGGGAAAAAAAATCCCAGAAGAATCCCATTAGGGGAAAGTTTCGAAAAACACCCAAACATATCCCATTTATACGCATATTAAAAAAAATGTTCACGTGTATAGGGTAAAATTTTTAACCTTTAGATATCTCCATGAAAATTACTGAGTTGATTACTTACATTAAGACAAACAAAAAATGTATTACAAGTTTTTTGAAATTCTTTGTTAACATGAGCAAATTTGCATAAATTTGCATAAATCCCACTGTTTTGACGGCACATGATATGAATCATGAATCATGTTAACAAAGAATTTCAAAAAACTTGTAATACATTTTTTGTTTGTCTTAATGTCAGTAATCAACTCAGTAATTTTCATGGAGATATCTAAAGGTTAAAAATTTGACCCTATTCACGTGAAATTTTTTTTTTATATGCGTATAAATGGGATATGTTTGGGTGTTTTTCTAAACTTTCCCCTAATGGGATTCTTCTGGGCTTTTTTCCCTCACTCAGGTTATGTTGAAGATACAAAACCAGTTGAGTTTGATTCTGTTGCAGTTTGTTTAACCTTTTCTCATAAAATGACTGGACTATTGGTTAAGTTTAGTAAAAAGACCAGGTAGAGGCTGGACAGGCCAGATAGAGAGAGTCCAGATAAGTAGAGAGAGTCCATCAGCAACAGCGGGGAACATAGGACCTTTTTTGGGGAAAAACGGGGAACATAGGACCCTTTTTCAGAAAAAGGGTCCTAAGTTCCCCAGTGTGTATTGCGACCGGGGAACATAGGACCTTTTTTGGGGAAAATGGGGAAAAATGGGGACCTTTTTTCAAAAAGAGGGTCCTATATTCCCCGTTCAGGGAACATGGGACCCGGGGAACATGGGTACGCTCCCCAAAAAGGTCACGTCCTGTAATGTTGGAGGTCTCTGACTACGTTGTAATACGGCGGCTGTGAATAAAGAGACTCCTGTCCTCCAGCAGCTGATTCCTCTGTGATCCTCAACTCTTCAGGTGTGAACAGCAGCTTCAGCTGAACTCTCTGTCCCTCATGATTCACAGTGAGCCAGCATGACTCAGCTGTCACAGTGACAGAGAAGGAGTGTTACCACATCAGCTCTGTTTGCAACAGCATCGCTCACACTCCACAGTGGACGACATCCACACACCAGGAGGTGGCGCTAGAGAGGGAGCTGAAGAACATGTGAAGAACATGTGAACAGTGTTGGGAAAGTTCACTTTCTACATGAACTAGTTCAAAGTCAAGTTCTCAAATTTTAAAATGAAATGCGTTCAGTTGACGTTCGCCAAAATATGAACAAGTTCATTGAACGCGTTCAGGCACAAACTGCATGTGAAGAACATGTGAAGAACATGTGAAGAACATGTGAAGAACATGTGAAGAACAGAGCTAACAGTCGTGTCTGTCTGAACAGCTGCTAATGCTAACGGTAGCAGGTAGGTGAGTGTGAACTCTGCTCCCGGGCTTAACGAGGCCGAAAAGCAGTGAAAAGATGATTTCATTCACTGAAATAAAAAGTTAATAAAAAATAAAACATAAATAAAAACTAAACTGAACTGCAGCTTTGTTTTCCTGGTCCTTTTTCTCACTCGAATGCAGAGCATTTACAGTAAAAGCTTGACTTTTGATTGAGCTCCAGGTGACGGGTAAAGAACAAAATTAAAAGTTGTGGTAAACCATCAGGATCAACTTTAAATCAAACTATTTATTTTAATCTGAGCCATTGCTTGTGGGGCCGGTCCATTTACACAACATCTTTCAGAAAAGAGAATTTTATAAAATTGGAAAAAAGTCAACAAATTCCTACTTCTCAATGATTTTGCAATGGTGCCATTTTTGCGGCTTCTGAGCTAAAATGTTTAAAGCTTGTTTATAGAGTGAGAATCTAGTCAGTGGCTGAGTCAGTGGCCTGGTGATGCAATAGGACAAATGTGAAAGAACCATGGCATGCAGATATAAACGAGCTGCCTTAAAGGAGAGACATGACCTGATGAGTCTAAAACAGTTCAGACTAGTTTTTACAGTTTTAGAATGTGCTTCAAACTTAAGTTGAGGATCTAGAGTTATACCTAAATATTTAAACTCATTTACCACCTCAATTTCTTTACCGACAATAGTGATTTGAAATTTCTCTAGGACTTTCTTTCTTATTGAGAAGCACATTGATATTAAGTGTTAAGTGATTCCTTTGTAGCCATTCTGAAACAGTAACCATCTGTCTGCTTAATTAAGATATCTGAGGCTTGACGGGGATTCTTTGCTGAAACATAAAACACTGTGTCATCAGCATACATCTGACATTCAGTGTCTGTACAAATGGTCGGCAAATCATTTATGTCTAACTGTGTGTTCACACCAAAAGCTTCCAAAGCGTCAAAACGCCGGAAGTCAATTCATTTTCAATGAGAGCCGACGACACTGAGCCACCAAAGCGTCCACAGCTTCCAAAGCTTCACCAAACGAGAAGTTGAGCCCTGGTTAACTTTAGGGTAATTAGCTATGACGCAGTAACCGGCGGCAACCTGTCAGAATAGAGATGTCCTCCGGCTCCTTTTTTTTCCTCTTTTTTTTGTCCTTCAACTCTCCAATGACCAGCGCACTCGAACTTTGACGTCAGTCACGTGACGAGCGACCAAAGCAGCTAAAAATATTTGCCGTTTTGGGAGCTGTCTGGTCTGAAGCGCACCCTCGAGCGTTTTTGACACTTATTTGGAAGCTTTTGGTGTGAACGCACAGTAAGCAAAAAAGAACAGGACCTAAACCTATTAAACTCTCTACAAAAACTAATAAAACAAAACAAATGAAATCAGGAGCAATAGAATAAAGAGTAGCAGCAGCAGCAGCAGCATGAGCAGTGTCCTGGGGGAAGTCCTTCAGTGATTCCTGATAGTTGGATCAGTCAGAGTTGCTGTAACTGCTGAGTGGAGCGATGTGGTTTTGTGGGTGGGGGGTGTGATGTCAGCGGTCCAGACAGTGGGCGGTGTGTGTCTGAGGAGATGCTGCCGACCTTCTTCTTCCTCTTGTGGTCGGTGTAGAAGCTGTCCAGATGTGGAGCAGAGGAGGTCCAGCTGCACACCGCAAAAACTCAACATCTTACCAAGAATATTTGTCTTATTTCTAGTCAAAACAAATCTAATTATACTAAAAATAAGACTCATCACATAAAAAGCAGCTTGTTTTCAGACACTTTTTACTTCCTTCAGCTTCCTCAACACAAACAGTCGTAGCTGGACTTTGTTGACCAGGCTGTAGGTGGTGAAGGTCCACGTCAGAGTCACCAGAGTGACTTGACTCCACGGAACTCCACTGTTTCTCCATGTGCATGAAGGAACAATAACTGTTTATCAGGGAGTCCAGTGAACACACACTAATTATACTAAAAATAAGACTCATCACATTAAAAAGCAGCTTGTTTTTAGACACTTTTTACTTCTTTCAAGCAGATTTCCACTTGAAATAAGTAGAAAAATCTGATAGTGGAGCAAGTTTTTCTTTTTTTATTACAAACAAAAAACTTTCTTTCACTGGCAGATTTTTCTACTTATTTCAAGTGAAATTTTTTTTGAAACAAGTGAAAACTGTCTAAAAACAAGTTAAAGAGATTAGTTTTGACTAAAATTGAGACATTTTGACAAGAAATAGGACAAATATTCTTGGAAAGATTTTGAGTTTTTGCAGTGCAGCTTGTGCAGCAGCTCTGAATGTCTCAGCTTCCTCAACACAAACAGTCGTAGCTGGACTTTGTTGACCAGGCTGCAGGTGTTGAGGGTCCACGTCAGATGATTCACCAGAGTGATTTAACTCCACGGAACAATAACTGTTTATCAGGGAGTCCAGTGAACACACACAACCAGCTGTGTTTGACTTTCAGGTGAGGCGTTGTTGACGTCTGGTTCTTACGAAGGAGTATTAGGGCCAGCCAAAAAAAAAAAAAAGTCCAGCACAAGAAAAAAAAAAGCCAGGCAAAAAACAACAACAAAAAAACTGCAGGCTTGACCAGGTACCACAACAAAGCGACAAGCGACTGACTGCTCCATGACGGCAGCAGAGTGACAGACAGGCTCTTGTAGCAGTATTAAATACTACAAATACTACAGGAGAGGAGGAGGAGATAGGCCTATCCTGTATAGTATTTGTATTAGTAAATACTACAGGAGGAGGCAGAGACCTGGATCGCGGTGGTCTAGTCACGGAGGTGTCTCCAGTCACGTTTAGTCGCGTTAGCTCATATAACGTCTCTATTAACCTATAAATGATTGTGTGTGTTTGTTTTGGGGGGGGGGGGGGGGGGGGGGCAGCAATGAAGAACATGCATTGCTGATTGCTGTACGCAGGGTCGGCCCTAGGATGTTGGTGGCCCCCTAAACAAGGTTTTTGTTTGTGGCCCTGCACTCTAAGCTCAAACACCAAATCACTGGTTAAAACTGAATACAGACGTGTTTATCCCTCTGAGGTTTGAGGCCATTTTCTCCACTTTTACATATTTTCTTAAATGTATCTTTTTAAGATACTTGCAGATGTAACAATACTTTGTTTGTTTGTCCTAGAACACTGTAGAAAGAAATAATTTAGGACAAATGCTGGAAATTTGAGGTCTGCTTTTTGAAAAATGTCAAATCCCTTGTGAAAACACTCCTTCAGTCATGAGAATGAACTGTTTTGGTGCTTGAAATAGGATATGAATACAGTAATAGATACGTGTAGAAAACAAGTCTAAAATGACATTTTGTAAGATTGCTTTTTGAGCACAAATGTTGTCATTCTGCCGTTCTATTTTCACCAAATGTCTCAAATGTGAGATAAAAGAAGCTGAATATTGACTTCACATTACATATAAAGCTCATAGCTGCACGTGCAGACCTCAGGATGTTTAAATGACTTGATGAACCCCGGTACCTTTCTGATCATGTGGCCCCCCACCTAACGGCTGTGGCCCTAAACAACCGCATAGAGGGTTTATGCCAGCGGCCGACCCTGGGTGTACGTCAGCAGCAGTGGACACGGAAGTGATTCGTGTGCCAATTCTGAAGTCGGCCTACTGTACCGCTTAAGTTTTCTTGTTTTCATTGTCATACTCCGGCATTGAGTCAAAGTTAATCTGCTTTATTGTTCACTTTTATGGCGCTGCAGAGTTTGGCAGCCTGTCTGTCACTCTGCTGCTGTCATGGAGCCCTAATACTCCTTCGTAGGTTCTTTGTTTACCCAAGAATCAAAAATACATGAATAAATAAGAGAAAGTTTTAAAGTTTCTTATCAAAGTTTATTTTCACATTATTCAGTCTCTTTACAACACAAACACTCTTCTTCTCTCGCTCTGCTCCTCCTCCTCTCCACCTGCTTCACTTTCACTTCACTTTCACTCTACACTCATCATCATCTTCATCATCATCACTCATCTCACTTCCTCTGATCCACCTTAAACAAACCAGATCCACCTTAAATGGCGCTGTGGTGGAGAACCACTGACCTGTAGCTTATTACAACAAGATCATGGATGTTCAGTGAAGAACATCTGGCAACAGGTTTGTTCAATATGAACGTTTCTCCTGTTCACAATTACACTGTAAAAAAACAACAGTGTTGGTTCAGTGCTGGTGCAACGATAAACACTCTCTACGTACGTACACGTACTTACATGTACACATGTACTCAGTATACCTACAGTACATACATGCATATTCTGTACCTGTGTATTTTATACACAGGAAATGTACAGTCACAGTAAATCTCCTTGTGCAACATTTTGCTCTTGACTTCAGATCCTTCTTCAATGAAATACATTCTTGAACAGACTCAGTCGAAGTTGTGGAATGTAAATAAATGGAATGTAAATAAATAAATAACATATATATAATATATATATAGAGGGTATGCGTTTACGTCACGTTGCCCTCGGCAACACCCGCCTTCGTTCCTTGCGTCGTTTTTAAACTTTGGTGTCTCTGCCACTCGTCTTTTTGCCACTCAGTGGACGTTCCACAGCGACTTCCTGTGACGTCATGTGCATACCCTCTATGAAAATAAAACAGACAGTAATAATCAGTCTTTAGTGTCCAATGGCTTCAGTCCTCATCAGTCCACAGACTCTTATTCCGTGCACAGCGTGCCGGCCAGACGGTCCCAGTGGGTGAAGTAGGGGGCGAAGTTGCACCTGGACTTGAGGTGGTGCAGGTCGTGGTGCTTCGCGCCCCCGTACAGCCCCAGAGGCACCAGGCGGTGCGTGGCCCAGGGCAGGTCGTAGCCGCAGTGGTCCTCCACCGACAGCCAGATGTTGAGCAGGAAGAAGGCCAGCTCGGTGAGGGGGTGGCAGCCCAGCAGCACCGGGTTGGCTGCGGCGAAGAAGCCCAGACTCAGAGTCTCCCAGGCGCCGGAGTACTCGGTGGTCAGGGCCGAGGTGGAGGTGAAGGTGTGGTGCACCTGAGGAGCAGAGGAGCATTGATTATTGACTGATCAAGTGAATCTTCTGTTTATCTGAGAGATTATTAGATCATTGACATTGTGACGGTCATCAATTCAATTCAATTCATTTACTAAAGGGACAACGAGGAGTTTCTCCATCGGCAGAACGAAAAATTCATTTAACGTACATGAACAGACATCAACATCAGACCAGACGTTTTACATACAGACTACACATTTAACACAGACGGAGTTTGGAGATGAAACAAACCTTGTGGAAGGTGCGGTAGAGCCAGGGGACCTTATGGTGCAGCAGGTGCCAGACGAAGCTCTGGAAGTCGAAGAGCAGGAGGCAGACCAGCACCTGGGCCAGCAGCCGGGGGAGGGGCGGGGCTTCCTCCGGCAGCTGCACCGGCCTCAGGTACCAGTGCATCACGGTGAGCGGGAAGATGAAGACCAGGTGGTTGTAGAGCGTCAGACTCAGGGCGCTCCGGGCCGAGTCCCAGCTGACGGAGCTCTGAGGCTGCAGCTTGTAGCGGCGCACCGCGGCCCAGCGGGTGGACAGCAGGTCCAGCAGCAGGAAGGGCAGGCAGCAGCACAGGTAGACGCCGACCGAGAAGAACACGGGGAAGAACGGCGAGTGCAGCAGGGAGGAGTGTCCCAGCAAGAAAGTCCAGAGCGGCTGCAGAAACATGCTTCCATCAGAGTCGTTCAGAGTTTAGTTACCGACGGAGAGTTTCATCACCGGCTTTTATAAAGTCTCACTGGCCGCACCCCCCGAACTCCACCCCCACGCCCTTATAGGGTCACCCTTCCTGCTCTGTCAATGGGTTAGTTGGGTTGTTACATGTCCCGTGGCGTTCTTCCAGTCCAGCCCTCACAGACTCCACCACTGCCAGAGAGCACGCCTCTATGTTTACTGGAAGTGTGCGAGTGTGTGTGTGTATTGTGGCCCACTGTCAAATCTTCACATCAGTGAGTCAGCGAGTGAGACCTTCCTGCCTCCTTATTGTAGGTCAGAAATAACTCTGACTTACGATAAAGGAATTACAGTTTATTTACTTAATATTATTCATTTTTACAATGAACTAACGTAGACAGAGAGAGCTCCAGGTTTCTTTATTGTTAATGGACGGAGCAGTTTACTGTCAGTATTAGTCCAACGTTGCTTGTCACAACTGAGTATAGTTTGTGATTAATATCTGATGGTTTGGTCAGATCTGATCCAAGAACAGTTGTTTTCAGTCTGTCGCTCACAGTCCTTGTGCATGTTGAAAGTAAAAGGTAAATGATCGGTCCCAGACCAGACACAGTCAACAACACTGTGTGGTCATGATAACATGAGAGGAGGATAAGTGTTGTCCCGTGCCTGTTTACAGCATCTGGACCTTCAGACTTTCACTTACAGCTGACATCAGTCCAGGACTGGAGTCTTTAGCAGGCGGAGGGGAACTGGACCTCTGCGCCCTCTGGTGCTGAAACCAACACCAGATGGGGCTGGTTTGTTCCTGAAGGCCTGTGAAGGCAGCACGGTGACATCTACTGGTTGGTTGCAGTCACTGCACCTCACTGGTTGTAATAGTTCTTTAACGGACGGGGATTGTAGACTTCAGCCACAGCATCCTAGTGAGGTTTGGAAGCTGCACCAAGGCTGAGAGGAAGGCCCTATGAGAGTAATAAACACCACACAGTCCAACACCAACACACCCCTCACCCCTCACCCCTCAAAGACATCTACTGGTCCCAATGCCGACAAGGGGCAAACAACGTAGTAAAAGACTCAAAGCAAGGCAATTTTATTAGTATAGCCCATTTTTACAAACAGTTTGTCTCAAAGGGCTTTACATCCCATCATAACAACATCCTCTGCCCTTAGAGCCTCACATCCACTGAGGAAAAACTCCATGGAAAACCCTTTTAACAGGGAAAACCAGGAGAAAGCTCAGGGTGAGCAACAGAGGAGGGATGCAGAACATGGAAATGGTTAACAAGAGCTGATGAAGGCAGCTTCTGGTGGGAGGAAAGGCCAGCTCATCACACTCAGGAAACCTCCACTTCACTCTTCTGCCCTCTGGAAAGTGCTTTAGATGTTTGAAGGCCTGCACATCAAGATACCAGGACAGTTTTTATTCTTGTGCCACTAAGGAGCTGAACAGCAACTCTGTCATGAAACTAAAATACATTTATCAGCTACAAGATGTTCCCCCTACAAACCACAGGAAGCCAAATTACTGACTGATACGTTTCCTTCTGGAGATAAGAGGTTTCCTCAGGACAGCATGAGACAGCATTCACTCTGAGAAAAAAAAAAGGTTTCTCTCTGATAAATGAACATAAACAAATTAAACTCTCCTCTTTACAACATGTCAGAGAGGACGATTAGTTTCAGTTTCGTTTCTTTGTCCGATCTCAGGTCTCAGTTTCTGTGACGTCTCTCAGCTGATCCATAACTGGTCCATAACTCTCCTGCTCATCATCAGCTTCAGACCTGGTCTGGGTGTTTTCTGTTTTGCAGCTGAATCTTAACTGATTGTTTCATCATGAGGTGAGTTTACTTCACTCAAACTAAGAAATAAAAGGACAGCAATGTATTATTATTATTATTGTATTAGTCTAATCTGATGGTCCCTAAATGTCTCTTCAGATTAGTTTGTTCAGTCTTCTCCAACACTGAACTTTTATAAAGGTGAAGAATAAAAAAAATCCAGTACAGGATTAATTGATATTTTAATGTGCACCTTGTTTGGGAAACTTAAAACCCTGTTGGTTTTAAATATTAGATCTGAAGCACTTCAGTGAACAGGCCTTTCTCTGGGATCCAGTTGTTTTTGAGTGTCGGTAGTTTGATGCTGTTCAGTCGCACTTGTTCTCAAAATGGAGCTAAACGGCAACAAAACAAAGGGAGTGTTGTCAAATAGAAACAAGTTGCCAGCAGTTTTCTGTTCATCCCACAACACCCTCTACAGATCCCAAGGCATCTCAGTTGATGAGAACCTTTCTCTTCAGTGTCACTTTGATCCTTCTGAATTAAGTAAAAATTCAAAAGTTGTGTTTTTAGTTGAATGTCAGGAAACAGCTCGTAGCCTCTTCTTGATCTCGGTGACGTCATTTACACGAATTCCTCTGCCAGTTTTACAGATGTTGGACATGATTTATCATAGAGCACTAAGATTTATAACAGTCTGTAAACGTGCACTTTGTTCTCTCTGAAACTAGTTGTTGTTTTGCAGTGATGTCACTTCACCTGTAGATCCATCCTTGGAGTACTGCCAACATAGTATAGTTACAGTCTACACTCCCAGACCTTTAACACCATCAGTATCGTTTCCTCAGCACTTGACAAAAAAGCCTTTTCCTGCTCCGCCCATTCCACCTGCTACAGCATCGTCTGGAGTCTTCCAGCTTGATCCCAATGAGGGATTTTCAATTTATCTGGAAAAACCTTATTGGAAATTTGTTCTTGTTTTTGGTTTTAAGTATATTGATCTGTTCCAACTCAGTACTTCAACTTGAATGTTGTTTGTTCTGGACTAATAAATGTGTTTGTCTGCAAACAATTGTGTGTCTGTTGAAACATGTCTCTTGAGGTCTCTTGCCTCAGTGAGATTCTGGAACTGGACCCAAATGCCGACACAGACACTAGAACACAAAGGCAACACTGTGCATAAACGCAGATGATCCAACAAAGAGCAATGAGAAAACACTGAGGTAAAATACACAAGGGTGAAATGAAACACAGGAGGGGCAACCAAACATAGGTGAGACACATGAGGTGATCTCTGCTTGAAAAAGGTCCTGTGGACCGAAATGTTGTTTGTTTTATTAAAGTCTTTTGCAAGTGCCTTGACAGTGTGCGGGAGACCCTTTTTTCATTTGTTCATTCCTAACCTATGCTCCAACGCACCTGTTTTTTAAGATTTTTTAGGTGTGCATCAGCCTCCACACCTTGACACATGAGGTGATGACAGGAAGAAGAGCACAGGGAGGCAAGAGACAGGGATCTTCAAAATAAACAGGGAACAAGGGACAAACCATAACACCCCCCCTAAGGGTTGGATTCCAGACATCCTACTAGAAGACCAACACTGACGAGGGTGGGTGGTGAAAGTCTAGAGGAGGAACACAAGGGAAAGACAACAAGAACCACGTAGAACAAGAAGACCAAGACTCTGAGGCCAGCGGGGAGGCTGGCCATGAAGATACTGGAGGACCACCGGTCAGATGGACATGAAGTCCGTCTGGGAGCGTCAGCCAAGACCACCGAAGGTGAAAGCACCGAGGCATCGGACTGACATGGTGCCAAATCAACACTGGCTGGACACTGGAGATGGGAGTCAGAACCAATGAGACTGATATCTCGGGACTGCTGGGCACCAGGCAGGAACCAGGAGACCGGGGGCTGATTCACATCAGAGCTGGGGAGTGCAGAGGACTGGCATCTTTACCAGAGCCCAGAATGAGGCTGGGGCTGCTGATGGAGGCAAGAGGAAACCTCACTGGATGGCCTTGCAGAAGGTGTATCTGAGACCAACAACTCCTTTCTGTCTTTACTGCTTGGTAAACAAAGAACTCAAAAAGAGTCAACATCTGAGGAGCTGGTCTATGTTTCTGGAACCTGACCCACATGTAGACAGGCTGGAGAAAATCCCAACTGACATAGGCCAATGGCAGGGTTCAGTCAGTCAAATCCAGGACCTTCCTGCTTGGTGGTAACAGTGCTGACCACTGCCTTCTGTGCTGTTTAAATAAGAATAAATGAAGAGTTAACCTGACAGTTGTGTGCCCATGGCTTGACAACTCATTGATGTTCATGATGTTTGTCTCTTCCAGTGATTCCTGCAGTGTTCTACACTCCAGACTTCTTCAGCTGCAGAGTCGCTTCACATGGGATCTGAAGAAGGATGACCTGGATCTGGAAAACCTCAGCATTCGACTCCAGGACGACCTAGAGCTTCAGCTGTGGCAGGATGGTTCTGGGGCTCGCTCCTTCAGCTTCTTGGCTTACGTCAGGTACAGCAGCTAAAATATCTTTATTTCTGATGTGTTAAACTGAAGTGAACACCATCATGTGGAAAATGTCTCTCCTCAGGTATCTCCAGGATCAACCAGAGGACGCGGAGTCACTTCTTACCCAATCAGAGGAGAGTACCAGATATTGTTATGGCGAGGAGAGCGAGAAGCGGCTCATTGTGATTTATGGAGACCTGGCCTGGCTGAAGTACCACACTGGACACTACAAAGAGTCAGAAAGCTACTGTCAGAAGGTCGATGACATCCTGGTGAGCATCCAGACGCTGCTCTATGAGAACTCGTATCAGCTCCAGATTCAACTCTGTCCAAGTCACTCACTCTTCCTTCTGTCAACAGTCCAAGTTTCCTACTGGCGGTTCCACAGATCTCCACCCAGAGGTGTATGGAGAGAAGGCCTGGACCTACCTTAAGTTTTCAAGGTCTTACTACGACAAAGCCATCGACCTTTTCCACAAAGCATTGGAGCTGCAGCCTGATGACAGCGAGTTGAATGCTGGCCTTGCTATCGCACTTTATCGCATAGAAACAGTGAGTTGCTAAAGGAAACTAAAGCCTGAAGCTCTTGGCTGAACCAAAGTTGCACATTGAGTGGGAGGATCCATTAGTGGTTACTAGGGATGGGTACCTTTCACATTTAGATCAATACAATGTCGATACCTGGTTCCTGGGAACTGATACCGGTTAGAGATGATTAATTATTCATACTAAATAATTAAAGTTTTGCTTTTAAAACAATTTAGCTAATTACAATCTCATTTACAGTCAGGTTCAGAAACATTCCAGGAATCCTCTGAAGAGTCTCCGGCCACCAAGCAGCTCCGCAGAGCTCTGAACATCAACCCTTCTAATGCTGTCCTGATGTCCATGCTGGCTCTGAAGATGACGGAGTGCCATAAAAACAAAGAGGCTGAAAACCTTGTAGAGAAAGCACGGAGGACCGAACCTGACAATCCTTATGTCACCCGGTACATTGCCAAGTACCTACGTTATCAGGTAGGTCAGAATAATCATAAATCATATTTCCAACCCTCTGTCTGACTCTGTCCTTGTTCTCTGATCTGGTGGTTAAAATATTCATTCTGACCTTAAACAATCTGTATATCTGTGCCCATGTGGCAGGGTGAAACTGAGCAGTCCATTGAGCTGCTGAAGAAAGCACTGAAGAGGACGAGTCAGTCATCCTTCCTCCACCACCAGCTCGCTCTGTGCTACAAGAAGATGAAGATTGATGAACAGACCAAGAAGCCCCACGACAACCAAAGTATACACACACATGCCTTAGTACTTTGCCCTGCCATAGAAACTCCATTAATCGGATTTACCTTTTATTGCACTAGAAGTGAAGCAGTGGAAGGATCTAACTATTCAACACCTTAAGAAAGCTGTCAAGATAAGGCCTTCATTTATTCTTGCGACTGCTGATCTGGCCCTGATGTATGGAGAGGAAAGGGACCTTAGCAGGTACTGTCTGTCCCTCTGTCTGGTTCTGTCTGTCCCTGTATCTTCTTTTCTTGGACTCATCATCATCTCTTTCAGGGCTGAGGAGCTGTTCCAACAGGCGTTGATGATGATTAAGTCAGAGTCTGACAAGAGCATTTGGCAATTCGCCCATCGGCGCTATGCTGACTTTCATCATTATCACACCAAACAGCAGGCAGTGGCGATTGATCATTACACCCAGGTAGGTTTATATCTATATTTCCAGCTAATACATCAAATAATTCACACTACGTACCTACCTACCTACACAAACCAAACTTATCATAACTACGGATAATCAGACCTTTGGTTGAGGCTGACTCAGGTGCCTGGTGTGAAGGTCAGAGGTCTGGACTATGAAGCAAGTTCAACATATGCAGGATAACTTTTTGTTGCCTGGTTTCACTGAACCTAACATTGGTCTGTGTTCTGTTTCCTCCACACAACAGGGACTGCTGATAACATCCAAGACATGGGAGTTCAAAAGATGTGCTAAGGTGAGAATCAGGTTCCCCAGAAAGTGAACGACACACAGCTGTAAAGGTCTGTCAGGAAGTGTGTCCAACTGACACAGAGGCTTTTACCTTTTTACAAAACAAAAATGTGGCGACTGGACAGTCTCTAACACCTGGTGGTGTGGACATCATGTCACCAGCTGAAAATAAACCTGTGTTCATGTGTTTTTACTCCAGAAGCTGAAGCAGATCGCAGACAGACGTCTCTCTGTGGACAAGACCGATGGAAAGGCCTACGCTCTGCTCGCTGTGGTGGCCAAAGCTGAAGACGACAAGAAGGCGGCTGCTGACTTGTATGAGAAAGCTCTGGGCTGTGACGGAGACAATGACGAGTACCTGTCGGCTCTGTGTTCACTGCGCATGGAGCTGCAGTGACCTGAGAACACCTGAGGTCACTGGAACCACTGCTGTTCTGCTGCACCGGGATCAGGGACATCACTGGACCAGCACCGTCACCTGGTCTCCTTCACTTACCCAGGAGATGCTTCAATATATAAGGAGATATAATTAGCAGATGCATGTATATTGATTAGGTGTGTGAATATTTAAGGGACAACGAGGAGTTTTGTTAAAGCGAAGTGTTTCCACACTACATATATGAGCCTCCGCACCGTGAAATTCTTTGACCGGTGCAAGACAGACTCATGTTTTCATTCATCAAGAATTAAAGTCAGAGGTTGGAAGACGATCACATACCGTCGTAGTTCCCACCATAAACGGAGATTCGGCGGCGTTATTCTCATGACTCGCCACGAAACCGAAAGTAAAGAAACGCTGGTCGGCTCGCCCAGCATTTCCACCACCACTAATAATAACAAAATAACCATAGAGACAAAACCATAGATTTATCTAAAATGGACCATTAACAAGTGGTAACGTAGATTCATCCACATTAATATCAGACTTTTTATAACCAAATAGAAACTCCTGGTTGTCCCTCTAAGATGTATGTAGCCTATATTTGCTCTGTGATATTTATTTGATTTAAGTTAAACCTGTTGTTTTGATGCTCACATGTTGTAGGAAACATCACATGCACATTTAAAACATTCCAATCAAACACTGTCTCCCACTATCACATGACCTCAGATAAACGTTGCTGTTGCCATGGCACTGCCTCCATGTTGTGTCTTTATTCTCCACATAGTTGTTGGGTTGAGTTGTGATGAATTTCTGTGGTTCAGGATCAAATGTTCAAGCTGCTGTTACTGTTGTTGTTTACCTGGAGTCACGTAAAGGTGAAACCACGGCCTCTGACACTGACACGAGGGGAGCTGGCTCTGATTGGTTTGGACGAAGCAGCCGGGGAGTTGAAGGTCAAACATCTCCACTGGACACCTGGACAGGAAGTCCACCATTAATGATGTCATGGTCATGTGACAGTGATATAAAAAGTCATAAACCCTGCTGCTGCTCTATGTTCGAGCAAAGAGGCAGAAAACTTTAGCATCAGTTCAGCTCTACAGCAGAATTTACTCTGCCATAACACACAAATATATTTAAAACATTCAACAATGAGCACAAATGTGACTGTCAGAGGTATAACTCCAGCTAAGTCTACAGTTAAAGTAATAATCACGAATGTAACATAAAGGAAAGCAGTTCAACGTGGTGTGAAATCTACGTATTAACCCTTATATATCTTTTCAGTTTCATTAACATAAGAAAACAAACAAACCCCTTACTGTCTCATTAGCATTTCCATTGTACCACATTTTACTTTAGCAGTTAGCAACAGATCCAGCAACCTAGCATTGCAGCCAACAGCAGAACATCTTAATTTCACACATTACTACCAAACTACTCAGCTCTAAATTACATTTCTACACTCTTGTCCCTTGTTTAGGATAATGTACTTCAGAGGAATATGAACCCACCTGTATGTTTGCAGAAAACTTCAGCTCTACTGCAGGATTTATTCTGCAGTGTCTGCCTCTATGGGGTTTTAGGTTTCTCACAGGTGCAGGGCGCCCCCTACTGGTATGTTGGAGTATCGTACTAACACTACAACAAGGAGAGGACAATGAAATCAGCTCCTAAATCACACTTTAAGAAACAACAAAAGAAAAAATACATGTAGGGGTGTCTGTTTTATTTTTTTAATTTTTTAATTTTTTTACCACACTTAAACTTTTACAATGAACTTAGTAATAAACGTATTATTATTTTAGGCACAGTGACATGTGGAGGGTGGTGACAGTCAGAGATAAAAGGTTTCCTCAGGACAACATGAGACAGCATTCACTCTGAACAAAACACACAACAAACAGGGTTCTCTCTCTGGTAAATGAACATCAACTATTTCAACTCTCCTCTTTATATGATTTCAGAGAGGACAGTGAATGCATCACCACATAGTTTAAGTTTCGTTTCTTTGTCCGGACTTAGGTTTCAGTTTCTGTGACGTCTCTCAGCTGATGAAGCAGCCGGGTCCATAACTCTCCTGCTCATCATCAGCTTCAGACCTGGTTTGGGTGTTTTCTGTTTTGCAGCTGAATCTGAACTGACTGTTTCATCATGAGGTGAGTTTACTTCACTCAAACTAACAAATAAAAGCACAGAAGTGTATAGTGTTAGTGGGTTATTAATGTTTCTGACGGTCCCTGAATGTCTCTTTTTTTATATAAAGGTGAAGAATTAAAGGTTCACTGGAGATGATCAGAGTTTTAATCCAGTACAGGATTAATTGATATTTTAATGTGCACTTTGTTTGGGAAACTTAAAACCCTGTTGGTTTTAAATATTAGATCTGAAGCACTTCAGTGAACAGGCTTTTCTCTGGGATCCAGTTGTTTTTGAGTGTCTGTAGTTTGATGCTGTTCAGTCGCACTTGTTCTCAAAATGGAGCTAAATGGCAACAAAACAAAGGGAGTGTTGTCTAATAGAAACAAGTTGCCAGCAGTTTTCTGTTCATCTCAGTTGATGAAAACCTTTCTCTTCAGTGTCACTTTAATCCTTCTGAATTAAGTAAAAATTCAAAAGTTGTGTTTTTAGTTGAACAGCTCGTTGTCTCTTCTTGATCCCGGTGACATCATTTACATGAGTCCTCTGCCAGCTTTACGGATGTTGGACATGGTTTATCATAGAGCACGAAGATTTATAACAGGCTGTAAACGTACACTTTGTTCTCTCTGAAACTACAGACATTTGCAGTGATGTCACTTCATTTGCAGATCCGCCCTTGGAGTACTGCCAACACAGTGTAGTTACACACTCCCAGTGTAGTTACAAACTCCCAGACCTTTAACACCATCAGTATAGTTTCCTGAGAAAACACTTCGGTAAAATACACAAGGGAGAAATGAAACACAGGAGGGGCAATCAAACACTGGGCTGGGGAGTGCAGAGGACTGGCATCTTGACCAGAGCCCAGAATGAGGCTGAGGCTGCTGACGGAGGCAAGAGGAAACCTCACTGGATGGCCTTGCAGAAGGTGTATCTGAGACTGACAGCTCCTTTCTGTCTTTACTGCTTGGTAAACAAAGAACTCAAAAAGAGTCGACATCTGAGGAGCTGGTCTATGTTTGTGGAACCTGACCCAAATGCAGACAGGCTGGAGAAAATCCCAACTGACATAGGCCAATGGCAAGGTTCAGTCAGTCAAACCCAGGACCTTCCTGCTCAGTGGTAACAGTGCTGACCACTGCCTCCTGTGCTGTTTAAACAAGAATAAATGAAGAGTTAACCTGACAGTTGTGTGCCCATGGCTTGACAACTCCATGATGTTTGTCTCTTCCAGTGATTCCTGCAGTGCTCTACACTCCAGACTTCTTCAGCTGCAGAGTCGCTTCACCTGGGATCTGAAGAAGGATGACCTGGATCTGGAAAACCTCAGCACTCGACTCCAAGACCACATAGAGCTTCAGCTGGGACAGCGATATTCTGTGGCTCGCTCCTACAGCTTCTTGGCTTACGTCAGGTACAGTGGCTAAAATATCCAGCATTCAACTACATAAAGAGAGTTGAGAGTTGTGTAGGAGCTTATTTTTCTAAAACCTGAATGGGACACTTCTGTTTTTAGAGCGGTGATGTGTAGATATGAGCTTTTCCTTTAGACACCAAAACAGCATTTGATGCAGTTGATTAATTGGGACTGTCCATGTACAATAAAACAATAAAGTAAAAGTAAAGTAAAGCATCAGCTGCATCAGTCAGCGCATCCGTGTTCTAAGTGAGGGTTCTTTCAAAAGCTCCTGACTCCGGTGTTATTTTTTTTATCTTTCTATGTGTCTTTTTAACCATTGTTGTGAGTACGTGAGTATGTGTGCTATGTAGGAATGTGTGGTATCATTGTGTTGGGGATGTCTGCTTCTACAACGAAGTTCCTAACGGAAAGATAAAGTACTTTTGACTTTGACTTGACTTTGATTTATGATGTGTTCACTTTCTGTACGTACTCAACAGTGAAACTTTAAACTGAAGTGAACACCATCATGTGGAAAATGTCTCTCCTCAGGTATCTCCAGGATCAACCAGAGGAGGCGGAGTCACTTCTTACCCAATCAGAGGAGAAGACCAGAGAGTGTTATGGCGAGGAGAGCGAGAAGCGGCTCATTGTGACGTATGGAGACCTGGCCTGGCTGAAGTACCACACTGGACACTACAAAGAGTCAGAAAGCTACTGTCAGAAGGTCGATGACATCCTGGTGAGCATCCAGACGCTGCTCTATGAGAACTCGTATCAGCTCCAGATTCAACTCTGTCCAAGTCACTCACTCTTCCTTCTTTCAACAGTCCGAGTTTCCGACTGGCGGTTCCACAGATCTCCACCCAGAGGTGTATGGAGAGAAGGCCTGGACATACATTAAGTTTTCAAGGTCTTACTACGACAAAGCCATCAAATGTTTCCACAAAGCATTGGAGCTGCAGCCTGATGACAACGAGTCGAATGCTGGCCTTGCTATCGCACTTTATCGCACAGAAACAGTGAGTTGCTAAAGGAAACTAAAGCCTGAAGCTCTTGGCTGAACCAAAGTTGCACATTCAGTGGGAGCATCCATTACAGATGATTTCAAACACTTAAGGGTCAATTAAAGTTTCAGTGACTCAAGTCTTCTTTGAAAATGTCTCAGTCCAAGAACTTGAAACAATAAACTGATCACAATCTCATTTACAGCCAGGTTCAAAAAAATCCAAGAAATCCTCAGAGGAGTCCCCGGCCACCAAGCAGCTCCGGAGAGCTCTGGAAATCAACCCTGATGATGGGGTCCTGATGGCCATGCTGGCTCTGAAGATGATGACCTACCAGAAAAAACAAGAGGCTGAAACGCTTGTAGAGAGAGCACTGAGGACCGAACCTGACAACCCTCGCGTCACTCGGTACATTGCCAAGTACCTACGTAATCAGGTAGGTCAGAAATTATGTCTAACCCTAGTGATATTGGCAGCTGGCTTAAGAATATCCATTAAGTTAAGTGCTGCCCAGGACAGATGCGATATTCCTGAAGCATCCAGATGCTGAACAACCTCATTAACCTTGACGAGGGGTTCTGATTGCCCTTAACTGGGCACATGACTCTTGACTCATGACTTCTCTGATCTGGTGGTTGAAACGTTCTTTCTGACCTTAAACAATCTGTACATGTGACAGGGTGAAACTGAGCGGTCCATTGAGCTGCTGAAGAAAGCACTGGAGAGGACGAGTCAGTCAGCCTTCCTCCACCACCAGCTCGCTCTGTGCTACAAGAACAAGAAGATTGCTGAACAGACCAAGAGGCCATACAACAACCAAAGTATACACGCATATATATATAGGTCTAAAAATACTTTGTCCTGCCATAGAAACTCCATTAATCTGATCTACCTTTTAATGCACCACACTAGAAGTGAAGCAGTGGAGGCGTCTCTCTATTCAACACCTTGAGGAAGCCGTCAAGTTAAAGCCTTCATTTATCCTTGCGACTGCTGATCTGGCCCTGATGTATGGAGAGGAAAAGGACTTCAAAAGGTACCGTCAGTCTGTCTCTCTGTCTGGTTCTGTCTTTCTTTTCTTGGACTCATCATCATCTCTTTCAGGGCTGAGGAGCTGTTCCAGCACGTCTTGAAGATGATTAAGCCAGAGTCAGAGAAGAGCGTTTGGCAAGTTGTCCATCACCGCTATGCTGACTTTCATAACTATCACACCAAAAAGCAGGCAGTGGCGATTGATCATTACACCCAGGTAGGTGTATATATTTGTGGCTAATACATCAAATAATTCACACTACGCACCTACCTACACAAACCAAACGTATCATTACTACGGATAATCAGACCTTTGGTTGAGGCTGACTCAGGTGCCTGGTGTGAAGGTCAGAGGTCTGGACTATGAAGCAAGTTCAACATATGCAGGATAACTTTTTGTTGCCTGGTTTCACTGAACCTAACATTGGTCTGTGTTCTGTTTCCTCCACACAACAGGGTCTGCTGATAACATCCAAGACATGGGAGTTCAAAAAATGTGCTAAGGTGAGAATCCGGTTCCCCAGAAAGCCGGTGCATATTCTCATTTGCCCAGGTCATACAGAAAACCCACACATACAGACCAATATCTACTTTTCGACTCTCACCACCCTCTGGAACATAAGCTTGGTGTTATCAGAACCTTGCAACACAGAGCTGATAACGTGCCCACCAGCTCACAGGCCCAAGGGGCAGAACACAAGCACCTGAGAGGCGCCCTCACAACTTGTGGTTACCCTAACTGGACCTTTGTGAAAACTGCAGCTGCTTCCAGAAAGAAAACCAGCAAAGTGGTTGAGAAAGAAAGACAAAACAAGAGAAACAACATAGTCATTCCATATGTGTCTGGAGTATCAGAAAAACTCAGGAGGATCTTTAACAAACACCGTATCCCTGTGTATTTCAAACCCAGCAACACACTCAGACAGAGACTGGTACATCCCAAGGACAGAACACCACACACCCACAAAAGCAATCTGGTGTATGCAGTCCAATGCAACGAGGAATGCAAAGACCTCTACATTGGAGAAACAAAACAACCACTGCATAAACGCATGGCCCAACACAGGAGAGCAAACTCCTCAGGCCTGGACTCTGCTGTCCATTTACATCTCAAGGAGAAAGCCCACTCCTTTGAGGACAGCCATGTCCAAATCCTAGACAGAGAGGACAGATGGTTTGAAAGAGGAGTCAAAGAAGCCATCTATGTAAAAGTAGAGAAACCATCCCTCAACAGGGGAGGTGGCCTCAGACACCACCTATCTCCAATTTACAATGCTGCCCTTCCATCCCTTCCCAGGAGATTCAACAATCTAGCCTCAAAGAACAACCACTGTTCACAAGTGGCAAGTGACTCCAACGACTGTCGTTATAACAACATAGGGCACTAACGAAGTCGAAACCAACTTTCCACCAAAGACAGTCATTTAAACGACTGTCATTGGCACTTGGAGCACAAAAGGGAACCAGTAGCCATGTTTCCATCCAAAACTGATTCGCATTACTGGGCAATGCGCATTAAAAGAAATTCGAATCATGTGTGTTTCCATCTACGGACTTTGCACCCCCGCCCCCGGCCGGACTGACGGTCTGATTTGAACACATAGCGCGATTTAGCTCATGTTTATTACCGTCATAACGCGACCCGTGTGTGTGTGTGTGTGTGGGAGAGAGAGAGAGAGAGAGAGAGTTGCGCCGCCCCAGACTTTAATGATAAACTCTGGACGCGCTGGTTGATAAGTTTGGTTTTTACTGAGGAGGAACTATGAAGAACTGTGCAGTAATCACATATGAAGGTGTGTGGGGGCTTTTATTTTGCCGTGGCGATGCGCCACAATTAATTAATTGTTGTGTGACAGCGGAAACCCTGATGTTGTCTTGTGAGTGAACTGCAACACGGGAGCAGATGGGGTGAAAGTGGCTACGTCACACTTGATTCGCATACAGCTGTTTCCATCCCATTCGAATCAACCAAAACCCGGCCATAGCGAGCGTATTTCATTTTGTGCGAATCAGGGGATTTTAATGCGAATCACGGCGTTTCCATCATCATTTTCCCGATGCGATACATCTAGATGCGCATCTAAACAGCTGATGGAAACGCACCTAGTGACATCATCACCCTTGTGAACGCCCACACAAGAGGTTAAATAGTGAGTCTCCACACCAGATAGTTGGACCAGTCCCAGCCTGGTCAGATGCGTACATGAACTGATGAAGCCTCTTGGATGAGAGGTGAAACGTCTTCCTAGACAAATAACTAAGTCCAGTTGCTTTACATTTAACCTCTTTTAAAAAAAAAAAAAAAAAAAAGGTTCCCCAGAAAGTGAACACTGGCGGCAGTGGCTCAGGTGGTAGAGCGGGTTGTCCAATGAACAGAGGGTTGGCAGTTCAAATCCCGCTCTGTCCCAGTTGCTGCCGTAGTGTCCTTGGGCAAGACACCTTACCCACCTTGCTCCTGATGGGTCGTGGTTTGCGCCTTGGGTGAATGTGATGTACTGTAAAGCGCTTTGGGTATCGTTTCAGGTAGAAAAGCGCTATATAAATACAGACCATTTACCATACAGACCATTTACACAGCTGTAAAGGCAGCTGCAGTGTGTCCAACTGACACTTTTTTTTTTACAAAACCAACCCAGTCAGGTGAAGCAGTAGTGTGTTTCTCAATGTGTCCTCCACTGGTCCACAAACAGTCTGATCTCTCCTGTTAAGGAGGGGGGGACTTTGTCTCCATGTGGCGACTGGACAGTCTCTAACACCTGGTGGTGTGGACACGGTCCAATGTAACTGTCATGTCACCAGCTGAAAATAAACCTGTGTTCATGTGTTTTTACTCCAGAAGCTGAAGCAGATCGCAGAGCGACGTCTCTCTGCGGACAAGACCGATGGAAAGGCCTACGCTCTGCTCGCTGTGGTGGCCAAAGCTGAAGGCCACAAGAAGGAGGCTGCTGACTTCTATGAGAAAGCTCTGGGCTGTGACGGAGACAATGACGAGTACCTGTCGGCTCTGTGTTCACTGCGCATGGAGCTGCAGTGACCTGAGAACACCTGAGGTCACTGGAACCACTGCTGTTCTGCTGCACCGGGATCAGGGACATCACTGGACCAGCACCGTCACCTGGTCTTCACTTACCCAGGAGATGCTTCAATATATAAGGAGAGATATGTATAATTAGCAGATGTATGTATGTGAATATGAAGGAGATGTATGTAGCCTATATTTGCTCTGTGATATTTATTTGATTTAAGTTAAACCTGTCGTTTTGATGCTCACATGTTGTAGGAAACATCACATGCACATTTAAAACATCCCAATCAAACACTGTCTCCCACTATCACATGACCTCAGATAAACGTTGCTGTTGCCATGGCACTGCCTCCATGTTGTGTCTTTATTCTCCACATAGTTGTTGGGTTGAGTTGTGATGAATTTCTGTGGTTCAGGATCAAATGTTCAAGCTGCTGTTACTGTTGTTGTTTACCTGGAGTCACGTAAAGGTGAAACCACGGCCTCTGCCACTGACACGAGGGGAGCTGGCTCTGATTGGTTTGGACGAAGCAGCCGGGGAGTTGAAGGTCAAACATCTCCACTGGACACCTGGACAGGAAGTCCACCATTAATGATGTCATGGTCATGTGACAGTGATAGAAAAAGTCATAAACTCTGCTGCCACTGTATGTATGAGCAAAGAGGCAGAAAACTTTAGCATCAGTTCAGCTCTACAGCAGGATTTACTCTGCCATAACAAGTCACACAAATATATTTAAAACATTCAACAATGAGCATAAATGTGACTGTCAGAGGTATAACTCCAGCTAAGTCTACAGTTAAAGTAATAATCACACATGTAACAAAGGAAAGCAGTTCAACGTGGTGTGAAATCTACGTATTAACCCTTATATATCTTTTCAGTTTCATTAACATAAGAAAACAAACAAACCCCTTACGTGTCTCATTAGCATTTCCATTGTACCACATTTTACTTTAGCAGTTAGCAACAGATCCAGCAACCTAGCATTGCAGCCAACAGCAGAACATCTTAATTTCACACATTACTACCAAACTACTCAGCTCTAAATTACATTTCTACACTCTTGTCCCTTGTTTTGGGATAATGCATGCACTTCAGAGGAATATGAACCCACCTGTATGTCTGCAGAAAACTTCAGCTCTACTACAGGATTTATTCTGCAGTGTCTGCCTCTATGTGTTTTTAGGTTCTTCACAGGTGCAGGGCGCCCCCTACTGGCATTTTGGAGTATCGTACTAACACTACGACAAGGAGAGGACAATGAAATCAGCTCCTAAATCACACTTTAAGAAACAACAAAACAAAAAATACATGTAGGGGTGTCTGTTTTTTTTATTTTTTTTATTTTTTTTACACTTTTACAATGAACTTAGTAATAAACGTATTATTATTTTAGGCACAGTGACATGTGGAGGGTGGTGACAGTCAGAGATAAAAGGTTTCCTCAGGACAACATGAGACAGCATTCACTCTGAACAAAACAAACAGGGTTCTCTCTGGTAAATGAACATCAACTATTTTAACTCTCCCCTTTACATGATTTCAGAGAGGACAGTGAATGCATCACCACACAGTTTCAGTTTGGTTTTTTTGATATCAGGTCTCAAGTTTCTGTGCCGCTGATGAAGCAGCCAGGTTCCTGACTCTCCTCCTGCTTATCATCATCATCAGCTTCAGACCTGGTTTTGGGTGTTTTCTGTTTTGCAGCTGAGTCTGAACTGAAAGTTTCATCATGAGGTGAGTTTACTTCACTGAAACTAACACATAAAAGCACAGCAGCGTATAGTGTTAGTGGGTTATTAGTCTGTCTGACGGTCCCTGGGTCTCTTCAGTGACTCATAAACCAAACTCTCCTTCGTCCTCATCAGTCTACAGGTCTCAGCAGATCTGGTCTACAGGGTTTGTCCAGGTTTGTTCATTAGTGCAGATCCACTTATTTTGTTTGCCATGATCACTGATAGTTACTAATAAAGAAAAGATTTGCTGTCTGTGTTAATGAATGGAACTTAGATGTAAAACTGTGTGAAATGTCTGTGGTTCCTCACTGAGAACCTATCACACAGTTGAATGAGTCGTCTGCTCTTCAAAGGCAAAACTCACTCACTACACAATAACATACTACGTATCTGACAAATGACAATAATAATCAGTGTTGGGCAAGCTACTTGGAAAATGTAGTGAGCTAAGCTACAAGTTACTCTACATGAAATAAAGCTTCACTACACTGAAGCTACCCACCAGAGAAATGTAGCAAGCTACGCTACAATGCTTCAGCCTACACCTTTTCGGTCAAAGTAAATTGTTTTGCTTGTTGTGTTTTTGTTCTGATTTGTTTTGTTTTGTATTTATACCTTTATATTTGTCTATTGTATTTGTTTTTATGAGACCGAAATAAACATACTAAACTAAACTAAACTAAACTAAACAATAAAATGACAATACATACATCAAAGCTATATATATATATATATATATATTTTTTTTTTTACATCAAACCAATTTAATTCCAAGTAGGGGTGCACCGAATGGCATGTTTTTGGCGGAAGCCGAATACCGAATAAAATCAAAACGCTTGGCCGAATAACCGAATAATAACGAATACCGAAAGTGGTTTTAAAGTTGTTGTTTTTTTTTTTTTTAATAGGGCCTATTGGATAAATAAAATATTTTTTTAGACTTAATTTTCAAAGAAAGTAAATGTTTATTGACTATTCTGACAGTTTTTGAATATTCCAGTTGCCGTTGCTCATCAAAAAAGCACAAGAAGTTAAAAAAAAAAATTTCATTTATATCGGCCCATTGTGAGTGCTGAAAGATCTATGCAAGTACATTCCAAAAAAACCCAAGTGTCTTTTAAAACAGTGGTCCCTAACCTTTCTTGGTCAGATTTTTTAAAAATTCATCAATTAGGCTACTAGACATTTAGATAGCCTCATTTGAATTTCAGGCGACCCCACGTGGGGTCCCGACCCCAAGGTTGGGAAACACTGTTTTAAAAGACGTCGGCCACGGACGGAGTGGGCGACATGCTGGGACGAGGAACTTTCGTTTTAACTGCTGCAGCCGTCTCTCCCTCGTACTCAGCATGCTGTTCAGGGTGTTTGGTTTTTAAATGATTCATTAAAAGGTGCGTTCCTACAGGAACGGTCCCCTGGCTCACTCAGCGACGTGCAACGGTGCGCGCGGTCGCTGTGTAGCGATAAAGTTGTCCAGCTCATAGTCCAGCTACGGCTCTGATTCACAAACTTAACTATCCGTCCTCCTCTGTCACCTGCTGCGTGGATGGGCATCAGCAGAAGGATACGTACATGACGTCACATGGAAGCGGTGCATTTAAGGTCTACAAAATGCCTGGGGAAATGTAGCTTCTGTGGACGCTACCGCACTACTGATCAATAAAATAGCTTAACTACTGAAAAGCTATTTGATGTAGAAAACAGCAATGCTACGACCACGCTACTGAGAAATGTAGTTAAGTTACTAACGCCGCTTCTTGTAACGTCGCTACTGCCCAACACTGATAATAATGTGCAGCTTTTACATTTTAAAGGAAACACTGCCACGGCATGCTGTGAGCTAACCTTAGCTCACAGCAGGGTGGTGATCCGAGCCGCGCAGGGAAGTTACATTGTGCAGTTTCAGCCAACGTGACCCGGCTCAGGCTGCAGCGGCAGCACCATTCATCCTATTAACAGGGATGCAAACGGGTCAGGACCAAAAAAGAGAGGAATTGTCTGGCGTACTAACAAATTAGTAGGCTACATTACAATATCATGGAAAAGTCAATTTCCAGTAGTTCAACCCCAACCAAGTATTGAGTGCATATAGATGGACATAGTTTTCAGAAGGCCAACATTTCTATATTAAAAATGCTTAAAAAATAAAAAAAACATCCTTTGCAATATCTCAATTTTAGAGATACTGAATTTTAGGTCTTCACTGAATGTTAGTCATAATTATTACTATTAAAATAAACTGAATTGTTTCATTCAGTGTGTAATGGACATATAGGCCTCTATAATGTGTTAGTTTCACTTTAACTGAACACATTCTACATCTGAGGCGACGTCTTTCCACTTAGGGCTTCCTGCACCTCTGAAACGGGGCAGAGCTCCGTGGGAAACACCTGCCTGACACAGCAACGTAGGGAACCGTGCATGTCCGCGGCGCACAGCTCCATGGACATGCACGTTAATGAGCGCGCATGTCGCACGTCAACATTGGAGGTCGGCTGTTATCAGTATAATCAGAGACCATGAATGAGTTCGCCTCAGTTTCACGTGATTGTCACTGTCAGCCTGTTAGAAAAACATTTTACTGACCCCGGCTGAGACGCTGAGACCCCCCCCCTCCCAAAAACAAAAACTCTTCGGATCTGGACGATTCACACAAGTCACCTAATTGGTCATGAAAAAAGTGAGTTTCGCTTTTCGGCGCGCTGTTTGCATTCATGTATTAACCATTTCTCTACCATTGCAATGAGTCTGGAAACATTATTTTAAGGCCGAAAAACTCCGCAATGTTGCTTTAAAGAGCTCTTTATAAGTTTTGCTAGTGCTACAGTCAGTGTTAGCATTATCTCACAAAGAGCTACAGCCACTGTTTTGTCTATAAGATCAGATGTAATAACACATGGGGGCTTCAGTGACTGAGTATCAGGAAGCTGGAGGCAACTTTGACAACAGATGGTTAGGGTTTACTGTCTATTCTTCTGTTGGTGAGTGAAGAATAGACAATAAAACAGCTGCTAAAGCTAATACTGGCTAATGGTTAAACTACCTGACAGTCATGTGCCTTTGTTGGTGGACAGCTCCATAATGTTTGTTGTTGCAGCGTGCTATACTCCAGACTTCTTCAGCTGCAGAGTCGCTTCACCTGGGATCTGAAGAAGGACGATATGGATCTGGAAAGCCTCAGCATTCGACTCAAGGACCACATAGAGCTTCAGCTGGGACAGCGTGGTTCAGTGGCTCGCTCCTACAGCTTCTTGGCTTACGTCAGGTACAGTAGCTAAAATATCTTTATTTCTGATGTGTTCACTTACTGTACATTCTCAAGACTATTTAAACTACAGTAAAACTTTAAGCTGAAGTGAATGCTGTGATATGGAAAATGTCTCTCCTCAGGTATCTCCAGGATCAACCAAAAGAGGCGCAGTCACTTCTTTGGAAATCGGAGCAGAAGACCAGAGAGTGTTATGGCGAGGAGAGCGAGAAGCGGCTCATTGTGACGTATGGAGACCTGGCCTGGCTGAAGTACTACACTGGATACTACAAAGAGTCAGAAAGCTACTGTCAGAAGGTCGATGACATCCTGGTGAGCATCCAGACGCTGCTCTATGAGAACTCGTATCAGCTCCAGATTCAACTCTGTCCAAGTCACTCACTCTTCCTTCTGTCAACAGTCCAAGTTTCCGACTGGCGGTTCCACAGATCTCCACCCAGAGGTGTACGGAGAGAAGGCCTGGACCTACCTTAAGTTTTCAAGGTCTTACTACGACAAAGCCATTGAATGTTTCCACAAAGCATTGGAGCTGCAGCCTGATGACAGCGAGTTGAATGCCGGCCTTGCTATCGCACTTTATCGCACAGAAGCAGTAAGTTGCTAAAGGAAACTAAAACCTGAAGTTCTTGGCTGAACCAAAGTTGCACATTGAGTGGGAGCATCCATTAGTGGTTACTAGGGATGGGTACCTTTCACATTTAGACAGATTTGATGCCGATACCTGGTTCCTGGGAACTGGTATGTACCGAGTTCGGTACTAATCCCTAATGGTTACAGATGATTAATTATTCAAACACTTAAGTGTCAATTGAAGTTTAAGTGACTCAAGTTTTCTTTGAAAATGTCTCCGTCCAAGAACTTGAAACAATAAACTGACCATAATGTCATTTACAGCCAGGTCCAGAAACATCACAGGAATCCTCAGATGAGTCCCCGGCCACCAAGCAGCTCCGCAAAGCTCTGGAAATCAACCCTGATGATGCTATGCTGATGTCCATGCTGGCTCTGAAGATGACGGAGTGCCATAAAAACCAAGAGGCTGAAAATCTTGTAGAAAGAGCGCTCAGGATCGACCCTGACAACCCTCGTGTCACCCGGTACATTGCCAAGTACCTACGTAATCAGGTAGGTCAGAATAATCATAAATCATATTTCCAACCCTGGTGATATTGGCAGCTGGCTTAAGAGAATATCCATTAAGTCCTGGTCCTGATTCTGGCCAGGACAGATGCGATATTCCTGAAGCATCCAGATGCTGAACAACCTCATTAACCTTGACGAGGGGTTCTGATTGCCCTTAACTGGCCACAATGACTCCTTGTTCTCTGATCTGGTGGTTAAAGCATTCTTTCTGTCCTTAAACAATCTGTACCTCTGTGCCCATGTGACAGGGTGAAACTGAGCGGTCCATTGAGCTGCTGAAGAAAACACTGGAGAGGACGAGTCAGTCAGCCTTCCTCCACCACCAGCTCGCTCTGTGCTACAAGACAAAGAAGACTGCTGAACAGATCAAGAAGCCCCATGACAACCAAAGTATACACACATATATAGGTCTAAAAGTACTTTGGTCTGACATAGAAACTCTATTAATCTGACCTACCTTTTATTGCACCACAGTAGAAGTGAAGCAGTGGAGGTGTCTGTCTATTCAACACCTTAAGGAAGCCATCAAGATAAAGCCTTCATTTGTCCTCGCAATTGCGGATCTGGCCCTGATGTATGGAGAGGAAAAGGACTTCAAAAGGTACCGTCAGTCTGTCCCTCTGTCTGGTTCTGTCTTCGTTTCTTGGACTCATCATCATCTTTTTCACTCTCAGGGCTGAGGAGCTGTTCCAGCAGGCCTTGAAGATGATTCAAGAGTCAGAGCCAGAGAAAGTAAATTGGCAGATTGTCCATCAGCGCTATGCTGAATTTAATTTCTATGTGGTCAAAGAGATGGCTAAAGCATCTGATCACTACACCCAGGTAGGTGCATGTCTGCGCATGTGTTGACAATACATAAAATCATTTAGACTACACAAGTCAAGAGCCCCCAGTTGGAATTGTTAACCTGAGAATCAAAGGGTCACCTCTATGTGACTGGAAGTGACTTAAGGAATTCTTTTGACTGTTGCCTTTGCTCATGAGCTCAACAGGGTTCAGGGAATTTGACCTTTTTGAATTGGTGGGTTGCTGGGCAGTGCATGGCTCTCCATGAGGACCTAATTACACATTTGGACACTTTCAGACACACCCGATGGTAGGTATGTGAGAGTGACCGGTGACTAAAAATCCAGTGTAAAGAGAGGGAGCATCAAGAACAGCACATGGGCACCAGCCCTGGATTGACAGGGGCCAAGCTGAGAGGCACTTTAAAGGGTGCACTCGCACCAGGCAATTGTACCATGCTCAAGCACATTTGCTCCCTAAAGTCCAGATTACTTGGCTACTATGCAAGTGTATGTGTGGATTTTCAGCACGGCATGGAACAACTGGCCCTAGTCAAGTGTGACTGCAACCTAAGGATACAGTATTGAATCCTCGTGAGAATGAGACACAACCTTTTGCCAAATTAAGGAACATCCTGTGACGAAACTTATTTTGCAATGTAGAGCAGAAGGATAGGTGAAGGAGAAAGAAGAGAGCCAGGAAACATGCAGTCATCTTGTTGAACCCCTTTGGCTTTGTCAAAAACCTACTAGGACAAGTATAGCCTAGGTATAAGTCTTAAACTGTCAAGGGGAGGTTGCCCAGTTCCTCCAAAACACCTTGAGAGATCCACAGAGAAATCAAGCATTTCATTCCAAGAAGACAGATCAATGAAATGCCTGGAACACACAAGTATTGTCACCCAGTCTGGGAAACGAGATCTGGCGAGACAAGATCCTGTGTTTGGACTTGACTTGCCTACCTCAATGGAGAGGGAATGGAGAGAAGGGCTCACAAAGGCACAACAATTTAGGTCTACTAAGGTGATTGAAAGCCTGGACATGCTATCCTACCCAGGGTCTAGTGGCCAGACATAGGAGAGGAGGATCAGCAGCTTCATTCATAGGTGGCTAGGTTTCCCTGCAACCTGTCCCTGTAGAGGGCAGCGTTAACAGACCTGGATTTAGCTCTGAGGACCATAAAGACATGTTGATAGTGATGGGGCACCTGCTACAGGGGATCAATGTGACCTGACAGCCATGTGCCTTCATTGGTGGACAGCTCCATGATCTCTCGCAGTGATCCACACTTCTGCAGCTGCAGAGTTGTGTCACCTTGGATCCGAAGAAAGGATGATATGGACTTGAAAAACCTCAGCACTCGACTCAAGGACCGTGTAGCACTCTGACAGTACAGGGCCATGGCTCACTCAGACAGCTTCTTGGCCTACATCAAGTACAGTGGTTAAAGTGTGGGGAATATGGCTAAAGGCCCAGCTGGTCTTGGTTACTTCCTCAGGACTTTAATTCACAAAGTTAAGGGAGAAGAGAAGCACCCTCTTGTCCAGGAGGAAGTTCAGTCAGATGTGGAAGAAGAGAAAGCAAGCAGGATGAAGGATCTGGAACAGCAGGAAGCATGGACAAGATGGGGAACTGCGCAAGAGCGGCTCACATAAAGCAACAGGCTGTGTACAGTGGTTTACCAAGTCCTGCAAACCTCCACATCTGGGGGAAGAGTGAATCCCCATTTTGTGCCCTCAGATTTAGAAGAGGAGCAGATTCAAAGAAGCTCCTCGAAGGTTCTTCCAGAAGGCGGATACCGCTGGTGGTATGATCAAGCACAGAGAGCAGTTACCTCACCCAAGATCAGTACCCAGCCTCCCAGAGATGGGGACTCGAGTTTGCGACTCGAACTCGAGTCGCACTTAAGTCGCACCCACAGAGACTTCAGACTTGACTTGGACTCGTGCCCAAAAGACTTCAGACTCGACTCGGACTCGTGTTTTGAGACTCGTGAACAATCATTATTTTTTTGGCTCGTGCCTCCCTCCTGACAGAACGACCGACGATCTTTTTTTTTTTTGCCGTTAACACACCACTAGCGGAGCAGCGCCACATGGCTGGTAACGTTATTCAGATGGAGGTTAGATCTTCATATTGAACTCCTACAGAGTGCAGCCAAACACCAGTGTCTAAAGAGAGAGGAACAGCAGAGCTCCTCTGACAGCGCAGTCAGCTGCGGGTGAGTGACAGGTGACTGTGAACTGGCTTTTTTTTTTTTTTTTTAATAGCGGCACCGTTCGTAGCCTACATGTAGGGTACAACGTCCGTTTGTTGTCAGACCTTCCTTCATGGGGACTAGCTGCTGCATAACTGGCACATATCAGGCTACTGTAGGATAAATCCTCCTGTTTATTTAAGTTTTTGCTGCGCAATATGACTGAAGGCAGTATGGAAGTCGACACGCCCCCATGAGTTGACGGAGCTAATTAAAAAAATAATAACAACCAGTTCTTCTCTCAGAAACATGCGGTTCCAGAAAGGTTTTGCTGCACATAAAGATGTGAGCTATAGGTACCATACAGATCTAATGACCTATAATTAACAGCCTAAATCATTTTCCATGTTGTTCATCTGGGTTTTCTGAATTCAACAAAGCAAAAAAAAGAGAAAAGGCCAGTGCAGAGGGACAGAGCAGCCTTGATTCTTTCTTGACTCAGAATACAGTTTCCTTTAAAGGAAAGCTTTCATTGTGTGTTTTCTTCATATTGCAATATCCTGTTTAAAATGATCATATAATAAACAACTAATCAATACTGTATAGATAAAGGAGTGATAATAACCAACAGTAAATGCTTTGAATTTCTTAGATATAGCTGTGCAGTATCCTTAGTAGACTGGATAGCAGCAGATGATAGAAGGGTCATTACAACCAGAAGAGACAGGAGGCTTTTATTTTTTAGAGACTTGAGACTTGACTTGGACTCGTGACCAAAGACTTGAGACTTGATGAAGTCTCACCCCTCAAAGACTTGAGACTTGACTTGGACTCGTGACCAAAGACTTGAGACTTGACTTGGACTTGCAAAAAAAGACTTGTGAACATCTCTGCGAGCCTCCTCACCTCAGCAGCCAAATGGAAACTGAGAGTTGATCTTGACAAGCAGCTGTGGTTGCCACAACATATTGTCTCAACAACTCTCTGATCTTGGTAGAACAGGCTGTACCCTGGGAGCAGAGCATGGATGAAGCCTAAGAGTAAAAGTGCACCAAGTGCCAGGAGCTGACAGGTGCTTTAATGAGGGAGCTGAAGCAGGTTCAACATACACAGGATTTCTTCTTGTCATCTGTTTTAAAAGCAGTAGTAAGCGATCCGGTGGTTTTGTCTAACTTCCTGTCAGCCGATGGAGTTAGCAGCTCCCGCCCTCGTCATGGATCTATTGGTCCTCGTCCCTACGTCACCACATTCAGGCGCATCCCTTGGCTGCACACACAGAGAGGACTGCCCCTTTATGCCGTTCTCTCTCCTCATTGGATAAAGGTTGTAGGATACAAGGAAAGTTTTCTCCTGGGCTCAGAGCAGAGCAGAGTGACTGACAGACCCGTGTTTCAGACCAAACACTCTATAGAAGTGATTGCTGTCGGAAGATACAACTATTTAAGACTTAGATTAACACAAACATTCTCATTCCCATTCTTACTTCTGCTTTAACTGAATGTAACATTGTTTGTGTTTTGTTTATCCACTCAACAGTGTCTGTTAATACCACTGAAGTCATGGGAGTCCAAAAATTCTGCCAAGGTAAGTCTCAGGTTTCACAGACCTGCTGATGCAGTCGTGCATAATGAAGGTTGTGTTTGCATCCCAACTCGTCTCAGAGACTCTGCTGCTTGTTTTACTGTTGACTCTCATTTGTCATGCTCCACGGAGAAAACATTATATTCTTGCTCCGCGAGTCCGAATTTACTGCAGCAGTAGGAACTGTACAGTCGTGGTGGAGGCACCAATCTTGTTAGATGTAGGTTGTCAAGTTAGTAACCAAAATTTTATTTTATGTATGTATTTTTACTCCAGATGCTGAAAAAGATTGCAGAGATACGTCTCTCTGAGGACAAGGACGATGGACAGGCCTACGCTCTGCTCGCTGTGGTGGCCAAAGCTGAAGGCCACAAGAAGGAGGCTGCTGACTTCTATGAGAAAGCTCTGGACTGTGATGAAGACAATGACGAGTACCTGTCGGCTCTGTGTTCACTGCGCATGGAGATATCTATCAGAAAACTAGATGACTCACCCAACGCTGCTGACCAATGACACGGCATCACCACACGGCCTCCATCTTGGCTCGGTCCACCCGCTCCCTCAGAGCATTAGCTAAAGGTGTTAGCTACAAGTTTCATTCCTCCTGGCCAGTAGGTGTCGCACTCAAATTCGCCCACTCTCGCTCCAACCTTCAATTGGACTGGTTGCCAGGTAACACGCCTATCTAGTTGTTCCCCCAATTCCAATCCGCCCCCTAAAGACTCAGGACCTGAACCCTCACTGACTAAAGTGACGTCAGCTGTAAGTGACAGAGTGTGAGAGTGTGTGAGGGTCCAGATGCTGTAAACATGAATGGAACAGCACTTACACACTCTCACGACATGTTACCTTGACAACAACATGTTGTTGACTCTGGTCTTGGACCGATAATTTACCGTAGTTTCAACGCGCACAACGTGTGTGAGGGGGACGGACTCAAAACAAAATGTTCCTGGATCAGATCTGATCAAATCATCATCAATAATCACAAACTGCACGTTAATACTGACAGTAAACTTCTTCTCTTTTTTTTCTTTCTTTCTTTTTTTTGGTTGTTGCTCCTGTCCATTAACAATAAAGAGAGCGGCGGAGCTCTCTCTGTCCACGTGTGTTAATTTACTTTTTTTTTTTTTAACACTATTCCGACGGCATCTCATGTGTTTGACTTCACAGCGCTATGAACTGTGGGTAATTCCCCTACCCAAAGTCAGCATCGGTGCTGACTTACGGTAAGGGGGGGGGGGCAGTAAGGGCTCATTCACTGACTCACTGACTTGGTGATCTGACAGTGGAACAGCCCTCACACACTCACGGACTTCCCGTGAACGCGCCTCTAAGTCAGTGAGTCCGTGAGGGGTCGGATTGGAATTGGGCAGTTAAGTCCTGACATCACAAATTTATTTCCATGTCCACTGGCGTTATCGAGTCCAAAAACACAACAAAGTCGGCTACCTCATAGTCACGGTCCCATGACAAACAATGAAAACCAGTTATTTATGAATGTATACAGAGACGATATCATTACGTAATAAGTTTGTTTATCTGCTAATTGATTGATCACAGTTAACGCGAAGAAGCTGCTCGGCTACAGGCAGCATTAGCCGCTGTTAGCCTGGCTAACAGAGGCTAACGCTAACACTCAAAACATATGGACGGCGGAGCAGCTCCTGTATGGGGAGCGTGGCTCTGTCTTTGAAGGCACCAGAGTTGAACCATTAAGCGGCTACTGTCTCTACTCTATTTGAATTAAATGAATTCAATCCCTTTTTTTACTCTCAGAGATGTGTCATGGAAGAAAGAGTTTACAGATTCACTGGTTCTGCCATTGTTTACAACTTGTAACTGCCGGCGCTTGGACCCAGAAATTGAATATTTGCCACGGCTAGTAGCTAAAGCTAAGCTAACGGTAACCATATTTAACGAGCAGCAGCTCCGGTGTTGACAGCAGACTGGAAACACATCTGAATCATTTCACACTAACTCACCTGCAGACGAACCAGACGAACCCGCAGCATCACGTCAGCACTGGAAACGTTACAGCACCGGCTGACCGTTAGTTAGCATTAGCACGATGCTAGTTCTCCACAGAGCTATCACGATCTGGCCCCCTCTGAGCTCCGCCCAATATAATACATCCATGGCTCCACCTCATGCTGTTGCCCAGAGATCAAATCATGTCGACGTTGCCAACGCAACCAGATGTAAACATTTATATATTTTGGACCCGTCAAAATTTATAAAACAATTATTTATAGGCTATTCCATTTTTTTTTATAATCTGAAAAATTAATACTTTTATTCTGCACTCCTCTAGATTTTCTGTGGATGTATTATTTTTTGAAAAATTAATCATTTTGATGAAAAACTTGTAGCTATAACCTTTAAGCCTGTGGTGCATGTTCTACTAAAATTGTACATCTGTACAATCTGTACAAACTGTACATCTCAATAAACTGGAATATCATGGAAAAGTCCACTTCCAGTAGTTCAAGTCAAAGAGCCCAACCAAGTACTGAGTTCATATAGATGGACATACTTTTCAGATGGTCGACATTTCCATATTAAAAATGCTTTTTTAAATTGATCTTTTGTAATATTCAATTTGTTTTGAAATGCTGAATTTTAGGTTTTCATTAAATGTGAAGCCATAATCATTACAATTAAAATGAATTCAATAAATAAAGAGATGAAATGTTTCATTCTGTGTGTAATGGATCTACATAATGTTTATAGCCTCACAATGTAGGATTCGTGGTACTGGTACTCTGGTTGTACACTGTCTGCTACTGTCTTTATCCAGAGACATAGAGATGTACTTTTAATGGTGATATTTATTAGAATTCCTATTTTTAATGGGGTATTTATTCATTTTCTTACATGTAACTAGCAGACTTTGCACACAGCTGCCAACCCTGTTTTTTTCCTTTCTGGTTTCTCTGTTATGTTAAGTGTTTGTGCTATGAGCATGTGGTGTGCGAGCCACCAAATGGAATTGCCCTTTAAGGGATTAATAAAGTAGTCTTGAGTCTTGAGTCTTTCCCAGAGAAGCACAGTAGCCTAAGGGCGCTTTCACACCTGACCATTTGTTCCGAAACAGGGAGCGTTTACGTCATATATCGGTTCGTTTGGTCAGATGTGAACACAGCAATCGCGCTCGATGCGGAACAAAACAAGCGGGCCGAGATCGCTTGGGAGAGGCGGTCTCGGCTCGTTTCCATCCGAGCCCTGGAGCGGTTCGTTTGTAGTGAGAACGCAACCGACACATGTATCGGAACAAATTGACTGGTTACCTGGCAACCGGAGGAGGAGGACCACGGGCAACTGCCCCAAAAACATAATGGAGCATCAGCAGCGTGTCGTCTTGGCCTTAAAACAGGAAAGCCGGTGGCCAAAAGAAAAGAAAGACGCAAACTCAAGCCACGAGTCCACCAGCCTTTCCAAGCTGACCCGCGGCGATCAGCACCGGGCAGAGCTCCGCAAACAACCCCTATAACTAGTCATGCTACGGTGCCCGTTTACTAGAAGAAAAAAAGAGTCAAACTGTAGGGTGTGTTAGAGCAGTGGTTCTCAACCTTTTTGAGTCGCGACCCCCAATTTCACATGCACTGCTGTCCGCGACCCCCCGCCCCAACACACAAACACACACACGCCGGTGTGAACGCATGATGGATAAAGCGCAGCGCTGTCCGCGGTGGGTTTTTTTTTTTGCCTTTTTAGTTCTTGATCCCTGCACTGAAAAAAATAATTGGCTGCTGTAGTTTTGTCTCCATGGCCAATATTCCGACCTGGAGGTTTTCATCAGGGCAAAAGAACAAAACAAAGTGACGTAGTTTAAATAGATGCGGCTGGCGAGTTGATGCGGTGTCCACGGGGGGCGACCGCCATTCCGAAGGACCGCCATTCCGACGGTCTGCCAGTCCGAAAATTCCCGAAGGTCCGTCATTTCGAACTTCCCGAGGGGCCGCCGTTCCGAATGTGTTTTATTTTGAAAATTGACCGGATTCTCTCGTGGTTTGACTTCCTGCCCGGCTTGACACGACGCGCCGCGGGGACAGCGCCCGACCGGCCCCTCCCCCTCCCCCTCCAAAGTTTTACCCAGGTGCGAGTCTGATGCATTACATCCATTTGATGCAGCCGCGGCACTCCTGCTGAAAATAAATGTCCTTGCTCTGTGCTTTGGTTAGGTTTAGGCAATGTAGAAAGGAGTTGGTTAAGTTTAGTAAAAAGGTTAGGTAGAGGCCAATAAAATCTCTATTAATATATATCTCCCCCGGGAGTCGAACTCTGATCCACCACGTCAAGTGCAGATGCTCTGACCACTACGCTACCACCGCAATTAGGCTTATTTACTCCGTGCCGTAAACCATTCAAGATTTTTTCAGGTTCGGAATGGCACCCTTTCTTTCAGGTTCGTAATGGCACCCTTTTCCCATAAATAATTAAGGGTCGGCATTCCGACAAATTAAAGTAAACGTTCGGAGTGGCGGCCCTTCGGAATGGCACCCTGGAACCGGTGTCCACACACCCGGGCTGGTTTATGTGACATGCGAGGACCTGTCGGCGCAGGAGCGAGTGGAGCGTGGATGCAAGCCAATCTCCTTCAACCATGCACGGAAAAGGGGAATGACAAGAAAAGTTTTTCTAATTTATTAAGAAACAATGCCCAGGTCAGCAATGCATGCCAAGAAACATGTCGTTCATTCGCCCCCTCCAGCCACATCAACTGGGGTCGGGAGGGACCCCAAGGTTGAGAATGGCTGTGTTAGAGGACAATTCATCTGACATAACTATGACACCTGAAACTGAAAACACAGCTTGACCAACACAACCTGACCACCTCTCTCTCTCTCTGTCTCTCTCTCTCTCACGGGCAGTGACACGCTCTGTCATTCATTCACGTGTCAGCACTGAGACAGCGGACAGCACGCTTGGTCACTAGCTAATAATAATAATAATAATAATAATAATAAATAATAATGTAGCCTATTAGACTACATTTGTAGCTATAGCACATTATAGGCATACTTCAAGGTCTCGCCCCAGCCATAAACCAGTCAGCTTGGGCATTTTTTTAATTGAACTTAAACTAAATACTCGTCTGCCCAAATATTAATAAGAAATTGAACCTCCTCACTACTGCAAGTCAGCCCGCGGTTCATTGTTGCCATTGTTGCTGATCAGCTGATGGGGTGTTGTTAGGGCCGTTGCTATGGCGCTGTTCCACAGCGCAAAGCGCTGTACCGCTTTAGAATCATGCAATGTGAACACAAACGGCCCAGAAAAAAGAACGCAACAGTTGTATCGGTTTAGTTGCTGAATCGGAACAACTGCAGGTGTGAAAACGCCCTAAGTGAATTTGTTGCCGCCGCCGGTTAACCGGTGTTCTTACATAGTGCAGTTTCAGCCGCCGTGAGCCCACTCAGACAGCAGCAGCACCATTCATCATCATTTTCTACCACTTCAACGAGTTTAGAAACATTATTTTAGGATCAAAAAACTACATAGTGTTGCTTTAAGTTTCACTTTTTAAATTGAATTACTGATATAAATAAACTTTTCCATGATTCTAATTTACCTTAGACGCACCTGTAAGCCCCCCCACACCCCCAAAACACCAAACAGCTGCTGCCACCTTCACCTCACACGTTACCATAGTTACAGAGACTTTACGTTTATTTACATTAACACAAAGAAACATTTTCAGAATAAAATACCAGATTTGATTTGACTGCTGCTGATGGTTGAGGCTTTTATTTTGACAGGAAAAATCTCATTTACTTATAAAACTTGTTAGAAAATACTTTTATTTAAGGCGTGTGTGTGTGTGTGTGTGTGTGTGTGTGTGTGTGTGTGTGTGTGTGTGTGTGTGTCAGTGCTGGCTCGGTGTGTGTGTTGTGGTGAAGTCCAGCTGTGTGTCCTCGGTGGTGGTCAGGACTCTGTCCACTTGTCTCTGCAGCTCGGCGTCCAGCAGCAAAGCTCCGCCCCCAAATCGATCCTGAAGAAGAAGAAATAAAAAATTAAATTGATAAAGATTCAAGAGTTCAAATCTTAAAGGGACATTGCGTAGGAATTCCTCCATCTAGCGTTGTGGTTGTATATCTCAAGCAACTCAGTCGTATTTTTCATGCTGCATTCACCTGAAATTGGGCAGACGGACGACAGCCGCAAAACAATACACGTGACAATACGTTGTCATGGCGATGTGGTATTGTTTTACCGTCTTTCTCTGGACTTCTGTGACTAAAATGACATCTGGTTTGTTAGCGACGGCCGTCTGCCCGACTGCAGGTGAATGCAGCATCAGTGTAACGCTCCATTCCTCCTCACTGCGTTACCGCGGTGACTGAGCCGACAGCTCCGGTGTCTCCGCTGAGTTTCCGCGGTTTCCTACCGCCACGCTGCCACACTGGAAAAACTCTACATCTATCCAAGAATATTTGTCTTATTTCTTGTCAAAATGTCTAATTTCTAGTCCAAACTAATCTCTTTCCACTTAAAATAAGACTCATCACCTAAAAATGAACTTGTTTTTAGATCATTTTCACTTGTTTCAAACTAATTTTCACTTGAAATAAGTAGAAAAATCTGCCAGTGAATGCAAGTTTTTTGTGTGTTTGTAATAAGAAAGAAAAACTTGATCCACTCTCCGAGTCTTATTTTAACTCATTGAGTGCCGCGCTCCTTTCCAAAGTTTTAGTCAAGTGTACCGGCAAATTAGACCATATTTGACTTTTTATTTTAGAGCCATAGTGTATTCTATATTATTGCCACCAACACATACTGTAGCTCATTTGAAAGGTTTAACTTTATCCTTCAAATGGCCACAAACCGTTTGTTTCTACGTGCCTCCGTTCCTGAGAAAAGTCAAGCTAAACATGGCTGGGTTTCACCAAAATCCCTCCTTTTTTTCTAGAAAAGGAGATAGAGCGTCTTTTATGAAAGCTGCTCTGTTTGTGCCTGTCGCTCTTCTCACACTCGCATTTCTGGATCAAAGGGCTCGTATAAGATAAATATACACAACAATTGTTGTTCTATTCACAAAACCACCATCGGGGGCGGGGGGGGCGCCACTAAACAGCAATAACACAGACGCACCGTGCCGTGTCACAGCCTCTCGCCGCGGAACGTGAGGCTCTGCCGGCCACAGCGGCTCGCGAACACCGGTCCCGCCGGTGGTCGTGGTCCTTCTGTGGTACGGGTCGGTGGTGCCGGTCTGCTTTGACCCAGAGACCATCAGATTTTACCGCGGGAGGACTTTGGGGAGGACACGGTGTTGCTCCAGATGAAGACCGGGCGGGACAGTGGGCTGAGAGCTTCCTGGTTCAGCTCCCAGCTGCTGCAGCCTCGCGGGTGAGAGCGGAGCAGCAGCGGAGCAGCTGCTGCATCCACATGCAGAACTCCGTTTGCAGAAGCTGAGTTATGATAAAAACTTCCAGATCATGAGCTGTCATGTGACTTTGATCGTCATCTATTTCAGTTCTCCTCGTCGTAGAGTCCCCAAATTTACATATAATGTGTATTAAAGTGTCTATTTTCATAATTTAAAAAAAAAGTTTTTGGCACTCAACGCATGGGAACGAAAAACGAGAAATTACGTGGTTGGCACTCAATGAGTTAAGTGGAAAGAGATTAGTTTGGACTAGAAATGACATTTTTACTAGAAATAAGACAAATATTCTTGGTAAGATTTTTAGTTTTTGCAGTGCACTGAAGGTAAAAAACATGGAGACACCACATGGCAGCAGCACCGAGCTTACCCGCTCCATGGAGATAGGAATGATATGAACGGCTCATTCAGAGCTGAAAGGAACACTTCACTTTGTTGATTCATGAAAAACAGACTGAAGAACCAAATAATCAATTTTCCTGAATAGACAACAGGAGTGAAAGTTACACAATGTCCCTTTAAACCAGCTTAAACCTCTGATGTGTGAGGGTGCGTTTGGTTTCTCTACCTTCTTCTTGGTGGCGGGTGGAGCCACCGGGGGGTTGAAGGTCATATCTCTGACGCTGTAGTCACCAAACAGCTCGGCAGGGCTCCTGGACAGGAAGTGAAGGGTTAATGATGATGTCATCAGCAGCCATCAGTGGTGGACAGTAATGGAGTACATTTACTTGAGTATTAGATTTCTTTGGTACTTATTACTCTTACTTGAATACATTTCCAAGACAAATATTAGTACTTTTACTGGAGTTAATTAGTAGTAAGGCTGAAAAGTACTGGTTACTTTCAGGTCTTTTTCTAAAATCCTATTGGACACAAGCTGTGTTTGTCTGTGAAGGAAACCCTAACCCCTAAAAGCAGCACATCAGTGCAGCTGAGCAGCAAAGAGTTCATTCTCACTAACAAGAGTTAAAAGCTCCTTACATTCATTTACAAACTATTAGAGTCATTCACTGATGTGGAGAATAAGACATTTACTCTGACTCTGACTTTGACTTACAGTACATTTAAAAGCAAGTACTTTTTTACTCTTACTGGAGTAACATGTCGACTGAGATACTTTTACTTGTAACGGAGTACATTTTGACCAGTAGTATTTGTACTCTACAGGGGTACAAGTACAGGGGTGGAGTACTCTGTCCATCCATATTAATATTAATTTCAATCACTACAGCCTACTCTGTCGTATGAAGTATCCAGTCATGTTGATAAGTTTTGTGCAACGGTATGGAAATGTTTGTATTGTTTGTTACGTGGATGTTTGTGTTTCTGTGGCAAAGCAGTTTCCCCTCGGGGATCAATAAAGTTGTCTAATCTAATCCAGGGTTTATACAGGAAGTTAATTCTAAAACCTTTTTAAGACTTTTTCAAGACCTTCTCAACATTTTTCAACACCTCACCGCCACTTCAAGCTGTAACCATTTACATCAGTGACACTTTTAACTTAACAGTTTTAGTTTTTGTGATAAAGACTCTAGACCACTATGATACAACAGAATTCAAAATAGGCTGGGATAAGGCTAAGTTTATAAAAAAAAACATTGCTCAACTCTCAAAAAAACAAAAAAAACAATCTTCTTTTCTTTTTTATGCACCGGTTCATCTTTGTTTTTTTAATAAAAACAAATAAATTCACACACTTCCGCAATGTTTTTTACAACTCAAACTCTTGGACAGCTAATTCAGAAAAAATACCTTGAATATTTAAGACTTTATAAAGTCATGAAAAGACTTTTTTATACTTTTTAAGGGTCTTCATTTTCCCCAAATTGATTTATCACCTGTTAATACTTTTCAAGACCCCGCGGATACCCTGTAATCTCCACCAGCCGTCATGTGAGCATGTGGCCGTGCTGCAGCGGTCCTCACCTGCGGCTCAGCTTGACGCCCAGAGAGCCGGCCCCGTCGCTGGGAGCTCCGAGGCTCAGGTGAGCAGCAAACTGGCGTACGACGGGGTGGAAGTGTCTGCGCAGCGCGTGCAGCTCCCACAGCGCCGTGTTCTGGGCGTTGCAGTGCTCCGGCTCATCCAGCTCAGGGAGGAAGAACCCGCTGCCCTGGACCTCGTTGTCCAACAGGAAGTCACACTTAGGGAAGGACTGACACACACACACACACACACACACACACACTTTATTATGAATGAGTGAACGGAAAATGTTAATTTAAGAAGGGTAGGTAAAATCAGCTGATGTTTCAGCCTCTTACACCTTTTCAGTCAAAGTGAATTGTTTTGCTTGTTGTGTTTTTGTTCTGATTTGTTTTGTTTTGTATTTATACCTTTATATTTGTCTATTGTATTTGTTTTTATAAGACCGAAATAAACACACTAAACTAAACTAAACTAAACTAAAATAAACACAGTAAACTAAACTAAAATAAACTAAACTAACTAAACTAAACTAAACTAAACTAAACTAAACTAAACTAAAACTAAACTAAACTAAACTAAACTAAACTAAACTAAACTAAACTAAACTAACTAAACTAAACTAAACTAAACTAAACTAAAATAAACTAAACTAAAATAAAATAAACTAAACTACACTAAACTAAACTAAAATAAACTAAACTACACTAAACTAAACTAAAATAAAACTAAACTAACTAAACTAAACTAAAATAAAACTAAACTAAACTAAACTAAACTAAACTAAAATAAACTAAACTAAAATAAACTAAACTAAACTAAAATAAAATAAAACTAAACTAAACTAAACTAAACTAAAATAAACTAAACTAAAATAAACTAAACTACACTAAAATAAAATAAACTAAACTAAACTAAACTAAACTAAACTAAACTAAAATAAAATGATTGTGTCCTCGACTGAGGGTTTGCATAGTTGATTCTAATTGGTCAGATTTTGTCTTTAGTCGTCTAATCGTTTCCTCGTTGACTCATGACCTCATTTGTGTCTTTTCCCGCTCCGGAGAAAAACACCTAAATAAACACATTTAAAGGGACAACCAGGAGTTTTGGCAAGCAAAGTGTTTTCACTATATTTCCCATGAGCCTCTGCACGCATTGTGAAATTCTTGGACCGGCGCAAGACGGATGAGTGAAAACATTTGCCAAGAATGTTTTCATTGATCAAGAATGAAAGTCGGAGGTTGGAAGAGGATCAGATACCATCGTAGTCAATCAGTCAATCAGTCAATCATATCTATTACATCCGGTTTGCCTGTTCACCTGCTGGCTTTAATTAACATCCCTTGTTCTCTTTTAGTTTTTACTATGTTTTTTATTTGAACTTGTTTTATGAGTATTTTAAACTATTTATTGCACTCTCCGCACTTTCTCTTTTTTTCTCTTTTCTCTCTTGGATATGTGTGCCAGTGTTGTTACTGTAATGTATGTATTGTGCATGTATGTTTTACAAGTACAAAGCAGCTGTATTATGCCCAAGACAAATTTCCCTCCGGGACAAATAAAGTTTATTTGATTTGATTTTGAGTTCCGACCATAAACGATGCCGACTAGCGATCCGGCGGCGTTATTCCCATGACTCGCCGGACAGCGTCCGGGAAACCGAAACTAGGAAATGCTGGACGAGTCGACCACTAATTAATAATAATAACAAAATAACTAGGGCCGGGACTTTAACGCATTAATTACGATTAATTAACTACACAAAAAATAACGCATTAAAAAATTAACGCATTTTAATCGCACTTATTAAAAAAAATTATTTATTTATTTTTTCTCAACTTTTCTTTTTTTTTTTCCCTCACGTGTGTCTACGTGCGGTGCGCCGGCACGCGAGAGAGGCGGCAGTTTGAGAGGCTGACTGGCAGAGATGAGAGCTGGTGAAACGCTAGCATGGTTATTTAAAACACCATCTCTGATCTCTGCCTGCACATAGATACACAGACACGGCGCATGATAAATGCGCTATATCGCGCTAATTGCTCAGCTGCAGCGCTACATCTATGACCTGTCACTGTCACAGGTGCAGCTCATCTCATTATGACAGGAGCTCTGTCTCCAGACTGTCCTGACCTGTCCCTGAACATCACACAGGGACAACATGGAGCTGCTGTGTGATTTAAGTAGCCTAGTTAAATACTACAGTAATCATCATAGTGTATTGGAAGGAAAGACCATTTCATCTGTATGTATCAAATATTGATTAATGAATTAATGGATAATTTGCATCCCTAGTCTGTTGGTCTTGGTTAAGTAGCCTACCACCTTGAAAAAAAACAATGTTTTGTTGCTTAAGCTATTCAGTCATTCAATGATATACTAAAATCCATGTGAAAAAAAATGCTCAGGTCAAATATTTATATGCGATTAAAATGCGATTAATTGCGATTAATTAATTACAAAGCCTCTAATTAATTCGATTAATTTTTTTAATCGAGTCCCGGCCCTAATATTAAGACAAAACCATAGATTTATCTAAATGGACCATTAACAAGTGGTAACGTAGATTCATCCACATTAATATGAGACTTTTTTATAACCAAATAGAAACTCCTGGTTGTCCCTTTAATTCTTCAGTTGGTGTAAGATCACAACAACAGTCGTTCTCCATCCTCACACACACACACACACACACAGACTCACGTGCATGGCGGCCCTGCTGGCGGCGAGCGCGCCCACGCTGGCGTTGGGCAGCACGTGCAGACTGAGCGTGCTGAGCCGCTTGACGAAGGCCATGGCCCGCTGCAGCGTCACCTGCTTCCTGCGCCGCACCAACATGGCGTCCACGCACCGCAGCACGATGATGATGTCATCGTTGTGCGCCCCTAGGTCAGAGAGGTTGGATGTTAGAGAGGTTTCACCCAAGGGGGCAGTTGTCGGTCTGAGAAGTGAAGCTCACTTCCGCGTTCAAAAAACTGCAATCCCCTCGGATTCCTCTGGGGGCTGGTGTCAGAAGGGAGCATTCCCCATAGACCCCCATGTTAAAATCGCCGACTTTACATCCTCAGTAAACATGTTAAAAGCCTGGTGTCAGAACGTTTTTTCGTCTCAATCGATAGTTTCTACCCCCGCACACACTCTGAGGGGGGTGAATATTTTTTTAACTCTACAGTTTTACTGTTATTAGGTTAAAATTCTGGCCAATTAGGGCGCGGAAACGTTGAGTGACAGGTCTGAGCAGCTCCGTGGACAGCTGCTTCGAGGCCAGTGGGCGGGTTCTCGGCCGGCCAATCCAACATGGCGCTGTTCAGGCCGCCATATTTGAGTCACAAAAACGACTCCCCAAAACCAATGGGTGACGTCACGGACGCTACGTCCATTCTTTTTACAGTCTATGGTTTCACCGCAACAGTCTGAGCTCAGTTTTTGCAGCCGATGCCCAGACCACAGAGCAGTAGTCTAGGTCAGTGCTTCTCAACCTTTTGTACATCAAGGACCCTAAATTGACACAAATTAGACCACGGACCCCCATTGGACCAAATTTAAGTGTTAAGTAAACACCAGAAATACACAAATATTTGTTCTGAGACTGAAGAACATTACTTTTTTATACTTTTAAATTAGGGCCAATGGCGTGAATTTTGGAAATATTAGAGAGAAATTTCTGGAAAAAAGTGGGTTAGGGTTAGGGTTTAAACATTTCTAGGAAGAAATGGTAAAAATTAAAGAAAAAGAAAAAAAAGTAAAAAATTTCTAGAAAAAAGCGGTAACATTTCTAAAACAAAAAAGTGTAAAAAATAAAAAGAAACTTCTAGAAAAAAGTGGTAAAATTTCTTGTAAAAAATGTTCAAAATAAAAAAGTAAAAATTTTCTAGAAAAAAGCGGTAAAATTTCTAAAACAAAAAGTTTTTTAAAAAATCTAGAAAAAGTGGTAAAGTTTCAAGAAAAAATTGGGGACCCCCTTCAAATCTCTCAAGGACCCCTAGGGGTCCCCGGACCCCACGTTGAGAACCACTGATCTAGGTGGCACAACACCAAACTCTACAATCTGACACATGAGGGGTCGAGCAACAAAGGAAGCACATTTCCAACCAACCAACAGCTCTTCCCATTTTTAAGATCATTTGATTAATGTGATTATTAAAGGAAAGCCTGAAATCCACCATTACACCCAGGAGTTGAACAGTCTCTACTTGTTCCACAGGTACATTATTTAACTTTAAATCCAACTTTGGGCTACAAAACAGCTTGTGTCTTGAACCGATTAAAATGCTTTTTGTTTTAGGAACATTAAGGACTAACTTATTACAAGAAATCCAGTCATGTAAAATTTGCAGTTCCTTATTAAGGACATCATTCAACTCATTGTATGAAGGCAAAGCATAATACAAGGTTGAATCATCGGCATAAAACACAATTTCTGCTCTTTCAGTAGCCTAAGCAAGATCATTAATAAACACAGTGAACAGTAACGGTCCGAGGCAGCTGCCCTGAGGCACACCACATACTAGATCCCCACTATTATATATACACCACCATTTAGATGCACTTGTTGTGATCTAGAAGACAGATAGTTATGAATCCACAATAAAGCCAGTGGACCGAAACCATAACATTCAAGTTTTTTTTATCAAGAGAGAGTGATCAACACACACACAGACACACACAGACAGTTGGACCGACCTGCGTGCAGCTGCAGCAGCATCCTGTAGAGCTCCGAGTAGAAGGTCAGAGGGTCGATGTTCAGCACGTCACCTGGAAGACACAGTCACGGTCAGACTGAGGAATATTATATCACTTTTTCAAACGTCTACTACTCCGACATACTTTCACCTAGAGACTCCATTTAAGCTGTAAAATGTAGACACAAGTCTCGTCTAACGGTGTGTTAATCCAGGTGTCGATAGGTTTTATAGCTTTTGATCAATCACTGTTCAATCACCATGATCGTTTTGGGGAGAAGTGTTGAGATTATAGACCTTTTCAGAGAGTATAAACAAAGACAGGTGTGGCTCATTAGAAAACGCTCTGCTACACTAAATGGAATGGAGCCTTAATTAGTATCCTTGGTAACACCTGTATTTGTTTATACTCTCTGAAAAGGTCTATAATGGGTATGTGGGAGGAGTTGCCTGAAACGGTCTGAAACTTTTCTCTTTCCACGCTGCTCCACGGCCACAGTTTACACTCTACACTCATGATCTTTTTCCACAGTTGCAGACAAACTTGTCCACTCTCTAACAATGTGCTCAACAAAGCAGAGAGACTTACAGAGTTTAAACTGTGATCAGAGCGACCACTTCTCTTGAGTTAAAATATTCTTGCTGTGTTCTTTAGGAATAAATATGAACATGTTTTCTTTGCATTACTATTATTCAAGGTCTGAAAAGACTTGATATTTTTTGTTATTTAGACCAGTTTAGTCATTTACAGCCAATAAAAGCTCTAAATGACAATATTTTTATTTCAATTTTGGGAGAAATGTTGTTGGTAGTTGATAGAATAAAACAAAAACAATTTAATTTAATTTTACTCAAACACATACAGTAAAACCAGAGAAACTGATCATTTTGGGAGTGGTCTCTTCAGTTTTTCCAGAGCTGTATTTATATATAGACACAGACAGACTGACCTTGTCCTGACAGGATGGTGAAGACCGTCTGGATGCAGTGGAGACTCTCCCGATTGGTCAGACCCTGCGTGGATTGATCACAGCCACCAATCAATCAATCAATCAATCAATCGATCGATCGATCAGTTTGTACCCGAGCTGACAGGCGGTCGGTCGGTGGGCGGAGTCAAAGGTGAAAGGTCAATACTCACCCCTGAGCGGATGAGGCCCTGCAGCACGTTGAGCAGGTCGTCAAAGAACTCCAGGTTGATGAGGTGAGCAAAGCTGACAGGAAGTGACATCACAGTCAGACCAACACTCTGTGTGTGTGTGTGTGTGTGTGTGTGTGTGTGTGTGTGTATAAATGTGTGTATTGTGTGTGTGTCGTACTTGGCCAGTCCCTCCAGAACAGCAGGAAGAAGAACAGACTTCTGAGCCTTCTTCAAGATCCTGAAGTAGATGAGGAAGACGATGTTCAGAGTCTCTGTGTGCTGAGGAAGAGGAAGAGGAGGAAGAGGAGGAAGAGGAGGAAGAGAGAGGAGGAGGAGGAGGAAGAGAGAAGTTAAAAACTAAACAGAACCAGAACCAGAACCAGTAGCCCTAGCCCTTAACCGTTGCCCCTTGAAGCGGAGCTACAAGGGGTAGAGGTTGAAAGTCATTATCTACGAATTCAAAACCACGTTAACTTGATGTAAATGTGGTGGTTTGTGTCCGTAGGCTCCAGAGCCCCGAGGCAGCGCTGCTCTTCTGTCCAATAGAGAATGTGAAGATACGTCACGCCGTGGGACGTTGGGCGCCATCTTTGGAGGATCGCGGATGTAAACACTTGCTAGTCCCCCTAAAAAAAGTTCCCCAAAGTCGCTTAAAAGTAATCATGGTGGGACAGTACTGCTGCCACAGTAGTATATGCACTAATACCAAAAACCAGATAGTTCAGGATGTCTGGATAAGTCAGTGGAGGGAGTAAATCTGGGTCTTAATACGTTGTAGTTTTTCTGTGTACCTTGTTTCTCGTTAAATTTGAGTTTATCACGATACGTTCCTCCTTCGTTTCCCTTCCCCTTCTCCATTTCTTTTTTTTATTTTATTTTTGTCCGTCTTCCTCATCTCTTTTTCTTTCTCTTTTACTTCTTGCTCGTTTTCCTCCGTTTTCCCCACTCTCTGTTTACGTTTGTGTTCCTCCAAAGATGGCGCCAACGTCCCACAACACCAAAGCGGTGTGACGTCAGCTTCACATTCTCTATACACACAGGAAGCTTCACTTTACATTCAGACTAACTAATGCTACTGATACAGCTGTTAGATTTCATCACTGAGACCAACATTTATCTCCTAGAAATAATTTAACCAGCCGGTGGTAAACCTCTAAAAACCTGCGGGTAAGTTAATTAGCGATGGTTTTCTCCCCCGGGATGAGGACGGAGGTTGGCCGGCCGACCAGCTCTCTGGACGGGTGGTGTCTCTGTGACGAGCCGTTGATCTGCTCCACAGGTGGAGCTTCACTTCTCCCAAAAAACATGGGAGCAAACGTCTAAACAGCCTCATGTGGATAAACCGACCTCTACGATCTAAACAGCTACTTTCTCACATGAAAACATATTAAAACTTAACAAAGTGACGTAATAACAAATAAAACAGCTGCCGGTTGCCGCAAGATGCATTCTGGGAAACTTGTCATAGCCCTCGGTTTGAAGTGTGCCTCTGAAAAATCTCTGTTTGAAGGTCCAGATAGCCAGACCACTTCCCCCTAACCCTCGTCTGGACCAGAACCAGGTCAACACCACTTCACGTGAACGCACAAAACGAAGGAGTAGGGTATGGAGCTATTATTGTTGCAATATTATTTGCAAATGCGTATCTCAATCTGTGTGTGCGTATTCAGATCTGTGTGTGTGTAATATGATCTGTGTGTGTGTATTCAGATCTGTGTGTGTGTATTCAGATCTGTGTGTGTGTATTCAGACCTGTGTGTGTGTGTAAAAAAAATCTGTGTCCGTATTCAGATTTGCAAGTGAAGACAAATCTGCAAGTGCATGCAAAGATCTGTGAATGTGAACACAGATCTGTAAGTGTACATAGATCTGTAAATGTGTAAACCGATCTGTAAATGCGTACATAGATCTGTAAATGTCTGTCATCACTTACAACTCAGGCAGGAGCTCTCCATTGGCTGTGTTTTTACACGTGAATTTTGCAACACTTCTGCCGCGGCAGATCTGTGATCTGCAAATGTGTAGAAATGAGATTTGTCTGTGACCTCGGTGTTCCTTTGCCCTGAGCTCAGGCTCACAGGCTCACGCTGCCTGGCTGCAGTAGCAGTACCGACCCGGTCCGTGTACAAAGTATAATTCAATTACGTCGTTCACTTTGTACCATGAGAAATGTCGTTTTTACCGGTATTTCCTGTTTGATTGACGTGAGACGTACAACGCAATTCAGCGCACCGAAGTGCCCGCTTGTTCCTTTCTCCAACTTGTACAATGAAAATTGAAAAAGGAAGTCGAGAGCCGGAACCAGCCTTCAAAATAAAAGCTCCGCGTTTTGATGGCTACAGCAACGGACAATTTAAAAGAAAGAAGAAGAAAAACTCCGAAACGAATTAAATACTTAATTCACAACAAATCGCCTAAACGATTACCATTTACCCCAGTAAAAACGACATTTCTCATGGTACAAAGTGAACAACGTAATTGAATTATACTTTGTACACGGACCGGGTCGGTACTGCTACTGCAGCCAGGCAGCGTGAGCCTGTGAGCCTGAGCTCAGGGCAAAGGAACACCGAGGTCACAGACAAATCTCATTTCTACACATTTGCAGATCACAGATCTGCCGCGGCAGAAGTGTTGCAAAATTCACGTGTAAAAACACAGCCAATGGAGAGCTCCTGCCTGAGTTGTAAGTGATGACAGACATTTACAGATGTAAGTACGCATTTACAGATCGGTTTACACATTTACAGATCTATGTACACTTACAGATCTGTGTTCACATTCACAGATCTTTGCATGCACTTGCAGATTTGTCTTCACTTGCAAATCTGAATACGGACACAGATTTTTTTTACACACACACACAGGTCTGAATACACACACACAGATCTGAATACGCACACACAGATTGAGATACGCATTTGCAAATAATATTGCAACAATAATAGCTCCATAGTAGGGCCAAGGGCTCGGGCTGAGGGGGGGGGCTGGAATTCACCCTTAGCCAGCAGAGACGACTGATGACGTATGTGACTGTTGAAGTGGTGTCCCAATTCGTAGAGAATGACTTTCTACCTCTACCCCTTGTAGCTCCGTTTCAAGGGGCGAGGACTACAAATACACTACAATACAATACAATGCACTACAAATTGCCCTCCGGGGACAATAAAGATCTCTTGACTTGACTTGACTTGACTTGAGGGTTAAGGGCTAGGGGGAGGGATGAAGACTAGAATTGGGCCGAATTCCAGTTCTCCCCTCAGCCCTTGGCCCTAACCCTTCGTTTTGCGCGTTCACGTGAAGTGGTAGGGGTGTCCCAATTCTGGTTCAGACGAGGGTTAGGGGGAAGGGGTCTGGCTATCTCGACCTCGAAACGGAGATTTTTCAGGGGCACACTACGGACCGAGGGCTATGGCAAGTTTCCCAGAATGCATCTCTTGGCAACCGGCAGCTGTTTTATTTCTCACTGTAGCGCTGTTATTACGTCATTTTGTTAAGTTTTAATATGTTTTCATGAGAGAAAGTAGCTGTTTAGATCCCCAATGTGCGGTGGGTTTATCCACATGAGGCTGTTTAGACGTTTGCTCCCATGTTTTTGGGAGAAGTGAAGCTCCACGTTGGAGCCTCCACCTGTGGAGCAGATCAACGGCTCGTCACGGAGAAACCACCCGTCCAGAGAGCTGGTCAGCCGGCCAACCTCCCGACCTCGTCCCAGTAGAAAAGACGACCGCTAATTAACTTACCCGCAGGGTTTTAAAGGTTTACCGCCGCGTAGTTACATTCTTTTCAGGAGATAAATGCTGGTCTCATTGATGAAATGTAACAATTGTCGCATTCATTTGTTTGAATTAAAAGTGAAGCTTCATGTGTTTTGGACACAGGAGCAGCACTGCCTGGGGGATCTGTAGCCTATACAGAAATCACCACATTTACATCAATAAATAAATGTTTTACAATGAACCGATCAGTCTGCTTTCAATTTTATTTTATTTTATTAAGTTAACGTGGTTCTGAATAGAGGATTTGTGGCAAAAGCTCGTCACGTCTGCTTATATGAAAGCAGCAGAGACGACTGATGACGTATGTGACTGTTGAAGTGGTGTCCCAATTCGTAGGGGTTGACTTTCAACCCTACTCCTTGTAGCTCCGTTTCAAGGGCAAGGGTTAAGGGCTAGGGCTAGGGGGAGGGGTAGGGGGAGGGGTAGGGGTAGGGCTAGGGGTGAAAAATAGAATCGGAATTGGGCCTGGGAATTGGGCATAAAACAAGTGTTTGTTTCTCACCAGTTTGATCTTCTGCTCTTTGCTCTCTGACGCCTCGGCCTCCAGCAGCTCCTTCTCCAGCTTCTCCTCCGCCTTCTTCCACTGCACACACACACACACACAGAGTCAGATGCTAGCGATGCTAACGATGCTAGCGGTGCTACTTCCTGGTGAGGAGATGAAGCGCACCTTCCTCTGCATGCGGGACAGGTTCTTCCTCTTGTCCTTGTGGTTCATGAAGTTTCCTTTAGGGGCCGTGGCCTCCAGGTCCTTCTTCACCTCCACCTGCTTGATCCTCAGGCTGAGCAGCGTCCGCAGCACCTGTAGGGGGGGGGCAGCTGCTTTTACTCTCTTTCTCCATATATCTACCTCTTTCTATCTATCTATCCCTCCCTTTCTTTCTGCCTGTCTTTCTACACCCTTTCTCTGCCTTTTACTCCTTTCTCCTTGATCCTCAGGCTGAGCAGCGTCCGCAGCACCTGTAGGGGGGGGGGGGCAGCTGCTTTTACTCTCTTTCTTTCTCCATATATCTACCTCTTTCTATCTATCTATCCCTCCCTTTCTTTCTCCTTGATCCTCAGGCTGAGCAGTGTCCGCAGCACCTGTAGGGGGGGGGGGGGGGGGGGGCCGGGGGCAGCTGCTTTTACTCCTTTCTCTCTTTCTTTCTACCTCTCTGTCTTTTTCTTTCTATCTCTGTCTTTTTACTCCTTTCTTTCTTTCTTTCTTTCTACCCCCTTTCTGTCTTTTTGCTTCCTTCTTCAGCTGTTTTCAGCACTCACACACATTTCCTTCAGGAAATGCTATCTTTTTCTAGTTATTATATACACACACTATTTAGTTACTAGTTCCTTTCGTTACCTCAGGTCTGACGTTGTAGTTGAGGCTCTTGACGAGGCCGGAGACGACTCTGACCACGGCCAGAGAAGCTCCGCCCATTTTATCCTGCTGGAAGAGTTTCCTGAACGCATCACAGCACCGGTCTGACACCTGCAACACATCACACACTAGTGTTGGGTGATCTTGACATTCTGAGATCGTCCTAATCGTTGATAGGCGTATCCATGGCCGGGGGGGGGGGTGTCGTAACTTTTGCTTTTACCGTGCGGCGTGCACTGCTGTCATGCTGTCATGCATTGCATGCGCGCTTCTCTCTCTGTGTGTGGTGAAGGCCAATAGGCGGAGAAAGAGCGCTATGATCAATGAACGGAGTGATATCGCGTTGGTCGAGCCAATTACTGTCGATCGTGGCGGACGTGATTTATTTGTGGCGTATCAGTGAACACCTGGTCGGGCTGTGACAGGGCTGGGGTCAGCAGCCACACCACCAGCTACACGTGTTTCCTCAAATTTGAGGCGGAGTGGCCTCCCTGTTCACCACAGAGATGTTGTGTGCGGTCATATGACTACCTGGCTCCGTCTGATTGGACGTCGCCAGTGGCTGCATCTGATTGGTGAAACACTGTCATGTGACAGAGTATCTGTTGGAAGCAGCCAGAGAACCGGCTTCATTAAAACAAAACAAACAGATCACACATTAGATCAATAAAAAAAAGTAGCGAGTGTGTGTGTGTAAAATCGGCAAGAAAACAAAACATCGCCGATCGTCCTTCCAATCGCCGATAGACGATTGGAAGGACGATCGGATCACCAATCAGCACAACCCTATCACACACAGACACCTGAATGCATCACACAGCACCGGTCTAAGACCTGAAGGCATCACAGCAGCACGGCGGCCCCCTGCTGCTGTTGCTATGGCGACGGCGGCGGTCCGGCTGCACTCACCTCTCTGTGGGCGTCGTTCATCAGCGGCACCAGGGCGACCACGATGTTGTTGTGGAAGTTGAAGTGCGGCAGCGCCAGCAGCAGCTCACACAGGCATCGAACCGCCACCTCGGCCAGACCCACGTAGGCCGGCAGCGCCACCGCCTGGCTGCGCTTCCTCTTCTGCTGCTTCCAGTCTGATGAGCACACACACACAGAGACACACACACAGAGACACACACACACAGAGACACACACACACACACACACACACAGCTGTCACACACCTTCCCTCCAGAACAACTGGGCAGTCTGAGCTGCTGCATATTCCACTCTTTTGCACCACTAGAGCTCAGTTTTCCATCAAATATAAAGGTGTAACTTTATGGAACAAGTAAAATATTGCAGTTTAAAATCGTTATTCAATATATACAGGTAATACTCAGAAAATTAGAATATCGTGAAAAAGTTAATTCATTTACCGTAAGTAATTCAACTTAAAAGGTGAAATGAATATATTATTTAGACTCATAACAGGCATTGCAAGATATTTCAAGCTTTTATTTGTTAGAATTTTGATTATTATGGCTTACAGCTTATGAAAACCCCAAAATCAGAATCTCAAAAAATGTGAATATCGTGAAAAAGTTCAATGTTGTAGCTCAAATTGTCACAGCCTCGTCAGCCAATTAATCCAAAACACCTGCAAAGGGTTCCTGAGCCTTTAAAAGCTCTCTGTCTGGTTCAGTACAGTTCGCAATCATGGGGAAGTGAATGAACTTTTTCACGATATTCTAATTTTCTGAGTATTACCTGTAGTAGAGTGCAGTTGAGAACAAAATAACATAAAAATGATCAATGTAAATCAAAATTATCATCCCAGGTTGATGTCACACAGGTGTGATATACTTGGGAATGTGCTGTTTCAGTGTTCCCTTTATTTTTTTGAGCAGTGTATATTCACCTGACTAACAGCTCTCCCTCCCTACCCGTCTAGAAAAGGAAATTAAAAGATCATCTGTACTATGGGATTGTCTTAATACTCTGTTGTTGTTGTTGTTGTTTTTAACAGTTGCCATTGCAATTCATCTTTTGTTTCATTCTCTCGATTCTTTTGATTCATTTCAATTTATCTCTTGAGCCATTGCTTAATTACTATTTTGGTTATTTTGTTTTAATTTTGTTTTTTCTCTCTCATTAATTCATTTGTTATTTTATTTTGATAAGATACATTTAATATTACTTATTTATTTATTTTATGGTGATTTTCTCCATAAGCCCTCCCAGGGTTTCTAACCTCTGCAGCACTGATTCATTGTAGTTTATCATATATTATCTATTGTATATTTTCTTTCTTCCATGTGATATACTCCTTGTTTGTAATGTTTTAAAGTGCAAACAATAAACAAACAACCAAACAAACCTGAGTGTGTGTGGTTGTAGTTGTGTGTGTGGTTGTGTGTGTGTGTAGTTGTGGTTGTGTGTGTGTGTGTGTGTGTGTGGTTGTGTACCTCTGACCGTCTGCTCCAGATCCTCCAGGTAGAACTTGTACTGACTGACCAGACCTTCCTCGAACTCTCTGAGCTGCTGAGTCTCTTTCTTCACCTAAACAACACAACACACCACAGGGTTAACTACTATCTATTAGGGCTGTTCGATTTTGCCCAAAAATAAAATCTCGATTTTCTTCTCTGAAAAATCGATTTCCGATTACGATTTTTTTGTTACATGACAAACTATTTTGTGTGCTGTTTGTGTCTTTTTAAATGGACCTAATGGACCGTGAGAGCTGTAACTGTGTAGTGGAAAAGGGCCGTTGGTCTTTTTGGCAACGAAATCCTCACTGGTCTCAGCAAAATGCAACATGCTTGTTTACAGTGTTGTTTACATCTCTTTCTATCTGTCCACCCCTCTCTCTGTCTTTCTTTCTACCCCCTTTCTCTGTCTTTTTACTTCTTTCTCTCTTTCTTTCTAACCCTCTCTCTGTCTCTTTCTACTGTTCTTTCTTTCTCTCTATCTCTTTCTTCCCCCTTTCTCTGTCTTTTTACTTAATTCGTTCTTTCTTTCTTTCTTTCTTTCTTTCTTTCTTTCTACCCCTCTCTATCTCCATCTATCTACCTCTTTCTATCTATCCCCCTCTTTCTTTCTGTCTTTCTACCCCCTCTCTGTCTTTTTACTCCCTTCTTTCTTTCTACCCCCTTTCTCTGTCTTTTTACTTCTTTCTCTCTTTCTTTCTAACCCTCTCTCTGTCTCTTTCTACTGTTCTTTCTTTCTCTCTATCTCTTTCTTCCCCCTTTCTCTGTCTTTTTACTTAATTCGTTCTTTCTTTCTTTCTTTCTTTCTACCCCTCTCTATCTCCATCTATCTACCTCTTTCTATCTATCCCCCTCTTTCTTTCTGTCTTTCTACCCCCTCTCTGTCTTTTTACTCCCTTCTTTCTTTCTACCCTCTTTCTCTGTCTTTTTACTTCTTTCTCTCTTTCTTTCTTTCTAACCCTCTCTCTGTCTCTTTCTACTGTTCTTTCTTTCTCTCTATCTCTTTATTCCCCCTTTCTCTGTCTTTTTACTTAATTCTTTCTTTCTTTCTTTCTACCCCTCTCTATCTCCATCTATCTACCTCTTTCTATCTATCCCCCTCTTTCTTTCTGTCTTTTTACTCCCTTCTTTCTTTCTACCCCCTTTCTCTGTCTTTTTACTTAATTTGTTCTTTCTTTCTTTCTTTCTTTCTTTCTTTTTCTTTCTACCCCTCTCTATCTCCATCTATCTACCTCTTTCTATCTATCCCCCTCTTTCTTTCTGTCTTTCTACCCCATTTCTGTCTTTTTACTCCCTTCTTTCTTACTACCCCTCTCTCTGTCTTTTTCTTTCTTTCTTTCTTTCTTTCCTTTTACTAATTTCTCTCTTTCTTTCTACCTCTCTGTCTTTTTATTCCCTTCTTTCTTTCTGTCTTTTTGCTTCCTTCTTCAGCTGTTTTCAGCATTCACAATATTTTTCTAGTTATATAGTATACACTAGTTAGTTACTAGTTACTTCCCCCCAAAAGTAACTGAGTTAGTAACTGAATTACATCCTAGAAGTAACTAATGACTCTAGTTGTGAGTGGGGTCTGACCTTGGCGGTCTTCTCCTCGGCCGTCAGCGCTCTGATCCGATAGGACGGAGCGATGTCCTTGAAGATCTCCATCAGAGAAACCATGACCAGCTTCCTGACGGTGACGGCCACCGACGGGTCTGACTCCATCAGCATGGCCCGCAGCTCCTTCAGACGCTTCATCTGCACACACACACACAATTTGCATAATAATAATGTTACTTTAAAGGGATAGTTCAACATTTTGGCAATCCAACAACTCCACAACGCTCTGGTGGACAAGTTGTGAGCTGCACATTCACCACGCTATGAGATAATAACACAACGTTACCACACAGAGTTGTTTTAGAGGGAAATACAGAGACTGTTGATGAAAAACTGTCCCTGAAGGCAACGTGCATCAGAGGTTTTACATGAATTTCCCTCTACAACAACTCTGTGTGTCTGTCTGTCTATATAGTATGGGACTCACGTTGCTGACGGGGTCGGACACGACGGCTGATCCCAGAGCAGCGATGAGCAGCTTCTTCTGTCTGATGGTCTGAGCCCGGAGCTGCTCCCTCTGCTCGGGGCTCAGCAGCGCCCCCTCTGCTCCGGAGGACACACAACACAACACAACACAACACATTTGAAATATTTATTCATGCCCACATAATAAAGAAGTACAAGGGTTCTTGCACAAGGGACATAAACACTGCCAATGCAGTTGACAATGGAACACGGACACACACACCTCAGTCACTCACTCAGTACGTTCACATGCAGAGCTTAATCGAGCTATACTCAAAATTCGATTTTGGCGTCAAGTCGGACTTCTGTCCTTGTCTCAATATACATGCAATTGAGAAAACTGAATAACTGACGGGTCCATCGCCCCCTCATGCGGTGTCACCTGTTGTTTCAGCAGGTTAATACGCCCCCCTGTCCTGTTGACTTTTCTGTCACCTCCTAAAAAACTGAATATAAACAACTTAGTAGCTTAATAATAAATTCTCAACTGCAGTTCCCAACCAGACGCGTCAGTCTGGGCTGGATGCGCGCTGAGAATAGGGTACAGGCTTCCTTTTTTCCTCTCTCTCTCTCTCTTTTTTAATAAAACCCTCTTGCTGGTGGCGCTGTGTGAAATGCATTGAATCGGCGTTGTTGTTGGGTTTTTTCTTTACTTTGCCGGGTTCAGGCGGCTTCTCTGCTCCACTTGGTGCCGTCTCTACTGTTGTGGAGCATGAACACATGCATTGTCCAGTTCTACTCCGACTAAGGTGTTTACATGACGGAGAAAATCTAATTCCAATCGCATCATCTGGGTGTCTTAATCGGAGTTCTCAACTCCGATTTCAGTCGGACTAAGGTGTTTACATGTAGGCTACTTCAGTTGTCCAGTTATAGTTGGATTAAGGCAATAATTCGGTTTTTTCAAGTGTCATGTAAACGTACTGACTGTCAGCACACTTTGATTATTTCTAATCAATATTTTACTAATCAGACGTCTCTCATACCGTCCTCCTCCTCCTCCTCCTCCTCTAGCTCCTCCTCCTGGTCTGGCCCCGCCCCCTCTTCCTCCTCCTCCTCCTCCTCCGGCCGTTGGACAACTCGCTCCACGCTCTGAGGGATAACGCCCGTCTTGTCCTTGATGGGCAGCAGGTGGATCACCTCCTTCTCCTCCGTCCTCAGCATCTTCCTCGGCACCTTCTCGTAACCACGGACGACCTCGGCGCTCCGCTTCTTCCCGCTGTGCACCGGCTCGCTGTGACATCACACACACACACACACACGTACATGTCTATGGCCCAATTCCGATTCTATTTTTCATCCCTACCCCTCCCCCTACCCCTACCCCTCCCCCTAGCCCTTAACCCTTGCCCTTGAAACGGAGCTACAAGGAGTAGGGTTGAAAGTCAACCCCTACGAATTGGGACACCACTTCAACAATCACATGCGTCATCAGTCGTCTCTGCTGCTTTCACATAAGCAGACGTGACGAGCTTTAGCCACAAATCCTCTATTCAGAACCACGTTAACTTAATAAAATAAAATAAAATTTAAAGAAGAATGATCGGTTCATTGTAAAACATTTATTTATTGATGTAAATGTGGTGATTTCTGTACGTAGGCTACAGATCCCCCAGACAGTGCTGCTGCTGTGTCCAAAACACATGAAGCTTCACTTTTAATTCAAACAAATTAATGCGACAATTGTTACATTTCATCAATGAGACGAGCATTTATCTCCTAAAAAGAATGTAACTACGCGGCGGTAAACCTTTAAAACCCTGCGGGTAAGTTAATTAGCGGTCGTCTTTTCTACCGGGACGAGGACGGAGGTTGGCCGGCTGACCAGCTCTCTGGACGGGTGGTGTCTCTGTGACGACACGTTGATCTGCTCCACAGGTGGAGCTTCACTTCTCCCAAAAACATCGGAGCAAACGTCTAAACAGCCTCATGTGGATAAACCCACCGCACATTGGGATCTAAACAGCTACTTTCTCTCATGAAAAAATATTAAAACTTAACAAAATGACGTAATAACAGCGCTACAGTGAGAAATAAATCAGATGCCGGTTGCCGCAAGATGCATTCTGGGAAACTTGCCATAGCCCTCGGTCCGTAGTGTGCCCCTGAAAAATCTCCGTTTCGAGGGCGAGATAGCCAGACCACTTCCCCCTAACCCTCGTCTGAACCAGAATTGGGACACCCCTACCACTTCACGTGAACGCGCAAAACGAAGTGTTAGGGCCACGGGCTCTAGGGCTGAGGGGAGAATCGGAATTCGGCCTATATCTATAAACTGACGTCACCGCTGCTGGAACATCCTCCTTCATCAGACCAGACTCTGCTGCTCCTCGACCAGCTTCAGGAGGTTTAGGACTGAATCTAATCTCATCATCATGTGTTCAACAGTTCAAAAAGGACATGAATATTAACTAACTGCTCCTTTTCTGTAACTCTGACCCAGAAACAGTTGTTCATCTACAGACCTCAGCAGCTTCGTCACTGATCATCTCAACAGAGATTTTTATTTTACTCGGGGAAAATATTGTTTTTAGTTTCCATAAAGACTCTAAGAGAGAAGGAAATTATACATTTTTAATAAACCTGTGGTAACACTTCATAATAAGTACACACTATTAAGCATTAAATACTGATTTCATCATTTATAACATGAATACTGATCAGTCTGTAGTTTATAAACACAGTTAAAATGTTTGACTCATCACTGATCAGCACTAACTGTGCTTTGTGTTGCTTTGTTATGTTTTGTTTCTATACTTTTATATATTGTTGTTTTTACAAGACAGAAATAAACTACCAAACTGAACATTGTAACTAGAATTCAGTATTTATCAATGCTTCATAGTGTCTACTTGTTATAAAGGGTTAGAACATTCGTTTTATTTCTGGCAAAATTTCATTTTCATAAAAGTAAATTTACTAAGAAAACCTCCTGCTATGTTATTTTTCAAAAAGAAATGAACTTTACTTTAAGTTAATGACCAAATCAACAAATGAAAAGGCCGTTAAGTGTTATTATAGAACTTAAATGTTGTTATTGTGTAACATGTTGATATAATGTAGATGTTGACTATAAACTGTGTGTGTGTGTGTGGTTACCATGACGACAGGTCCCTGGTGACGAAGGAGGCGCGGCGGGCCATGGCGGCCAACTGCTGCAGGTCTCCGTCCTCCATCATGTCGATGGGCAGCGTCTCCAGGAACTCTTCCTCCTCCTCCTCCTCCTCTGTCCCACACAGACAGCAGCGGTTATTGTTTCATTGATTTTATTTCTTTCTTTAATTTTACCACTTTTCATAGAATTTTTTAGAAAAAAGGTTCTTCTCAGTTTTTCTGTTCTACTTTTTACTATTTTTTAAGAAATTTTACCCCTTTTTGTATTATTGTTTGTCCCCCCTTTTTTTGAAAATTTTTACCACTTTTCCTAGAATTTCTTTGAGAAATTTTACCAGTTTCTTCTAAAATCTTTTAAACTTTTTTTTTTTTAGAGATTTTACCAGATTTTTCTAAAAAAAAAAGATTTAAAACTTTTGGGTGGTGTTTAGCTCAGTTGGTAGAGCACCAGCCCCATGTGTTGAGGCTGTAGTCCTCGCTGCAGGTGACCCCGGTTCGAATCCTGCGTCGAGCGGCCCTGTCCTGCATGTCATTCCCCCCATCTCTGCCTCCCATTTCCTGTCTCTCTCGACTGCACTATCAAATAAAAGCATGAAAAGCCAAAAAATATACTTAAAATAAATAAATAAAAAAAAGATTTAAAACTTTTTTGTGAGAATTTTTACCACATTTTTCCAGAAATTTCTCTATAATCTTTCAAAAATGTACGCCTAATGTACATTGATTGTTTGTGTATTTCTGGTGTTTGCTTCAACATGTTGTCCAATGGGGGTCCGTGGTCTAATGGGCTTTATGCTCAACTCCACTACTTCCTGAAATAAGCCAGCTGGTTTAATAAGCCATCTGGATTAATCAGTTGGTCCAATAATGTAAAACAGGAAATAAACCAGCTGGCTTATTTCAGGAAGTAGTGGAGCTGAGCATAAAGCCTATTCCTTGATATAAAACAGTTAGAGAAGCGTCTATGTGATACAAGTATGAACAGTTTACCACCTCTATCTATCTATCTATCTATCTATCTATCTATCTATCTATCTATCTATCTATCTATCTATCTATCTATCTATCTATCTATCTATCTATCTATCTATCTATCTATCTATCTATCTATCTATCTACCTACCTATCTATCTACCTACCTATCTATCTATCTATCTATCTATCTATCTATCTATCTATCTATCTATCTATCTATCTATCTATCTATCTATCTATCTATCTATCTACCTACCTATCTATCTACCTACCTATCTATCTATCTATCTATCTATCTATCTATCGTAGCCTAACGGTGGTCTCACCCGGTCTCTTCCTGTGGGTCTATCTATCTATCTATCTATCTATCTATCTATCTATCTATCTATCTATCTATCTATCTATCTATCTATCTATCTATCTATCTATCTATCTATCTATCTATCTATCTACCTACCTATCTATCTATCTATCTATCTACCTACCTATCTATCTATCTATCTATCTATCTATCTATCTATCGTAGCCTAACGGTGGTCTCACCCGGTCTCTTCCTGTGGGTCTACCTACCTATCTATCTATCTATCTATCTACCTACCTATCTATCTATCTATCTATCTATCTATCTATCTATCTATCTATCTATCTATCTATCTATCTATCTATCTATCTATCTATCTACCTACCTATCTATCTATCTATCTATCTACCTACCTATCTATCTATCTATCTATCTATCTATCTATCTATCGTAGCCTAACGGTGGTCTCACCCGGTCTCTTCCTGTGGGTCTACCTACCTATCTATCTATCTATCTATCTACCTACCTATCTATCTATCTATCTACCTACCTATCTATCTATCTATCTACCTACCTATCTATCTATCTATCTACCTACCTATCTATCTATCTATCTATCTACCTACCTACCTATCTATCTATCTACCTACCTACCTATCTATCTATCTACCTACCTATCTATCTATCTATCTATCTACCTACCTACCTATCTATCTACCTACCTACCTATCTATCTATCTATCTATCTATCTATCTATCTATCTATCTATCTATCTATCTATCTATCTATCTATCTATCTATCGTAGCCTAACGGTGTGCGGTGGTCTTACCCGGTCTCTTCCTGTAGGTCTCTAGCGGTCTCGGCGCCCTGCCGGCGGCGTCCTTCACGGCCTGGCGCAGCTTCTTCTGCTCCTTCCTCTGCTTCTTGGCCACGTTCTGCTGCTTCAGGCTGCGGTTCTTCAGCTTGTTCTCCAGCTTCACGCCGCTCGTCTTCAGCAGCCGCCGGAACGTCGGCCGCCGCTTCTTGGAGCGAGGCTGAGGGGGGGGCGGAGTCAACTCATCATCATCATCATCACACACAACACAACACAACACAACACAACACAACACACACAGTTTCTTGGAGCGAGGCTGAAGGGGGGGCGGAGTCAACTCATCATCATCATCATCACACACAACACAACACAACACAACACAACACAACACACACAGTTTCTTGGAGCGAGGCTGAAGGGGGGGGGCGGAGTCAACTCATCATCATCACACACAGCTGGACTCAGACTCAGAACGCTTTTATTTTGAAATCGACTGTGAATCTGAAGCTGATTATTTATTGATTTTAAACATACATTTGCAAGGTTAAGCTTAAAGCAGAAGTCAGCGATCCGGTGGTTTTGGCTAATGCTGCGTTCCAGGCAGGCTTTTGAAACCGTAAATTACAGCTTCAAGTCACAACTTACGACTTTGTAGCGTTCCAGGCAACCCACTCGTGTTTCTCCGACCTGTTTTACCTGTGAAAGTCACTATAACAGCCACTCGTAACTTCTGACCCGTGAAGTCGTACCAGATCAAACTGGTACGACTTCACAGGTCGGAAAAACACCAGTTATGAGTTGCCTTGAACGCACCATAACAGTCCTCATCCATACGTCGCCACATTCAGGCGCATCCCTTGGCTGCACACACAGAGAGGACTGCCCCTTTATGCCGTTCTCTCTCCTCATTGGATAAAGGTTGTAGGATACAAGGAAAGTTTTCTCCTGGGCTCAGAGCAGAGCAGAGTGACTGACAGACCCGTGTTTCAGACCAAACACTCTATAGAAGTGATTGCTGTCGGAAGATACAACTATTTAAGACTTATAATAACACAAATATTCACCTGACTGCTGCTTTAAGCGTAAAACAAATGTGTATTTCTGTTGCAGGTGTAAAAGTACGGCATTCACAAAGCAAAGAGCTGAAAAGTTGTACAAGTATGTCTCAGTTTAAAGCAGAAGTAAGTGATATTTTTGTGTTAATCTAAGTCTTAAATAGTTATATCTTCCGACATCAATCACTTCTATAGAGTGTTTGGTCTGAAACACGGGTCTGTCAGTCACTCTGCTCTGCTCTGAGCCCAGGAGAAAACATTTATCGTATCCTACAACCTTTATCCAATGAGGAGAGAGAACGGCATAAAGGGGCAGTCCTCTCTGTGTGTGCAGCCAAGGGATGCGCCTGAATGTGGTGACGTAGGGACGAGGACTGTTATGGTGCGTTCAAGGCAACTCATAACTGGTGTTTTTCCGACCTGTGAAGTGGTACCAGTTCGATCTGGTACGAGTTCACGGGTCAGAAGTTACGAGTGGCCGTTATAGTGACTTTCACCGGTAAAACAGGTCGGAGAAACACGAGTGGGTTGCCTGGAACGCTACAAAGTCGTAAGTCGTGACTTGAAGCTGTAATTTACGGTTTCAAAAGCCTGCCTGGAACACAGCATTAGCCAAAACCACCGGATCGCTTACTTCTGCTTTAAAACAAATGTGTATTTCTGTTGCAGGTGTAAAACTATGGCATTCACAAAGCAAGGAAATGAAAAGTTGTACAAGTATGTCTCAGTTTAAGAAAATGTTTAAAAAAGAAAAGATAAGCGTCTACAAAAAAGAAGAAGGAGAAAGAGAAAAAGAAGGGGAAAAAGAAGAGATAGATAGACGAGTGGTGTCTACTGCTATTCTGTTTGTTTTCTTGTCACTACTATGTTTCATCATCTTTAATATTTTGAAATAGAGAATAATATTGGTGTTGATACTAAGCCAATGTAATGATAACAACAGAGAGGAGCAGCTACTGTAAGGTTTCTTCATCCTGCTGCTTTTCATTCATGGTGACTATGTGCAGCTACATTATGTAAATATGTGCAACCATGTGTAGAATGTAAACCATGAATGGAATAAATCACAATGAAATGAAATGAAATGATTGATCAGCAGCTTTAAATCAACCCCATCATCCTCAGACCGTCTGGTGTCTGTCCTACGCATCGTCTCACTGATGATGTCATAATGACTCGTGTTAGGCTGAAGCTGGCAGCAACAGACCATAATAACACTACAAACACAGAATGACACCAGACCTGAAACACTACAACAACCTACACCAGCTATTACAACTGAACTGTACAGACAATAACACACAAAGTAAAGAACTAACACACAACATGTTTGAGGAGAGATTGTTTTTCTACTTCCTGTTGCTGAACCAGCTGCAGAGGTTTAAAGGGATAGTTCACCCAAAATTAAAAATTCACTTATTATCTTACCAAAATGAAACACCAAAAAACATCCAAATAAAACACCTCCATCTGGTCTGTAAAATAAACTATGTAACATTTCTGAGTTCTGTTTGAATGAATGAATTCATTATTGAGAAAACACTTAGAAAACCCTGGTGGGATAGCCTGCTGCTTATGAATCATGTGGAGAACTGATCCTCTGTCTTATTCTCTCTCTCCTTCTTAAATCTGTTTTTAACATGTCTGTTGTTGTTGATATGGACCGCTGGTTGTGTCTGCAATTAAGATTAATAATAATAATTATTGATTATTGATCGATGTCTGACTGTTAACAACTAAGAACGAACTACTGACTAGGCTACTACTAATACTACTACTACTACTACTAATAATAATAATAATAATAATAAGCAGTGGTTATGACGTCACGCCGCAGCTCGGCATAGATAGGCTGTATACACGTGTATCTATGGCAGCTCAGAACCGGGGCTCTGAGGTTCGGTACCGGACTCGGTCCAGTCTCGTGTTACGTAGAGCTCGTGGATCTGAGCTCGTGAGGCTCCGCGAGGTGAAACCAGCTCCGTTAACGGGACCGGAGGAGCAGACCGGGAGGTGGAGGGTTAACTTAACTTACCGGACTCATGATGGCGGCTGGTCCTGGTTCTGGTCCTGGTCCTGGTCCTGGTTCTGGTCCTGGTCCTGGTCCTGGTTCTGGTCCTGGTTCTGGTTGTGGTTCAGTCCGGTGGAGCTGCAGCTGTGGTTGTTGTTGCTTCACGTGCTGGATGGGAAACCGGAAGTCACGTGGTGGTTGGTGACCCGGAAGCAGAGGAGAGAAGCCCCGCCCCCTTTTACCCCCCCTGGAGGAAACACAGCGACACCTGGAGGAACCTAGCAGAGTCTGGTTTGGACTGAATCATTTAAAGGGACAACCAGGAGTTTCTATCTGGTTATAAAAAGTCTGATATTAATGTGGATGAATCTCCGTTACCACTTGTTAATGGTCCATTTTAGATAAATCTATGGTTTTGTCTCTATGGTTATTTTGTTATTATTAGTGGTGGTGGAAATGCTGGGCGAGCCGACCAGCGTTTCTTTACTTTCGGTTTCGTGGCGAGTCATGAGAATAACGCCGCCGTATGAATCTCCGTTTATGGTGGGAACTACGACGGTATGTGATCGTCTTCCAACCTCTGACTTTAATTCTTGATGAATGAAAACATGAGTCTGTCTTGACCCGGTCAAAGAATTTCACGGTGCGGAGGCTCATAAATGTAGTGTGGAAACACTTCACTTTAACAAAACTCCTCATTGTCCCTTTAAATGAATTCCATCTCCATATTAAGTCCCTGAAATGTATTAAGTCCAAACATGCCAAAGACCTCTACTCAATGTTCAAAAATGATCTGACTAATGTAGCGTAACAATTGTTTAATCCTGGATGATTTAATGTATGTTTTTATTTATTTATTTACTTTTTCTTTTTCTCTTCTCTTCTATTTGATATGAGTTTGTTTTGTTTTTTACTCACTTATCTTAACTTTTGTTTATTTAATGTTATTCTTAATTCTTATCTCTGAAACATGATGTCTGCTCTTGTTACATTTGGGACAGATATAATATTTACCTGACTAGTTTGTAAATGCATTTGTTTAAAATAATAAGAATTAAAAAAAAAAAAGAAAGAAAAAAAAAGAGTTAATTAATCATGTTTTATAACCAACACTTTACTAGAACTTAGTGTTTTATAAGTTGGACTGAGAAGTAGCAGAGTGAAACTTTACAACTGAACCTGCTGGGGACATTTTATTAAACCTCACTCACATTTTCTGAGAGTTGGTGACGTGATTTGAATGAATGAATGAATGAATGAATGAACAAACGTCTTTATTGTCATTGCACAAGTACAACTACATTAGGTGCAGTCCCTAAGGTGCAAGTAGGAAAAATATAAAAATAAATAAAACATCTATAATAAATAAATAAATAAAATCAATTAAAAACACATAGCTAGAGAAAACAACAACACATATCCACATTCTGCATGTTTACATCATGGATATGTGTACATAAATCAACGAGACAGTTAATAAGATCAGACATAGTTGAATTCAGTGTCTTACACAAGCAGCTCAGTGATGGAAAGACAGTAAGACAAAGGAGTTCACATGTCGACTGAAACACTCCTCATCAACACAGAATTACACCCTTTGATTATTTTATAGAAAAGAGCTCTGCACTGTATTCAATGTAAAATAAAATGAACAGACCAGTGACTTGTTCTTGAGCAGCTGCACTGACGTTAATAAGAGATTTGGTCAAACTAGAAACTGTACAAATCATCCACAATAAGGTAAAACACAACCAACTACCCTGTAGCAGCATATTCAGAGACCAGAGAGCAGAGAGATAAACCTCCAGGGTTAACCACATGAACATTAACACACTGGTCACTCATTTACATAACATAAGAGTCAATGAAAATACAAATCGTTTCCTTTTACAAAAAAAAAGTTCATTTATTCAAATTAAATTAAATATTATTTAGTTGCAGCTCGTTTTGTTCCATCGCTCAGTTTGAATGTTTCATCAGAAGAGTTCAGTCAGTGGATCAGTCAGCTGCTGCAGGACGACAACACCTGAGACAGAACAAACACAACCTGTTACAGAACCGGCTCCTGTGATTGGCTGCCACACGCACAATTAAAGGAACAGTCCAGCACAAATGTTATAAATACAACACAATATAGAAATGATTCAATGATTGAGACATTATGCTGCGTTCATAACAACTCGGAGGTCGGGATTCCCAACTCGCTGCAGGAACTCGGGAGAATAAAAACCTGGATACCTGAAGGAAGTTTGTCGTATTGTGGCTCAGAGCTGAATATGATAAATCAAAGCAGCAGTAAATGATGTTTATTCTGGAGGAGAGGAGACGCTGCAGATGAGTCACATATAATGTTACAGCCTTGATAACAGTTAAACCTTATTTCATCACATACGAGGAAACACAATTTCACACCATACAACAATCACAACTTAAAGGGATAGTATCATTTTTTTAAAGTGGGGTTGTATGATCTACAAATAGCCCCTAAGTACTTTAATTGCAGTAGAAGACTCTCTGCACTCCTCCCGTTAGCAACGCCAGCCCATAATAGCCCTGCCCAGAGATTTACAACATACAGTGTTGTGAACAGACCCAAAGAAACGGCCTATTTTCACGGCCTAAAAGAGGTTTTACCTGTTGGTTAGGTCCAAATAAAAACTGTGTTTTTCCTGAACTTTGAAGGGCTGGAAAAAATTATATTATAGTGAACAATGGAACTGTGTATTATTTTTCAGGTAAAACCTCTTTTAGGCCGTGAAAATAGGCCGTTTCTTTGGGTCTGTTCACAACAATGTATGTTGTAAATCTCTGGGCAGGGCTATTATGGGCTGGCGTTGCTAACGGGAGGAGTGCAGAGAGTCTTCTACTGCAATTAAAGTACTTAGGGGCTATTTGGAGATCATACAACCACACTTTAAAAAAATGATACTATCCCTTTAATATAAACGTATTTCATATCTACTGCAATAATACACAAAAATATGCATTAAAACCTCAACAAATAACTTCAAATGTCTAAATTCTAAACGTTTAATTAAGACGAGGGCATGACGCCATGTTTTGATGTTGTTGTGACGTCAAGTCAGAAAGTCGGAGCTCTGATATGATACCAGAGTTTCCCACCTGTAATTTCCGACTTCCGAGTTGTCTTGAACGCAGCATTACACCTAACCTTCGGGGGGGGGGGGGGGGATTTGGTGGGGGAGGGGGTGTCATGTGACTCACCTGGCTCCACTTCCTGTTCCGGCTCTGCAGGGGCGTGGCCGAGATGCAGGAGAAGAGCCTATCAGAGAGCAGCTCCTCGTCGGGGAGGCGGGACAGGAACTGAGCTGCAGGAGCGACACGACAGAATAAAAGACGATTGATCCTCATCCTTGGGTGATTGATTGATTGATTGATTGAAAACTTTATTGAACAATATTAGACATGTGTTCAAAAGGATTAAAAACACAATAAAGCCCAAAGGTTGGTATTTCCATTGTGGTCCTATTTGATGGTAGACAGTAGAGTGTTTGTGCTAAACTAGGCTAATAGTTTCCCTCTGCCCCCAGTGTTTGTGCTAAGCTAGGCTAACAGTTTCCCTCCAGCCCCAGTGTTCATGCTAAACTAGGCTAACAGTTTCCCTCCGCTCCCAGTGTTTGTGCTAAGCTAGGCTAACAGTTTCCCTCCAACCCCAGTGTTCATGCTAAGCTAGGCTAACAGTTTCCCTCCGCTCCCAGTGTTTGTGCTAAACTAGGCTAACAGTTTCCCTCCGCTCCCAGTGTTTGTGCTAAGCTAGGCTAACAGTTTCCCTCCAACCCCAGTGTTCATGCTAAGCTAGGCTAACAGTTTCTGGGTGTGAGTGGCGTCGCCGTGGTAACAGCGGTTGACTCACCGATGGCGACCAGGTCCATGTGCAGCAGGACGTCCTGGTGCAGCCTCAGGATTCCCAGAGCCGTCCGGAACAGGAACTCCTCCCCGTCGCGGAAAAACACGTCCCACACTCTGCACGCCACGTCCAGGGGGAGGGGCTTAGTGTAGAGGGACAGCACCCTGGGGGGGGCAAGACGGTTAGCCTAGCTTAGCACGGAAGGAAACTGTTAGCCTAGCTTAGCACAAACACTGGAGGTAGAGGGAAACTGTTAACCTAGCTTAGCACAAACACTGGGGGCGGAGGGAAACTGTTAGCCTACCTTAGCACGGAGGGAAACTGTTAGCCTAGCTTAGCACAAACACTGGGGGCAAAGGGAAACTGTTAGCCTAGCTTAGCACAAACACTGGGGGCGGAGGGAAACTGTTAGCCTAATCTTTTGTTTTTATGTCGTTATACCTATTTGTTTTGGATAGAACTAGAAGACATGTTTAAAAAACAAAATATGAAAGACAGAAAAGCTTTGGAATGTTATAAATTATTACAAACAAAAATATGATTTAATAATACCTATAATATATAATATTAATACCCCTTTCTATGTATATATGTAGGCCTATATATTTTTTGTTTATTTGTTTCTTGTCTGTTTATTGTATGTATGTTTGTATGTATTTATATATATATACATATGTCTTAATTTAAAAAACCAAAAAAAAACTGTTAGCCTAGCTTAGCACAAACAGTGGGAGTGGAGGGAAACTGTTAGCCTAGTTTAGCACAGAGGGAAACGGTTAGCCTAGCTTAGCACAAACTCTGGGAGCGGAGGGAAACTGTTAGCCTAGCTTAGCACAAACACTGGGGGCGGAGGGAAACTGTTAGCCTAGCTTAGCACAAACACTGGGGGCGGAGGGAAACTGTTAGCCTAGCTTAGCACAAACACTGGGGGCGGAGGGAAACTGTTAGCCTAATCTTTTGTTTTTATGTCGTTATACCTATTTGTTTTGGATAGAACTAGAAGACATGTTTAAAAAACAAAATATGAAAGACAGAAAAGCTTTGGAATGTTATAAATTATTACAAACAAAAATATGATTTAATAATACCTAGAATATATACCTATAATATATAATATTAATACCCCTTTCTATGTATATATGTATATAGCCTTATGACATCGCCACAGAGCGGTGTGATGTCATGACGACTCACCAGTCCAGGAGGTAGAGGTCGGGGGTCAAACCCACCGACTGGAAGTGGAGGAAGAGATGAGGAAGAGCGTCTTCCAGGAACATCTGGAAGGCCCCGAAGTACCTGAACATCTGCAGGAGGAGCACAGGTGAGTCGCACACACACACACACACACACACACACACACACACACACACACACACACAACTCGTAACGATCTGTTATAATCTCATATCACATCTCCACCGTTCTAAAAACAGCTTGCACCAGCAATTAAAGGTAACAAATCTACTCCTAAAACTATAGGGATTATTATGGCATTGGGCCAATTTGCCAAAATATTGAAATATCCCTTTAACAGTTGCTTCCCCTAATTCTGCCTTCTTTCTTTTTCTTTACGCTTTTTCTTTTTCTGATACCCCGATTTATGTGTTTTGGGCGGCCTGATGAAAACCAGCCTCATTCAGTCTGGGCTCACTGACGTTACACTTGTCACCGGCCGCTGTCTATGGGCGGACTAAACCATTTTACGCCTCCAAGAGGGGAACCCCAGAATGTCTATGGGCGGACTAAACCATTTTACGCCTCCAAGAGGGGAACCCCAGAATGTCTATGGGCGGACTAAACCATTTTACGCCTCCAAGAGGGGAACCCCAGATTGTCTATGGGCGGACTAAACCATTTTACACCTCCAAGAGGGGAAACCCAGATTGTCTGTGGGCGGACTAAACCATTTTACACCTCCAAGAGGGGAACCCCAGATTGTCTATGGGCGGACTAAACCATTTTACCCCTCCAAATATGCCGGGAGGACTTTGACACAGAGTTTCATTTCATTTCATTTCATTTCTTTATTTATTGAATTGGGACAGTGCACATTCATCAACACTGACGCATTAAGCATCAGTGTAAATGTGCCGGACTTCGCACAACTGCTAAATTTCAGCCGCAGTCCCAAGGCAGGTTTCTAAAAGACATAAACACAGAAGACTTTAAAACCTTGTGATGACAAGTCGTCATACAGTGGACAATTACAAGACAGAGCACAGACTGACAATATCAAGGCAAAACAGACGCAGACAAACAAAATAAGAACAGACAAATTTGACCCACAGTTAAAGAACAATATACCATACATGCCCCGGGAACAGACATCAGATTAAACAGTATTTAAACTATATGAGTGCATGTCTGATTTGTTTTTAACCAATGTTTGAGATTTTTTTTAAAGACTAAATAGTTGTCACAGTTTCTGATGTGTGGTGGTAACTTATTCCAAGACTGTGTACCTCTTACAGAGCTGACCATTTGACAAAATGTTGTTCTGCGTCTCGGTACATTACAACCACCTCTTGTTAAGGCTCTGGTTCTTCCTCCTTCATTATTTTTTCTCTGAATAAATTTATTCAGTGGTGGTGGGGGGGGGGCAAGTGCGTTTAAAACTTTGAAGATGAGACAGACATCCATAAAAATCTGATAGCTGTCTAAATCAAGAATGTTAAACTTTTTTAAAAACATTACAATAATGAAAATGAAGAGGTTTCCTTTTTGAAGAGAGACTTGATGTTCATTCTCTCAGTTGATGTTATCAATATATTTGAAATAAATTATGACACCAATTAAATGGGGGGGGGGGGGGGGCAATTCATTCAAAATAAAAACATCACACAAAAAAAAAAGTAATAATTTCAGGATTTTCATGGGCCCTCTCCCTACTCAGGCCTAGTCAAGTCCCCGTTTCCCCCACTACCACGCCCATGCACACACACACACACACACACACACACACACTCACACACACACACACACACACACACACAGACACACACACACACACACCTGGTCTCCCCTGTAGAACACCAGCTGACAGGGTTTGTTGATGAGGTTGGAGAAAGTGACGAAGGCGTCGACTTCGTCCATGTTGAGGACGAGGACGGCGGCGATGGAGGACATCCCCTGCACCTGGCCGAGAGAAAAATATATAAAAGTATAAATATACAAAGAGTATAGAAGTATCATGTATTAAAAAATGCATCGATGTAAAGAAAAACATATTAAGAATAAAAAAAATGTCCAAAATAAAGTTTGTTTTTAAAGCCTTTGGCATTTCTGGTCCAATGATGTCGGTGCTGTATTGATAAAGTTCCTTCAAAAAAAGTGTAAAATTTGGTTTGCTGTCAGTCCATTTCTTTTTGTGGATATGAAATTTACCTAAAAATAAAACAAGTTGTACAAAAAAAATAAAATCATTTTCCATTTGGTTGTTTTCAAAGTAAAGATAAATGTCCTTTTCATGCAGATGTAGCTACTGAATGTCCAGTTTTCTTCTCAATAAAGTTTTGTACATTCAACCAAAACATTTGACAATATAAACAGTGAAAAAACAAATAGTATTCAATATCAAGTTAAAATCTTTCTAATGTTTTTTTTTTTTGCTGGATATATTTTGTGTATAATTTTGGAAGATACTTCCTTGATCTGATTGTTTAGACAGAGTTTATTACTGATCAACTCGTCCACATCTCTATGAAGAGATTTACAAACAATTAGCAGAAGGAAAAGTGACATTTACCAAAAGGTTTCTAATGTATTTATTTGTACGTGTGTGTGTGAGACTCACATATCCCACATCCGGCCTGTAGCAGGTGTACGCTCCCAGAATGCCTTGCAGCAGGTCATGGTAGGGGCCGCCCTACAAAATAAAAGTCTGGATTCATTCACTTCCTGTCTGCTGCAGCTGAACTTCCTGTTTGATCCGCGTGTCTCACCTGTTGGAAGACGCCGAGCGAGGGAAACGTCCTGGAGACGTCCTGACTGATCCGGTCCCGGCCGGACGCTCGGTCCCGCAGCGACGCCGTGTCTGGAGGGGAAACGGACACCAGCTGAGTTAATGGTCAATAGAGGGCGCTAGGCGCGAATAAGATCATAAAAAATAAAATAAAAATACGTTGGAGAGTTTATATATTTAGATGAGAGAGATAGAAGTGAGTTCAATGTGTCAGCTAACGTCTAACGTCTACATGTTTCTTATTCTCAAAAAATATATATATTTTGTTGTGTTTCTACCCTTTTCCTCCCCCCTCCCCCTCTTACCGCCCATTCATCCTATCATGTCTGTCTTTTTGTTTTTTAAGTATATTTTTTGGGCGTTTTTGCCTTTGACAACACATAGTTCGCACTCGTTAGCCAATGGGGACACACCCCTGAAAAGCCCCGCCCACCTGAGAGGTTTCTGTCAGAACTGAAAACTAAAACTAAAGTAAAGGAGAGAGAAGGTGGCAGCGAAACAACCGCTAAGACAACAGCAAGAGCTGAACATGAAGCAAAGTGAAACTGTGAACAAAAACACATTCATCAAAATAATTAAAGGACCAATAAATTTATAATTTGTTTTCAAGTTTTACATTTGGTTTTGAGATGACAGTTTTTTGCTTCTGTGAGTTTTTTTCTCTCTTAAATAAAGTTGTATTCTTTCTCAAGCTCTTGTTTTGTGTTGTTTGGATTGATTTGATAGAGACGTAATTCCATACGAGGCCCAGCTGATCTTCATGCTAGTCTAGTTTCATCTTTCTCACCTGTCTGTGTCTCGGCGGCGCTCCACTTCTCCTTGGCTCTGGACAGGAAGATGTGGTAGAGCTCTGAGGAGGGGGAGGAGGAGGAGGAGGGGATCAGCTCATAATCTATCCAAGAATATTTGTCTCATTTCTAGTCAAAACAAACCTCATTATACTTAAAGACTCATCACATACAATTTAGCTTGTTTTTGACACTTTTTACTTCTCGAAAACAAATTTTCAGTTGAAATAAGTGGAAAAATCTGATGGTGGAGCAAGTTTTTCTTTCTTATTACAAGCACAAAGAACTTTTTTCTACTTATTTCAAGTGAAAATGAGTTTGAAACAAGTGAAAACTAGAAAAAGAAGCATTTCCTGCAGAAAATGCGTGTGAATGCTGAAAGCAGCTTGACGCTGTTGCTGAAGCAATGCTGAATGAGCTGAAGAAATTGTTGAATCAATGCTAAGTTAGCTGAAGAAACTGCTAAAGCAATGTTGAAAAGGCTAATGCTAAAGCTGAAACATATACCTTGTAGTATGAGATGAATGTCTTTTAAAGGTAAAAAGCAGTAGAAATGCTAAAGGGAGAAGAAAACATTGAAATCCTGCATGTTTAAATGTAATGGTTAAATAGTTATTTTAAGTGAAAAGAGATTAGTTTTGACTAGAAATTAGACATTTTGACAGGAAATTGGAGAGGTTTGAGTTGAGCAAAAACTCAAAATCTTTCCAAGAATATTTGTCTTATTTCTTGTCAAAATGTCTCATTTCTAGTCAAAACTAATCTCTTTCCATTTAAAATAAGACTCATCACCTAAAAATGAACTTGTTTTTAGATCATTTTCACTTGTTTCAAACTAATTTTCACTTGAAATAAGTAGAAAAATCTGCCAGTGAAAGCAAGTTTTTTGTGCTTGTAATAAGAAAGAAAAACTTGCTCCACTATCAGATTTTTCTACTTATTTCAAGTGAAAATCTGCTTGAAAGAAGTAAAAAGTGTCTAAAAACAAGCTGCTTTTAATGTGATGAGTCTTATTTTAAGTAGAATTAGATTAGTTTTGACTAGAAATGAGACAAATATTCTTGGAAAGGTTTGAGTTTTTGCAGTGCAGATGACCAGCAGGTGCAGCAGGTCTCAGGTCCACACCGTCCTCCATCAGGTTCTCACCTGTAGTGATGTTGAGCTCGTTGCCGACGGCGAGGCTCCACACTCGGCCCCGCACGCTGGGAGGTAAACCCCCCCACCAGAGGTCCTGGGCTCGACGGCTGGTCCTCCTGAAACACCGCAGAGTTACAGAGTTAAAGACACGAACCACAGGAAAAACATTTCAACTGTTTTACTTCTTTAACACGACTTCTTTCAGACCAGAGGAAAGAAACGGGAGAAAATCCACTTCCACTTCTCCTAAACTCTCCAGGAGTTAGTCTGAGCCGTGTCATGTCAGGTGTCATTGTAAAGCTCTCTCTCTCCTCAACAATGATGTCATTTCCTTTGTATCATAGCAACAAATCCTAAAAGTAGGATTGACAATAACAATCTCTGTAGTTTTACAGTCCAAGTCTTTAAAGGGCGTTTCCTCAGAAAGAGTTGTTCAGACTCAGACTCCTCTCTAGAAATCTCCACTTCAGCAGCACTTCCAGACACCAAACCTTCCACTTTGATCCCTTTCTATATTCTGAAGGTTTTTACAGAGGGGATTGTTGATATATCATTCACAGCCTCATTTATACAACATTTTATTACTAAAAACATGGAGACATTAGATGTTTTAAAGGGCTGGTGACGGTATTTTCTCATTTACAGAGTGATAAAAAGAGATATCCACAATCCTCCTCTGGAAAAACTAAAGACTCTAATATGTCAACTAAATAAAACAAAGTAGCTTTATCCATTGGTCAGATTTATGGTCTGGAAATATATGCAAATTAGCGCATATTTAATGAGATAGGGTTAGGTCGTACATGGAGTCCCAGTGCGGCAGGATGAGCTGGTTCCAGACCAGCGCAGCGTTGGAGATCTCCTCTTCCTGTCGGACCTTCTCCTTCATCTGCTGCTGCCGCCGCTGGGCCTCCTTCACCTCTATAACACAGATAGATAGATAGATAGATAGATAGATAGATAGATAGATAGATAGATAGATAGATAGATAGATAGATAGATAGATAGATAGATAGATAGATAGATAGATCGATCATAGATGGATAGATAGATAGATAGATAGATAGATAGATAGATAGATAGATAGATAGATAGATAGATAGAATATCTGTCTTATTTCTTGTCAAAATGTCTCATTTCTAGTCAAAACTAATCTCTTTCCACTTAAAATAAGACTCATCACCTAAAAATGAACTTGTTTTTACATCATTTTCACTTGTTTCAAACTAATTTTCACTTGAAATAAGTAGAAAAATCTGCCAGTGAAAGCAAGTTTTTTGTGTTTGTAATAAGAAAGAAAAACTTGCTCCACTGTCAGATTTTTCTACTTATTTCAAGTGAAAATCTGCTTGAAAGAAGTAAAAAGTGTCTAAAAACAAGCTGCTTTTAATGTGATTTTACGTATAATGAGATTTGTTTTGACTCGTTTCTAGACCCACCTACGGAGCAAAGAGATCTGCTGCTGCTGCTGGGGGGCAGAGAGATTTATAGGCTAGGTTTTGACTAGAAATAAGACAAATATTCTTAGTAAGATTTTGAGTTTTTGCAGTGTAGATAGATAGATAGATAGATAGATAGATAGATAGATAGATAGATAGATAGATAGATAGATAGATAGATAGATAGATAGATAGATAGATAGATAGATAGATAGATAGATAGATAGATAACACACCTCTCCTCTTGGCTTCAGCCACCATCTGCTCGTACTGCAGCCGGTGTCTCTGTGTTTCCTCCGCCGACTTGGCTGGAAGGTTCCTGATCCACACAGACAGGAAGTGGTTGTCACCGCCCGGTTTACGTAGCGACTCGTTTACACGCATAGATATACAGTACTATATACTGACTAGATGGCGCCTTCTGCTTCTCAGCGTACGTCAACACGGCCGCCATCTTGGTCAGGGGTTTCTGACCATAGACATATAAACGTCTGACCAGCAGTCAGACCAGTCAGACCCTGTAGAACATGTTTCAGTGTCTGGATGCATGTGGGTGTGTGTCTGAATATGGAAGTGTATGTTTAATACATAAACATTGTTGTTGTATCATGAATATGTGTCTGACATTTATAAGAAACCAAACATCTTGAGAATGGGTTGAATATTCAGTGAGTTGTGGTGATGTTAATGGTTGATAGACCTCTAGTGCAGGAAGTAGACACGACTTCCCCCTGACCAAGATGGCCGCCGTGTTGACGTATTCCACTCAGTAGAGCTGCCTGGGAACGCAGCATCTAGTCAGTATATATATCTATGGTTTGCACGAATGGACCACCGTCTTGACCAGCTACGTACGACGACTCCACTTGGACAAACTGTAGCCGGCCAAGATGGCGGTCCGTTCGCGCATGTGCAAACGAGTCGCTACGCAAACCAGTGTGGTGGACACACAGACAGGAAGTGGTCGACACTAGGGATGGGCATGATTAATCGATGATCGATTATTGATAAGAGTTAAATTAATAAGAGTTTTATCGATCACGTAAATTTTTTATTGATTTATTATAAGGGATCATGTAGAGGGCAGAAGCTGTCATGGAGAAATAAACCCCGGTTTTATTTTTTCATAACAACCAATAAGCTCTATATAATTATATATTATTATTATTACATGGTTTAAGAGTGAAATTATTCATTAAATATGACGGGGCGCTTGTGTCGCGGACTCGGTGCAACAGAGACGAGAGGAGCTGTGACCCCGCGGCAGGCTGCAGGTGAGCCAGGCAGCACAACGGTGCTTTTTTTTTTTTTTTAATGCCGGTGTCGGCACGGTCGGCACCGTCCCTACAGGTGAAGCACAGACACAGACGTCCGTGTACGTTGTTGTCTGACCTTCTTCCTTCACGGGGACTGCCCTGGATTACTGGCACACGCCATAGCCGCACGCATTTTGTTTTTAATTATGAATATGAATATTAATATTAACGATTAATCGATAATTGATCGTTAATTTTCCCGATGATTGATGAAAACGATTTCTTCAAATGCCCATCCCTAGTCAACACACAGACAGGAAGTGTTCGTACGGGGGCCGGTCCTCTAGGATCAGCGCCGTCGTCGACAGCGGCTCAAACTCCCGGTTCTTCCGGCTGCTCTGCTGCTGCCCTGTTGCATGATGGGTAGGAGAGCAGCGCGCCTCGAACTCCTGCAGCGACAGACAGCACAACACACACCTCAGTCACCATGGCAACAGGCTGCATGCTGCAAGCCGGGGTCAGAGGTCAGAGGTCATACCTGCTGGATGACTCGCGCCTGTTTGGACGGACTCTGTCTGGGAGGAACTTTACCAAACAACTTCCAGCCGGGAACGCTGCAGCTGGAGCCACGGCCCCTGCTGCACGCACACACACACACACACACAGTTAAAGGGCCAGTGTGTAATAATTAACAAGGTTTATGGTTAAAATCTGAATCTACTACCCATGAATAACCCGTAAGTTACGACTTCAAGTCACAACTTTGTAGCGTTACCTATACACTTCCAGCGTTTGAGCTAAGCTAACTAGCGACTTTAGGTGGAGGCAGGCTAACACTACCTATACACTTCCAGCATTTGAGCTAAGCTAATTAGCGACTTTAGGTGGAGGCAGGCTAACACTACCTATACACTTCCAGCGTTTGAGCTAAGCTAATTAGCGACTTTAGGTGGAGGCAGGCTAACACTACCTATACACTTCCAGCGTTTGAGCTAAGCTAATTAGCGACTTTAGGTAGGAGGCAGGCTAACACTACCTATACACTTCCAGTGTTTGAGCTAAGCTAATTAGCGACTTTAGGTGGAGGCAGGCTAACACTACCCATACACTTCCAGTGTTTGAGCTAAGCTAATTAGCAACTTTAGGTGGAGGCAGGCTAACACTACCCATACACTTCCAGTGTTTGAGCTAAGCTAATTAGCGACTTTAGGTGGAGGCAGGCTAACACTACCTATACACTTCCAGTGTTTGAACTAAGCTAATTAGCGACTTTAGGTGGAGGCAGGCTAACACTACCCATACACTTCCAGCGTTTGAGCTAAGCTAATTAGCGACTTTAGGTGGAGGCAGGCTAACACTACCTATACACTTCCAGCGTTTGAGCTAAGCTAATTAGCGACTTTAGGTGGAGGCAGGCTAACACTACCTATACACTTCCAGCGTTTGAGCTAAGCTAATTAGCGACTTTAGGTGGAGGCAGGCTAACACTACCCATACACTTCCAGCGTTTGAGCTAAGCTAATTAGCGACTTTAGGTGGAGGCAGGCTAACACTACCCATACACTTCCAGCGTTTGAGCTAAGCTAATTAGCGACTTTAGGTGGAGGCAGGCTAACACTACCTATACACTTCCAGCGTTTGAGCTAAGCTAATTAGCGCCTTTAGGTGGAGGCAGGCTAACACTACCCATACACTTCCAGCGTTTGAGCTAAGCTAATTAGCGACTTTAGGTGGAGGCAGGCTAACACTACCTATACACTTCCAGCGTTTGAGCTAAGCTAATTAGCGCCTTTAGGTGGAGGCAGGCTAACACTACCCATACACTTCCAGCGTTTGAGCTAAGCTAATTAGAGACTTTAGGTGGAGGCAGGCTAACACTACCTATACACTTCCAGCGTTTGAGCTAAGCTAATTAGCGACTTTAGGTGGAGGCAGGCTAACACTACCTATACACTTCCAGCGTTTGAGCTAAGCTAATTAGCGACTTTAGGTGGAGGCAGGCTAACACTACCCATACACTTCCAGCGTTTGAGCTAAGCTAATTAGCGACTTTAGGTGGAGGCAGGCTAACACTACCTATACACTTCCAGCGTTTGAGCTAAGCTAATTAGCGACTTTAGGTGGAGGCAGGCTAACGCTACCCATACACTTCCAGTGTTTGAGCTAAGCTAATTAGCGACTTTAGGTGTTTTACCTGCTGAAGTACTCCACGATGTCCGGTCTCCTCGACTGCAGCTCGGACTCTGAGTTCTGGTCCTGGACCGGTTCACCGGCGGCGTTCTGCCGGTGGCCGGACTCGAACGTGTTCCTGGAGCGGCCGGCGGCGGCGGGGGGAGGGGTCATGTGACCTGGCGGCGGCGGCGACTCTGTGGTGAAGGCGTCATCGTCCTCCAGGAGGTCAGAGGTCACGGCGCTCCGCGTGGCTCCGCCCCCACAGCCGTCTGTAACGGTGACATCATCAGCTGCAGTTGACCCCGCCCCCTGGTCGTCACCGGAGCTTCTGATTGGCTCTCCTGGGCCGGAGGTGCTGATGACATCATCAGGGTCATAATAACGACACGGCGAGGACCCGTCTGTGTTGTTTGGTTTGGTTGCCCCTGGAGACGAACCATCATCACCTGTTTCCATTTCACTGGACACTTCCTGTCCGTGACTTTAAAAATAAAAGTCCTGAGTGTTGTTTATCGTCTGTCGCAGAGTCGACGACGCATTTAAAGACGTGAAACTCAAACGTGTTTCAGTTTCTACACATCACAGTTATTATTTAAATAAAAACCTGAACTTGTTCCCTGTTGAGGTATAAAAGTTAAACTAAAATCTTTTGAGGTTCAATCTGGTTTAGTGTGTTTGTTTTTTAACTTTGAAGGTAACTCCGCTGGTTTCCCGTCCTGTAATGTTTCAGGTTTTATTTTGAAGGGTTGAGCCGTCTGGTTTCTGGTCCTGTAATGTTTCAGGTTTTATTTTGAAGGGTTGAGCCGTCTGGTTTCCGGTCCTGTAGCTAATGTTTCAGGTTTTATTTTGAAGGGTTGAGCCGTCTGGTTTCCGGTCCTGTAATGTTTCAGGTTTTATTTTGAAGGGTTGACCCGTCTGGTTTCCGGTCCTGTAGTGTTTCAGGTTTTATTTTGAAGGGTTGAGCCGTCTGGTTTCCGGTCCTGTAGTGTTTCAGGTTTTATTTTGAAGGGTTGAGCCGTCTGGTTTCCGGTCCTGTAATGTTTCAGGTTTTATTTTGAAGGTTGACCCGTCTGGTTTCCGGTCCTGTAAAGTTTCAAGTTTTATTTTGAAGGTTGAGCTGTCTGGTTTCCGGTCCTGTAATGTTTCAGGTTTTATTTTGAAGGGTTGACCCGTCTGGTTTCCGGTCCTGTAGTGTTTCAGGTTTTATTTTGAAGGGTTGAGCCGTCTGGTTTCCGGTCCTGTAATGTTTCAGGTTTTATTTTGAAGGTTGACCCGTCTGGTTTCCGGTCCTGTAAAGTTTCAAGTTTTATTTTGAAGGTTGAGCTGTCTGGTTTCCGGTCCTGTAATGTTTTGGGTTTTATTTTGAAGGGTTGACCCGTCTGGTTTCCGGTCCTGTAACGTTTCAGGTTTTATTTTGAAGGGTTGAGCCGGCTGGTTTCTGGTCCTGTAGTGTTTCAGGTTTTATTTTGAAGGGTTGACCCGTCTGGTTTCTGGTCCTGTAATGTTTCAGGTTTTATTTTGAAGGGTTGACCCGTCTGGTTTCCGGTCCTGTAATGTTTCAGGTTTTATTTTGAAGGGTTGAGCCGTCTGGTTTCCGGTCCTGTAATATTTCAGGTTTTATTTTGAAGGGTTGACCCGTCTGGTTTCCGGTCCTGTAGCAAAGGTTTCCGGTTTTAAGGTTTTATTTTGAAGGTTGACCCGTTTGGTTTCCGGTCCTGTAATGTTTCAGGTTTTATTTTGAAGGGTTGAGCCGTCTGGTTTCCGGTCCTGTAGTGTTTCGGGTTTTATTTTGAAGGGTTGAGCCGTCTGGTTTCCGGTCCTGTAGTGTTTCAGGTATTATTTTGAAGGGTTGAGCCGTCTGGTTTCCGGTGTGGCTGTGGGTAACTTATCGTCAGCTCGTCTCTCCGGAGCTCCAGGTCCAGACAGCGGCTCCTCCTGACAAACCAAGCCGCCCTCGGCTCCTCATCCTCGGCGAGCAGCAGCGGAGTCTCCCGGAGCTTCAGGCCGAGCCGCGGAGCCTCAGGCCGGGGGAGAGACGCTCGCTGCGGCCGCTCTCATCCTCTCATCCTCGGCGCTGACAGGTGAAGCTCCGGGCGGAGAGGCGCCATGTTCTCACGTCCGGTGACGTAGTAAGGTTACGTTACGTCGGCGTTACGTTACACCGATTAGCTCATTAATGATTCTGATGGGGAAAAATTGATTTGAATCCCCCTTATGAAATCAATGCTTATTCTATTTTAGATTTAATTTATTTTTGACTATTTATTTTGATATGTTTATTTTAATTTTAATGTTATTTCAACTGCTCTAAATGTATTCTATTGAAGCACTAATGTGTATGTTGCTATTGTGAGTTTAACTTGCACTAATGTTGAATGATGTTCATCTGGCATTCCCTTGACACTTAAGGTATATGCACTATGAAAAATGCCAGTATTGTTTATTTTTGTACTTTTCAATAAAGAATTTTTAAAAAAAAGAAAGATTCTGATGGGGAAAATAAATAAATTTGATCATCGAAGACATGAATTATTGGATAAAATGTTTTTTCACTGTTTGGAATAAAAGACGAGTTTTATAAAATGTGAATAAAACAGAATGAACTGTCACTGAACTAATGTTTAAAACCTTTTCAAACTAATAAAGTTTTGTTGTGATGACGTAACACTGTTTATTTTATTACATAATAATGATAATAACTAATTTATAGAAAGAAGAAAACGAAGGCAGCTTAATAAACGATCTGGTGTAAAATAACACACACACGTGAACTCTGTAGATTTTATTTATATTTTTCGAACATGAAAAATATCATCTATAAAATTATAAAAAAGCAACAATGTGCATATTTACAGACACTTTCAGAATTAACTTAAATCCATTCGTTCCAACCAACCAGAGCGCAGTATTTCAGTGGGCGGGGCTTATCGGTCGGTCACAGACAAATAAAAACTCCCAGAGGGCATTGCTGCACAAACCATCCAATCAGCTCCGTCCCTGGTCTGGATGGAGTCGTCTCCATGGTGACAGTCCAGTTACCTGAGGCCAGGCCCCGCCCACTTCGACACCAGTGTGCTCTGATTGGTTAAAACAGCTCCACTTCCTGTCTAACCCGCAAACTGAAAAAATAAATCCTGTCCTCAAACTAAATATCTTTGACTCACATCTGATCCAAACATCTGGAAACATCTGGAACTACATTTACTTCTTTTTCCTGAACGTTCCAAACGGAAAAAAATAAAATAAAATAAAATAAAAAATGTTTTCAATCATTTTTATTCTCAGGTTTAATTTGCAGCAGAATCAGAACCAGAACTGGATTAAAGGGATAGTCGCATTTTTTTTTTAAAAGTGTGGTTGTATGATCTCCAAATAGCCCCTAAGTACTTTAATTGCAGTAGAAGACTCTCTGCACTCCTCCCGTTAGCAATGCCAGCCCATAATAGCCCTGCCCAGAGATTTACAACATACAGTGTTGTGAACAGACCCAAAGAAACGGCCTATTTTCACGGCCTAAAAGAGGTTTTACCTGGAAAAAAATACACAGTTCCATTGTTCACTATAATATAATTTTTTCCAGCCCTTCAAAGTGCAGGAAAAACACAGTTTTTATTTGGACCTAACCAACTCACGTATCCCTCCGCCCAGGGTTAGCGCCCGCCGATCAGCAGTTGGTTAGGTCCAAATAAAAACTGTGTTTTTCCTGCACTTTGAAGGGCTGGAAAAAACTATATTATATTTTTTCAGGTAAAACCTCTTTTAGGCCGTGAAAATAGGCCGTTTCTTTGGGTCTGTTCACAACACTGTATGTTGTAAATCTCTGGGCAGGGCTATTATGGGCTGGCGTTGCTAACGGGAGGAGTGCAGAGAGTCTTCTACTGCAATTAAAGTACTTAGGGGCTATTTGGAGATCATACAACCACACTTTAAAAAATGATACTATCCCTTTAAAAGCGTTTCTGTCCAGCCTCAAGCGTAGCCGCACTTGTGCAGCTTCAGGTTGCGCTGGTCCGAGTATCTCTTCCCACACTTATCACAGATGTACTGCTTGCCGCCGGCGTGCACGTGCCTCTTGTGCGTGCGCAGGTGGCTGCCCTGGCTGAACGTCTTCCCGCAGACGTCGCAGCCGTACGGCTTCTCGCCCGTGTGCACGCGCGTGTGCAGCTTCAGGCTGTTGGCGTTGTTGAACCTCTTGTCGCAGTCGGCGCAGGCGAAGGGCTTGGCGTCGGAGTGCGTGCGGCCGTGCGAGATGAGGCTGCTCTGCTGGCTGAACGTCTTGCCGCACTCCTTGCAGCCGAACGGCCGCTCGCCCGTGTGGATGCGGCGGTGGATCTTCAGGTTGACCGACTGGCGGAACGTCTTCCCGCAGACGTCGCAGCCGAACGGCCGCTCGCCGCTGTGCACGCGCCGGTGGTTCTTCAGGTTGACGGCGTGGCGGAACGTCTTGGGGCACTGCTCGCACTTCAGCGGCTTCTGCCCCGTGTGGATGAGCTCGTGGGCTTTGAGCGTGACGGAGCGCGTGAAGCCTTTCCCGCAGGCGCCGCAGACGAAGATCTTCTTGCCGGTGTGCGTGTGCGCGTGGCGGTGCAGGTTCTGCAGCAGGTTGAAGCGGCGGCCGCACACCTCGCAGCCGTGCGGCTTCTCGCCCGTGTGGATGATGGCGTGCGTCTTGAGCTGCGCCTGCTTGGTGAAGCGCTTGCCGCACTGCGCGCAGGCGTACGGCCGCTCGCCGGTGTGCACGCGCATGTGGCTCTGCAGGCTCTGGCGCTGGCGGAAGGCGCGGCCGCACTGCGCGCAGGCGAACGGCTTCTCGCCCGTGTGGATGCGGTAGTGGGACTTCAGGTTGCTCTGGGACGTGAACGACTTCCCGCACGCCGTGCACATGAAGTACTTCCACGTGACGCTCTGCAGGACGAACTGAGGCTCCGACGGCGGCTTCGCACGCACCGGAGCAACCGCTGCTGCTGCTGTCGCCATGGAGACGGGCTGGGATGCTTCCAGTCGAGCTCCTGGAGACAAAGACAGAGTTCAACAAGTGATGAAAAAGGAAAAGGAATTGTTTTTGTTGAATCTTTTTATTTTACAAGGAAAATATTATATCCATAAGTGTAAATGGTCCAAAAAACCAAATTTTTATGAGTTTAAAATAGAAATCAGATATATTATAGATAATAGATATATTACATGCAGCTACTACAAAATATGAAAGACAGAAAAGCTATAAAAACCTTGGAATATTATAAATTATTACAAACAACTATATGATTTAATAATACCTATAATATATAATATAATATGAATACCCCTTTCAATGTATGTATATATATTTTGTTTATCTGTTCATTGTATGTTTATTGTTTGTATATATACTGTATATGTTTAATAAAAAAAAGAAAAGAAAAAAAAAAGAGTTCAACAGGTGAGGTCACATGACAGAAACTGTTTCTGAACACTTCCTGTCAGCCTGTCACAATAAAAGCCTCCTGGGGCATCAGTAGGTATCTGCCCCATGAACTAGTGAAGGAAGGAAGGACAGAGGGAAGGATGGAGGATAGAAGGAAGGAAAAAAGGAAGGAAAGATAGAATGAGAGAGGGAACAGATTGGGCCAATTGGGTCAAAAAGGAAGGAAGGAAGGAAGGAAGGAAGGAAGGGAGGGAGGGAAAAGGGACTGTGGCAAGAAGGAAAGGAAAAGGGAAGAAAAGAAAGATGGAGGGAGGGAACAGATTGGTTCAAGGAAGGAGGAAGGAAGAAGAAGGAAGGAGGAAGGGAAAGAAGGAAGGAAGGAAGGAAGGAAAAAAAGGATTGTTGAAAGAAGGAAGGAAGTTGATGAGGTGCTCACTCTCAGCGATGGCTCCCAGGTCGATGTTTCCGTGTTCGTCTTTGACGGTGACGGCCATGACGAACGGAGTGTCGGCCGCCGCCTCCTCCTGCTTGGTCTGTGGAGACACAACGGACACAATGTACACAACGTACACACGTCAGAGTCAGAGACAGGTCAGTGAACGCACCACGGGGAGCAGGTCATGGTGCAGACACACCAACTCCGGCGGCGACTGATCGCCGAGCGCACCGGCGAGTGGGCGGTTCTGTGTGACGTGGTGCGGAGCTGAGTTTGGCTCTGCCGTTTCCAACATGGCGGCCGGGTCACAAACCATCTCATTTTACAGTTAAAGCAGAAGTAAGTGATATTTTTGTGTTAATCTAAGTCTTAAATAGTTGTATCTTCCGACAGCAATCACTTCTATAGAGTGTTTGGTCTGAAACACGGGTCTGTCAGTCACTCTGCTCTGCTCTGAGTCCAGGAGAAAACTTTCCTTGTATCCTACAACCTTTATCCAATGAGGAGAGAGAACGGCATAAAGGGGCAGTCCTCTCTGTGTGTGCAGCCAAGGGATGCGCCTGAATGTGGTGACGTAGGGACGAGGACCAATAGATCCATGACGAGGGCGGGGGCTGCTAACTCCATCTGCTGACAGGAAGTTAGACAAAACCACCGGATCGCTGACTGAAGCTTTAACCAACACACTAAAGTATGTTTCTGAAATGTGTAACAGTGCAGTAACAGAATCTGGATTCATATCTGATCAACACCGCCTAGTTTGATAATTTGAACGAAGTTTCTGAGCCGGCTGCATTGCGTTGGACGGATGTCATTTGCATAAAGTTCAATCTATCGAACTTTATGCAAATTCACATACGGCGACTGGGCCGTCAACTGGACGTGTTGTGTCCATGATGCACCGCGCAGCCGCAGCTGCTGCTCTACATAGACAATGAATGGGATCCGTTGACTTGACGTCCGTTGACAGAGTTGGTGTGTCAGTACCATCAGTGAACGCACCACGAGGAGCCGCTCAGTGAAGGCACCACGGGGACAGGTGAGCAGTCTTACCTGAGGGGACTCGTCGTCCTCGCTGCTCTGCAGGCGCAGTCCGTACGAGTGCTCCAGCTCTGGGACAGGAAATGACATCATCATCATTCAGCCTCCTGATTGGTCTGTGTGTGTGTGTGTGTGTGTGTGTGTCAAGGTTATTAGAGTTTCTAAATGTTCATTAGTTTTTATCTTTATTTAGTTTTTCAGTTTAGTTTCAGTGAGTTCAACAAGAGATGAATCAGTTTTAGTTTAGTTTTTATTGAGTCTTAGTTGTAGTTGTTGAGGTTTTAGCAGAAAGCCTCTGTCAGACCTCTGAAGATGAACTTGTTCCCTTTAGTTTTATTTCAGTTTACTAGATTATTTCTTCACTACTAGTTTAGTTTTAGTTTACTATAATAACCCTGCTGTGTGTGTGTGTGTGTGTGTGTGTGTGTGTGTGTGTGTGTACGCACCGACTCGTGTGTTGTCGAGGACGTGCAGCACGCTGGTCTGGTTCCTCCTGCCCCCCCCAGACTCCAGTAGTTTGGCTTCGTCCACGATGTTGAGGATTTTCCCCAGAGCCTCGTTCCCCAGAGTCTCCATGACCGAGGCAAACTGCACCTGGAGGGTCACAGTTATTAACCACTTATTACCCAGCAGCAGGACAGTGAACGCCTCACAGATCAGACTAATGGTGCCTTCATGTGCTATGGTAATTACGCCCTGACTTCCTGTTCATTTTGCAATAGTCATTTTGTTGAATGCACACTAAACATTGAGGTGAGGATATATTTGATCATTTTTATGGGTCAGAGTAATTTTTCATGTTTGTGTTATTTTTGTAATAACAGCTTATATGTTACTAGTCATTTCACAATAAAACACTCATTAACAAAACAAAAGTGGTAGTTTCTGTTGAGTCATCTTTTAGCCAGCAAGATAAAGCTATGTGGTAGTTAGTTTAACGTGTTTGTTAAATGGTCAGTTGGGGTTGGTTGTCTCACTGCTCTGGGGGTTGGTTGTCACATATGTGACAATGGCTTTCACAGTGAAATAATTTTACAGCACTGCTAATTCTTCCATTTTACTTCTCATTAGATAATTCAGAGAACTGATCACCTGCCTCAGTCTTATTATAATATTGGACATGTAGGCTTAATGAGGTAACTTATTCATAATGATTTGATAATTTGATCAGAGAACTGATCACCTGTCTCAGTCTTATTGTTTAAACGGGGCACTGGTGATTATTATAGAGGTGGTTTTTATTTCAAAAGTTATTTGGTGTGTCTAGAAAGTTACACATCTTCTTTTAAGATCCTAATATATGACTGAAACCCTATTGAACCTCCACAGGGACAACCAACCCCAGACCCAATGTGACAACCAACATGTGGTTGGTTGTCACATTGTGTCAGAGTGTCTTTCATGGTGAATTACTTCTTGTTGCAATATGTTCTAAAGACAAAAACGATACCAGTTTCAAGCCAAGACCTTAAGCTTTCATTTAATGGAAGAATTACTGTTCAAAGTTTTTTTCTGAAGATGAGCAATTCGTAGCTACATGAGTAAAAAAGTGTGACAACCAACCCCGGTCTCCCCTACACAGCTGTCCGACCTGCAGCAGGACAGTGAACACCTCACAGATAAACCCTGACTCATCCCGGGCTGCAGCCCAGCAGAGCCCGGCTCCTCATGGGGTCATTCCTATGTTCCCTCAGCCCTATGTTCCCACAGCCCTATGTTCCCACATTTCTAACTTTTGTTGTCACTGAAAATGAGGCCCTATGTTCCCTCAGCCCTTTGGTCCCACAGCCCTATGTTCCCTCAGCCCTATGTTCCCTCAGCCCTTTGGTCCCACCATTGGTTGGGTTTAGGCAATGAAGAAAGGAGTTGGTTAAGTTTAGTAAAAAGACCAGGTAGAGGCTAGATAGGCCAGATAGACAGAGTTCAGAGGGAACATAGGGCCTAATTTTGAGAAAAATCTTAGAACTGTGGGAACATAGGCATGGACCCCAGCCTGCAGCAGGACAGTGAACGCCTCACAGCTCAGTCTAAACCCTGACTCATCCCGACCTGCAGCAGGACAGTGAACGCCTCACAGCTAAACCCTGACTCATCCCGGGCTGCAGCTCCTCACCATCTTGTCCCGGGTCTGGTCCTGCTCTCTGGCCGCAGCAGGCGCCTCTCTCCCGGTCCCGGTCCCGGTGCTGGTCCCGGTGCTGGTCCCGGTCCGGACCGTGAGGCTGAAGCAGACCGACCCGTCCTCCACCAGCCGCTGCAGCTGCGCCACCGCAGCGTGGACCAGAGTCTCCATGACGGTGGCCAGCTGGGTGGTCAGCGGGACACAGCTGCTCATCAGGCCGGCCGCAGCGCGCTCTGCCCCGGCTTCACTCCGCCTCAGGGACCGCTGACTGGCCGGAGCATCCGGAGCTCCGGGGTTCGGTCGGTTCGGTCGGTTCAGTTGGAGCAGAGGAGAGTTAAAGTAACGAGAGTAACGAGAGTAACGTGAGTCAGAGCTGCTCGGTTGGTTCTGAACTTCTGACAACAGAGCACAGACCGGAACCGGAAGCAGTTGTTTGCTGTTTGTCTTCCGGGTCGGACTCGAACAGGAAGCTGCTGCTGAACCTGAACGCACCACGCAGTGTTTACACAACTGACCGAACCGGTTCTGTTCTGTTCTGAAGGAAAAGTTCTGCAGCGTTCAGGTCCAGAACCAGGTCCAGAACCAGAACCAGGTCTGTGAAACTGTTTCAACAACTTTATGAAGCGTCTCTGTCTCTGTGTGAGTTTGTGTTTAGATCCAGGAGTCAGGTCGGTGCCCACAGGGGGGCGGGGCTTCAGCTACAGGGGGCGGGGCTTCAGCCACATGGGGCGGGGCCTCGCTGATGACGTCACCCGAGGACGTCACATGCTTATCTAATTAAATCACCTGTAGTAAACAAAAACAGTGACTGGATAGATCAGTTGTTCTATGTCCACCTTTTTCCGAACGTTAAAAACGTAGCCTGTTTTGCCGGTTTTGCTCTTCCGGTGGAATTTCATGTTTACGTTTCCATGGTTTCGGTAGTCGGTAGTTCGGTTTTTGTTTTTTTTTTCCAATGAAAATCTGTAAAACGCATGGATCATCACAGCAGCTTTTAACAGTGGATATCACACAGACTGACATCCGTGTTAAAAGCCAGCGTTAATAGATCCATGCGTTTACCGCAACTATGACAACGACTGAAAACCATGGAAACGGAAACGTACTTTCCACCAAACCGGCAAAACCGGCTTCTGGTTCTGACCATAGATGACGTTCAGAAACTTGTGGATAGACAGAGAACGATGCTAACAGGTTCCTGTTGTTCTGCAGCTGAGCCTCTTTAACCCAGTCCGGTCCGGTCCAGAGTGATCCAGTCCGGTTCAGTCCAGTCCAGTCCGGTCCAGTTCAGCCCGGTCAAGTCCAGTCCAGTCCGGTTCAATCCGGTCCAGTCCGGTCCAGTCCAGAGTGGCGGCCATGTTGAGCTCCTCCAGGATTCTTCTCTGTGCCACAACTCGTCATGTGACCAGACGCTGCTCCAGCTTCATCTCCAGGATGAGGTCTGGAACTCTCTGAGACCTGATTGGTTGATTGACTGATTGATTGGTTGGTTGGTTGGTTGGTTGGTCGGTTGGTTGGTTGGTTGGTTGATTGGTTGATTGATTGGTTGATTGGTTGATTGGTTGGTTGATTGGTTGATTGGTTGATTGGTTGGTTCGTTGGTTCGTTGGTTGGTTGATTGGTTGATTGGTTGATTGAGTGATTGATTGGTTGATTGGTTGATTGAGTGATTGATTGGTTGATTGGTTGATTGAGTGATTGATTGGTTGATTGGTTGATTGATTGGTTGATTGGTTGATTGATTGGTTGATTGGTTGATTGAGTGATTGATTGGTTGATTGGTTGATTGATTGGTTGATTGGTTGATTTAGTGATTGATTGGTTGATTGGTTGGTTGGTTGATTGATTGATTGGTTGGTTGGTTGGTTGATTGGTTGATTGATTGGTTGATTGATTGGTTGATTGGTTGATTGGTTGGTTGATTGGTTGATTGGTTGATTGGTTGGTTCGTTGGTTCGTTGGTTGGTTGATTGGTTGATTGAGTGATTGATTGGTTGATTGGTTGATTGAGTGATTGATTGGTTGATTGGTTGATTGAGTGATTGATTGGTTGATTGATTGGTTGATTGGTTGATTGATTGGTTGATTGGTTGATTGAGTGATTGATTGGTTGATTGGTTGATTGATTGGTTGATTGGTTGATTTAGTGATTGATTGGTTGATTGGTTGGTTGGTTGATTGATTGATTGGTTGGTTGGTTGGTTGATTGGTTGGTTGATTGATTGATTGGTTGATTGATTGACTGGTTGGTTGGTTGGTTGATTGATTGGTTGGTTGGATGGTTGATTGATTGGTGGGTTGGTTGATTGGTTGGTTGGTTGGTTGGTTGATTGGTTGGTTGGATGGTTGATTGATTGATTGGTTGATTGATTGACTGATTGACTGACTGATTGATTGACTGATTGACTGACTGATTGATTGATTCGTTGGTTGATTGATTGACTTATTGATTGATCGATTGATTGATTGATTGATTGATTGACTGATTGATTGACTGACTGGTTGACTGATTGATTGATCGATTTCCTCTCAGGTTTCTGAACAGGTTAAAGGAGGACGATGGTTCCTGTGCTGCAGCTCTGCAGAACGCTGAGGTTCTCCTGTTCCACCGTCTGGCTCCTCTGCTGCAGCGCACGGAGAACCACAGAACCTTCAGACCACGGAACCTCAGGACCTCAGGTAGAGAAAAGAACTAGGGATGTGTACGGTTCCCCGAGTACTCGAGTACCCGAGTAAGAAATCTGCTACTCGGTTATGAATTATTACCTGGTTAATAGGATTTAAAAAACGTCTCGTTAGAGCAACAGTCTAGTGTCAGATCAAACTACATCATCATGCCGTGGTTTGGCTTTTTGTTGTGTTCAACAGTTTCAGATCGAGCAGCGTGATTCTCTGCTGTGTAAAAGCGTTTTTGGATCGAGCCTCGGACTTTGAAACCATTTACAAGAATCTGTGGTGGTTCCCTCGGTGTAACACCTCGTCCTGACATAGGCTACAGCGAGCGAGCCAGCGAAGCGGCAACGAAAACTTGCGTGAAGGTGTCCTGATGCAGCGTGACGATTTTGTCGCGAGTATTTTATTGGTTCAGAATCCAAACCAATCAAATTATCGAGGGACGTAGCTACACAAACTTGCGGCGCTATTCTGAGATTCCTGACATTTCCTGGTTGTTGTTTCTCACATCTCTGAGTGTTTGTTCCTCTCATATTCTCCTCTCTCTGATAACTAGCTTGTCAACAGGAAGCAGCGTGGACTTATCGACCAATCAGAAGTGTTTAGGGGCGGGACACCGCCGCCAAATGTCGTCCAGAGAGAGACAACGCGAGCGATAATTTCAGGGTTGAGCGACATCGCTGGACGGAGCGACGTCGCTCGCGGCGTCAGGACAGTCTGATTGAAAAGTAACGCATTCTAATCACTTTTCCTCGCTCGCATCGCTGTCGCATCGCTGTCGCATCGCTGTCGCATCGCTGTAGGTCAGGACGAGGTGTTAGTCGTCAGAACGGAGACGACAGGTGTCATCAAGTCTGTTAGAGAATCTGCTGCTTTCAGTTTAGAAACATTCTGAAACCTTCCCAGTTATTTCCTGAGACGATGCGAGGCCGAGAGGACCGAAGGCACCAACATGTAGTGTGGACTAATAAATAAGCATCGCTAATGATTTAATAAAAATTTAAAAAAACATTTTTTTCTGTCTGGTTCCAGATGTGCAGGCGGTTCTGCAGCGGCTCGGAGCAGACGGTTCCCTGCTGCAGGAGGCGGTTCTGGTCGGCTGTTCTGAACAGAACCAGGCTCAGTTCTGTCTGGATGTCGGTAAGAACAGATGTGACCTATTCTATTATTTTACCCTAATTTCAAAGCAATGACGTTCAAAAAACAATCTCCCAAAGTTTCACAGTCCAGATAATTGAGAAAAGGCACGAAAATGATGATTAAAGTCGACCTGCAACTTAAACCCTCTGAAAATGAGCGTTGCTTCGGTGCAAAACATGAAATATCTTCTGAACCGTTCATGATAGAGACGAGCTGTAAACTGCATCTGAATCGCGGGATTCTCCGCTTTCCAACGGTCATTGAATGTTGCCTCTATGACGAGATGGGACGGTACAGAAACAGATGCTAAACTGAGTAGCATTGATGCTAACAGAGCGTAGCATCGATGTTAACAGAGCGTAGCATCGATGCTAAACCGAACGTAGCATCAACGCTAACAGAGCGTAGCATCGATGCTAAACCGAGTAGCATCGTCGCTAACAGAGCGTAGCATCGATGCTAAACCGAACGTAGCATCAACGCTAACAGAGCGTAGCATCGATGCTAAACCGAACGTAGCATCAACGCTAACAGAGCGTAGCATCGATGCTAAACCGAACGTAGCATCAACGCTAACAGAGCGTAGCATCGATGCTAAACCGAACGTAGCATCAACGCTAACAGAGCGTAGCATCGATGCTAAACCGAACGTAGCATCAACGCTAACAGAGCGTAGCATCGATGCTAAACCGAACGTAGCATCGACACAACGCTTGCACATGTTTTACAAAATGTCAACAAAACATGACAACTTCTGAACCGTTTATGATAGAAACGAGCTGTAAAAAGCATCTGAATTGTGAGATTCTCTGCTTTCCGAGGGTCATTGAATGGTGTCTCTATGACAACAAGGGGCCGTATAGGGTGCGTGTAATCACGTGGTACAGGAACAGACGCCAGAGTCACTGGCAAAAACTTTAAATGCTATTTTCTCAGGTCAGAATAAGACATAGTAACATAGTAAGCTTTTGCTTCTCCCGCTTTTCCCTTTCGGCCATGTATTGTATTATTTGATGATGAAGTGTGATGATGATGATTTAAATTGACATGCCCGAAATAAACAAATTGATTGATTGATTGATTGATTGATGCTAAACCGAACGTAGCATCAACGCTAACAGAGCGTAGCATCGATGCTAAACCGAGTAGCATCGTCGCTAACAGAGCGTAGCATCGATGCTAAACCGAACGTAGCATCAACGCTAACAGAGCGTAGCATCGATGCTAAACCGAACGTAGCATCAACGCTAACAGAGCGTAGCATCGATGCTAAACCGAACGTAGCATCAACGCTAACAGAGCGTAGCATCGATGCTAAACCGAACGTAGCATCAACGCTAACAGAGCGTAGCATCGATGCTAAACCGAACGTAGCATCGACACAACGCTTGCACATGTTTTACAAAATGTCAACAAAACATGACAACTTCTGAACCGTTTATGATAGAAACGAGCTGTAAAAAGCATCTGAATTGTGAGATTCTCTGCTTTCCGAGGGTCATTGAATGGTGTCTCTATGACAACAAGGGGCCGTATAGGGTGCGTGTAATCACGTGGTACAGGAACAGACGCCAGAGTCACTGGCAAAAACTTTAAATGCTATTTTCTCAGGTCAGAATAAGAGAGTGAAAGATCGTAATTCAAATGGCCACATCTAGAAAACCATCAAATGTAGCTGTGACTTTGACTAAGGTATCATTTTAATGATTATTTTCTAATCTTTCCATTGATACCAAAATCTCAACTTTGAAATTTGGGGTCACTGTGACTCATTTTGATGGATCAGGTCACATATTGATCCAGATCTCTGCTGTGGTTCTGGTTCTGGTTCTGGTTCTGGTCCTGGTCCTGGTTCTGGATGTTGTGGTCTGTGTTGGGTTCTGCAGGAGAACTGGACCCGGCCGCAGTAGAAGAAGACTGCAAGGGGAACTTCATGGACCTGAAGAAGTCCTTCTTCCTGCTGACCGGCTCGGACGCCCCCCTAGTGGCCAAGGTCAGGAAGCTCCCGGACCGCTCGGTGTCAATCAGTAGCAATATAAACTTTATTAAGGGAAATGTGTCATGGACAGTCATGTTGCTGCATTACATAAATACACAAAACAGATTAAAAAAAACCCAGTACATTCGACATTCCTCACACAGTTCTCACAGATAAATACAAATATGGTAGATAAAAAATACTGATGAGAAACTATTAAAACTCAAATAAAGTGCAGTAGGAGTGTCTAGAGCAATGAAAGGAGTACAATCTCAAGAGATGAAAATTAGGGATAACAGCCCAATTAAGATTTAGCAGGTTTATTTAAGAGGGAAATGGATGGAAGGAAACTGAGTTTGTATCGGTTACTTTTGCATCGGCTCTATAGGCCTACTCTATACCTTCTCCCTGACGGTAATAGCTCATATTCTGGATACAGAATATGTGAGGGATGTGCCAGCTTCACCACCATGCCTTCGTAGACTGACTGAAGGGTCGGGGAGTCTTAGTCTTTGTTGCCAACTATTTTCATGGCCGTTTTCACCTGTTCAGTGTAAAGGGTCAGTTCAGGACCGGTCCTGGTCCTGGTTCTGGTTCTGGTTCTGGTTCTGGTTCTGGTTCTGGTTCTGGTTCTGAACGCAGAGCATTATGTATTATTATTATCAACAGTAATTTATTATTATTAGTAGTATGTTTTTATTATTGGTACTGTTTTTTAATGTATTACTGCACTATGTTGTGGTCAGTGACATGTCGATGTCTTGGATGCTGTTTTTTTGTCTTGTGTTTGTAATGCTGGCTGCAAATCCAGTTTCCCTGGGGATATAAATAAAAACTGAACTGAACTGAACTGAACTGATCCGATCCGGTTCTGTCCTGCAGGGCCAGGCTCTGCTGCGCTGGCACCAGACCAGCCGGTTCTGCAGCGCCACCGGGGAGCCGACCCAGAGGAACCGGGCCGGCAGCCAGAGGGTCTGCAGCAGCAGCGGCATCGTCTACTACCCCACGGTACTGGACCAGCCTGACCATCCAGACTATATGTACTATACTACTACTATACTATACTATACTATACTATACTATACTACATCATTACCATGTCTAGTGTGTCAACGAGCGGTAGACCTCGGCTCAGTCCAGGGGGCGGGATGAAGGCTGTCTGTCAAACTGCCTCTGCTCCAATAGGGTAGCGCTACGACCAATCAGAGCAAAGAGCAGGATGACGTCGCTAGATTAAACTTTTCCCACATCCCGTCGGCAAAACACCAAATCCATCCTTCTTCTGAATGAACGACTTCAGGTCAGTTTCTGGCTCAACTTTTAAAGAAAATGACAAGTTTAATTATTTCAAAGTTGATGCCAACGGCCGATTCAAACCATTCCTTTGCCAAAGCCATCTTCTTCTTGTCATGTTTTTCACTGTCGCAAGTACGTCGTCATGGCGTTAAACCGCCCAACGACTCTCTAAACAGATAGAGCGCTGTGATTGGTCAACACAAACGGTGTTCCAGACTCAAAAAGTTCCTCTGGCTCGTTTCTAGACCCACCTACGGAGCAAAGAGATCTGCTGCTGCTAGGGGGCAGAGAGATTTATAGGCTACAACATAGGCCTGGGACGATAATAAATTTTGCTGGACGATATATTGTCCCACAAATTATTGACGATAAACGATATTATTGACACATTTTTTTGAGAACAAATTAACCACTAATATAATAATAATATTTCATAATAATGCAAGTAGACCCTTTTAAATGCGATAAACTTTTATTTCTCATGAGTATTTTTTTTTAACCATTGTAATTGGAATGACAAGAACTTATAGCTACTATCCTAAATAAATAAAATAAACAAAAAATAATAAACAGTGCAGCTCTTCTGTCCAATAACGTTACACACCTGAAGCTCCACTTTTCATTCAAACAAACTAATGTGACAGATGTAAGATTTCATCAGTGAGACTAGCATTTATCTCCTATAAAGTATTAAACCAGCCGGTGGTAAACCTCTAAAAACCTGCTGATAAGTTTTCTTAGTCGTTTTCTCCCCCAATGACGGAGGTTGACCGGCCCGTGAGCTGCTGCAGACCATAATACATCCATGCTGCAGACCATAATACATCCATGCTGCAGACCATAATACATCCATGCTGCAGACCATAATACATCCATGCTGCAGACTGTGGGAAGCCCCGCTCCTCCTGCTCGCTGCTACCACATTAGCTCCAAAAACGTGGGAGGAAATCTCCTACCAGGCGATATGTGGATAAACTGACCACAGACTGGGGATCTAAACTGTGACTTTCTCACATGAAAAAATATTAAAACTTTAAAAAGTTACGTGTTAACAGCGCTGCAGCAAGAATTACGGTAAAATAGCTTTTAGCTGCTTAGCTTTACAGCTAGCGCTGCCGGTTGCTGCCAAATGCATTCTGGGAAACAAAGATCCTGGATGACTGAAAAGAGGGTTCACTCCATTTATTCTGCAAAACAAACGCCCAGGTGCTGAGACCGATGCACAGAGTGAAGCCTCTTGTCATCCAGCCTGGTTGGAGGCGAGAGACCAGGAAAACAAATACGTGCGCATGCACATGGCGATTTATCGAGGCCGGAAAAATTATTGAGTTCATTTTCATTTATCGTGCGATTAATTGATTTATTGATTATCGTCCCAGGCCTACTACAACTGGACCAGAACCGGGTCAGAATCCGCTTCAGACCGGATTTGGACCGGCTCGTCACTTCCTTGTAGAGTTGATGTGTAGAGTTCCAGGTCTGACTGGGTTTTCCTCTTCTCTCCTGGTCCTGGTCCTGGTCCTGGTCCTGGTCCCGGTCCACCTGGTCCATCTGGTCCTGGTCCCGGTCCACCTGGTCCATCTGGTCCTGGTCCCGGTCCACCTGGTCCATCTGGTCCTGGTCCCGGTCCACCTGGTCCATCTGGTCCTGGTCCTGGTCCTGGTCCTGGTCCTGGTCCTGGTCCTGGTCCTGGTCCTGGTCCCGGTCCACCTGGTCCATCTGGTCCTGGTCCAGATGTCTCCAGTGGTGATCGTCCTGGTAACGGACGGCAGCCGCTGCCTGCTGGCCCGCCAGGCTTCGTTCCCTCGGGGTCTCTACAGCGCTCTGGCTGGTTTCTGTGACATGGGTCAGTGTCACACACACACACACCTGTGGGCCTGTTGCCGTGGTTACATGCACCTGACACCCCGTCCTGACCTACAGCGATGTGACAGCGACGCAAGAGAGGAAAAGTGATTAGAATGTGTAGCTACTTTTCAATCAGCCTGTCCTGACGCCGCCCTGAAATTATCGCTCGCGTTGTCTCTATCTGGACGACGTTTGGCGGCGGTGTCCCGCCCCTAAACACTTCTGATTGGCTGATAAGTCCACGCTGCTTCCTGTTGACAAGCTAGTTATCAGAGAGAGGAGGATATGAGAGGAACAAACACTCAGAGATGTGAGAAACAACCAGGCAACCAGGAGATGTCAGGAATCTCAGAATAGCGCCGCAAGTTTGTGTAGCTACGTCCCTCGATAATTTGACTGGTTTGGATTCTGAACCAATCCACCACTTTCCGGAGAACGACGCTGGGTGTCGCCATGACACTCCATTCATTACATTTTAGATTAACCATAGCTGGGCTAACCGTTAGCTGTTAGCCATTAGCAGTGTCTTAAATAACTCAATAAACGGCCCATGAAAAAAATATTTTTTCCAGCGGATATCCTAGTTCCAACATGACTGAGCTAACTGGAGTAGTTTCATGTCGTGTCCGACAACGGGAACAGCTGACGTCCTGATAGTTAGCTTAGCTGCTGCTGTTGTTAGCTGTCAGCAGCAGCAAAGCTAACAACTATGATAACCATGACTAATTACAAAAACGTGGACACAGAAATAGTAATGTTTGTTCAATAATTCGTTTTATAGACTTAACAAACATCAGATTTAGTCAAAACGGTTTTGGCAGCCCAGAGCCCCCACATTTGGTGCCTACACCGGCGGCTAACACTACCAGTTAGCCGCTAACGCTACTAACGCTACCAGTTAGCCGCTAGCTAGAATGCTACTAAAACCGACTTCTGTTGTGGTGTGACGCAATGGATCATGGGAAAATAAAGTGGTGGATAGAATATACTCGCCACAAAATCGTCACGCTTCATATTGTAGCCTAATGGTAAATTTGAATATTCCTTTTGTTTTAATCACTTGTGACGTCCCTACCCCCTGCTTTCCCTCCAAGGTATCAGATCTTCTTTTGTTTGTGACCCATTTATATTTTAATGTCTAGACCTTGTAATTGCATTTCAAGTTCCAGAGACACCCAACCTCTCACTTCCTCATGATATACTCAAACCCTTTTGTAGCCTATTTTAAATTGCGTTGATTAGAGCTCTTAATCACACTCCAGGATGTCGTCAATACCTGTGAAAAGATATCCTGAGTTGGGGGCTGACCCCTGCAGCAGACAGAGGGATGTGGAATATAGCCTACCTGAGGGAGCGTTCCTCAAGTAGAAATGTTTATGTCTCCCCATTGTCTTGGTCTTTTCTTTACCATCACCCACTCGGATATGAACTGACCTTTCCTTGCAAGGAAATAAAAAGCTTGTCGGCCGACGAAGTCTCTATTTCATTATTCACCAACAGCAACGGCTTAAAATTTCCACAACAATATCAGGACACCTTCGCGCTAGTTTTCGTTGCCGCTTCGCTTGCTGCTCGCTGCATGTCAGGACGAGGTGTGACGATGCCCCTGTCACACACACCTGTTGGTTGGCCTGTTGCCGTGGTTACATGTTGTTGATGCAGCTGTATCTCCAGGTGAGTCAGTGGAGGAGGCGCTGAGCCGCGAGGTGGCGGAGGAGGTGGGTCTGGAGCTGCAGAGCTTCTCCTACAGCTCCTCTCAGCACTGGCCGTTCCCTCACAGCTCCTTCATGCTGGGCTGCCACGCTGCTGTCAGCCCCGCACACACACAGGTCAGCCTTCATATGGTACTCTACATTCATGTTTCTGTTGTTGATTGTTCATACAAGAATTAAAACTTGATAAAGTTCTACTCACAAATAAATCTGTTGTAGCCTAATGTCATGTCATGATTTAATTGTATTATTTTGCATGGATGTCTGCTTAGGACAAAACTAAATATTTACATGTATGTTTGGATATGATACAGTTTGTTTAAATTACCCCCAATTTCCAGTTCATTCCCATAAATTCCCCCAAATTCCCATTATTCACATAAATTCCCATAATTCCCATGGAAAGTTTCCAGTTTGGAATATTTAAAAAAAATTCCCCAGCTTAACCTCCCATGGAAAGTTACTGGAAATTTTCCGCCTCTTTGCAACTGAGCAGCTCACGTCTCTGCCCCGCCGATCTCAAAACAACATGCACCAATGACCGAAGTGCCGAAGCGGAAGCAGGAACTAACGTCACCATGGGAACTCAATTTGAAAAAAGTCTCCATAGAAAAGAACGGGAGTCAAAGTTTTGTTTCGTCATCTGATTGAATTGTGCCATGAGAAAAAAATATGTCCTCTACCTCTCAACTAGTCTCACTCTGGGTCATTAAGGCCCCGTCCATACGAACCCGGGTATTTTTGAAACCGTGTGTTTCTCTACACGGTTTGGCCTTTCGTCCACACGTAACCGCAGAACTGGGCTCCTGAAACCGGAGTTTTTTGTAACCGGAGTCCAGGGTGAACTTTTTCGAAAACTCCGGTTTCAGCTTCACGTGTGGACAGGAAAACCGGACATTTTTCAGAAATCCCTGCCCTCCCTAGTTACTGTTGCTAGCACGTCAAGTTCTCGACGCTGACCATGCGCTGACCACTCAGACGCTCCTGTGAATATCAATAATCACTAAACATGCGGACACTAATACAAAACCGCGTGGTCACCATATGTGGTTACATGCTGCTATTCCAACATGCCGCTATTTCGACATTGACTTCTAATTTTATTTTTCAAGCGTCCCACTATTCCGAGATTCTTTTTTTCATTGTCGGAGTGGGGGCACTTTACTATTTTTCAAACATTCCGCTTTTCCGACATTGATTGATTAGTCTACGTTATAGTCAGACCTGTCCTGATTTTTTTTCTTCATCTGAGACACTGTTTCTCATACACAAATACATAGGCCTATAAGAGAGAAGAAAAAACAAACCCTCCAAGTTTAAAAACACACCGGCAGCAGCGCCCCTGATCTGCAGCTACTGAGACTGTTATTATTCTGTCACTGAAGTCAGCTGAAGAGAGAATAACTTTGTTGCTGCTCCTCAGAGCGCACATGGCTAATTAATATGCACGTGCTGACCATATATGGTTGTGTCTACGCATTCCGGGACGGAGGTGTGTTCACGTGCACAACTGCACACCATTCTTGTATCCAGTTTGATTTATCAAAGAGAAATTGCGGAGAGTTGTGCATGCACAGTTTGATAGATCTGAAAAAGGTGTAAATATTTTGGGTGTCTTTTCTCCGTAGGCCTAAGCAAAACATTTAGTAGCAGCAGTTTTACACTGCTTACTTACAGTTTTGATAAATGAGGCCCCAGGCCCTGAGCCCAGAGCCCAGACGCTCACAGCTGCAGCTTCTCGCTGTCCGTGGTGCTGAAGGTGACAGGTTAACTTGACAAACAAACTGCAGCATAGTTCTGTTTGTTTATCATGTGTGTCAGTTTTGTTTGCGACTTGATAGTTGAGTTGTTGAAATTAAGAACATCACTCCCTCATCAAACCGGTGACAGGCATGCTGAAAAGAAAAGAGAGAGAGAGAGACGCGCCTGGGTATCGCAGCTGTAAAAAAAAAAAAAAAAAAAAAAAAAATCGGAATAGCGGTATCAAAAAGTGTCGGACTACCGGCATGTCTAGATAGAGGGATGTCGTCTAATAGCGGGATGTCTAAATAGAGACATGTCGGAATAGCGGGCGGACCCCACCATGCTGATATGGCTAAAATAGGCTTTTATCAAATAGTAAATTGCGGTCACTTCCCCACTGTGTTGCTTCCTTCCGTCCTGTACATTTGTTTTCAATGAAGCCTTTCAGAATCAATCAGTGGATCGATGGATTATCGTTGCGATGTGTGTATTTGTGTATTTTCGTATCTGTCATAAACAAGAGATTACGGGCGGGGTGTGTTAGTAGCGCGGACTAGCGGTGCCGGTCAGTTTGAGATGTTTGAGCCTCCACTCTCTCTGTACAAGTTATAGCTGCTTTCCTGTTAGGAGCAAGGGGGCAGTTGTCGGTCTGAGAAGTGAAGCTCACTTCCGCGTTCAAAAAACTGCAATCCCCTCTTCTTCCTCTGGGGGCTGGTGTCAGAAAGCAGCATTCTCCATAGACCCCCATGTTAAAATCACCCACTTTACATCCTCAATAAACATGTTAAAAGCCTGGTGTCAGAACGTTTTTTCGTCTCAATCGATAGTTTCTACCCCCGCACACACTCTGAGGGGGGTGAATTTTTTTTTAACTCTACAGTTTTACTGTTATTAGGTTAAAATTCTGGCCAATCAGGGCGCGGAAACATTGAGTGACAGGTCCGGAGCGGTTCGGAGACAGGCTGCTTCGAGGCCAGTGGGCGGGTTCTCGGCCGGCCAATCCAACATGGCGCTGTCCAGGCCGCCATATTTGAGTCACAAAAACGACTCCCCAAAACCAATGGGGGACGTCACGGACGCTACGTCCATTCTTTTTACAGTCTATGGTTAGGAGTGATATCACCACCTACTGCTTTGGAATGCACATGAAGACGGATTTGCGGTTTCATGTGGACGGAGTTATTTTTTATCACACCGGTGGTGTGGACGCGAATTTTTTTTTAACCGGGGTCCAGAAAAGTTCGGTTTCAAAAATACCCGTGTTCGTGTGGACTAGGCCTAAGTCGCAACCCACTTTTATAGAATTCAAGTTACCATGACAACTGCATGTACGGAAGTGAATGAAAAAATATCAAACTGCACAAAATGGAGACCAACAAAACGATATATTTGACTTCTAATGCATCTCTGCATTCAGAGCATGTTCACTAAAGTGAATAAATATCAAATTGCACAAAATAAAGACCCACAAAACAAAACCAGATTCACTGCATCAGGCCACATTAATAAGAAACTGAGATCTTTGCATTCAGAGCAAATAATAAGAAAGTGACAGTGCCTTTCAATATAAGTTATTTTTCAAAATAAAAGACATGTCCAACATCAGATGTGCATTAAATATTATTTACTTTTTTGACCAGCTGTCCGCGACCCATCCAGAACGGGTCTAGACCCACTTTTGGGTCCCGACCCACCAGTTGAGAACCACTGGACTACCTGTTTAAAACATCACGTTTCATGAAGAGAAACCAGCAGTTTGTTGTAAAACTATTGTAGAATAAAACTCAGAAGAGTCCGTAACCAGAAAGACTACAGGTGGCGTAGGTGACGTCACCATGGCGACCACATGGCGTCCTTCCTTTCCCGTGTCAGTTGGTGACGTATTTTTAGTGGGACACAGATCTGTAGTCTGTAGAGCGTCTTCACACTCAATACATTCTTCTGTTGCCGTGACAACAAACTGCTGGTTTCTCTTCATGAAACGTGATGTTTTACTTCAACTCAACTTCAACTTCAGCTTTATTGTCCCCTAGGGGAAATTCATGTTGCAGAAAGGTTAAAAAAAAACACAGAACATATAGAGTAGGCTACGTCCACACAACATTAAAATGACAAGTATCCCAGAGGGCAAACTGGGAGCTGTTCCATACAATCGAAAATAAATAAGTAAGTAAATAAGTAAATAGATAGGTAAGCGGGGTGTATCATGACTGTTTAGAATTTGAATTAAGTTGGGTGATGGCTTGTGTTATGAATGAGTTTTTCAGTCTGTTTGATTTGGCTTTTGGCAATCTAAATCTCCTGCCAGAGGGAAGGAGCTCAAACAGGTAGAGGACATATTTTTTACTCATGGCACAATTCAAACGGATCATGAAATAAAATTTGCTCCCGTTCTTTTCTATGGAGACTTTTTTCGAATTGAGGACCCATGGCGCCGTTAGTTCCTGCTTCCGCTTCGGCTCTCTATAGGGATTATGTTGAACTGTTCCTTTAATGACTATAGGGGTTATGACTAGATGTTGTACTGTCCCTTTAACCTCGGTCCAGCTGGACGTGGACCGCTCGGAGCTGGAAGACGCCCGCTGGTTCAGTCTGGAGGAAGTGACCTCGGCGCTGCAGCTGGAGGCCCCGCCCCCTAGAGGCCACGCCCCCGACCTCTGGCTGCCCCCACCACACGCCATCGCCCACCGCCTCATCACCGAGTGGACGGTCCGGCAGCGAGGGGCCACGGTCTGAGTCCAGAGACCAGAGGGTCCCCAAAGCATCATGGGAGATGGAGTTCTAATGTGGATATTTATTATTCTGAGCCACGGTTGAATGATTGACAGCTGAGGACACTAATGAACACACTCTACCTCTAATTACTGTTAAAGAACTGTTGATGTTTAGTTAAACTCATTAAAGCTTCTTCAAACTGTCGCCATCGTTTCATTTCTGCATCTTTTTATTTATATACGTATAGTTTAAAGGGACAACCAGGAGTTTTGTTAAAGCAAAGTGTTTCCACTACATTTATGAGCCTCCGCACCGTGAAATTCTTTGACCGGCGCAAGACAGACTCATGTTTTCATTCATCAAGAATTAAAGTCAGAGGTAGATAGATAGATAGATAGATAGATAGATAGATAGATAGATAGATAGATAGATAGATAGATAGATAGATAAAGTTTATTGGTCACATGCAAAGCTAAAACCAAGGTTAAAAAACAGTGCAGCGAAATGCAAAAAAAACCAAGCTCTCAACTGTACCAATGAAACACAAAAGTAGATAAAAAATATATATATATCATCCCCTCACTTACCCTCTCTCTCTCACACGCACACACATTTTAAAATGAAACAATTAGGGCCGGGACTTTAACGCGTTAAAGGACAATTCCAGGCGAATTCAACTCTGGGGTGTATTTTCATATCATTTTAGGTCTAAAAGAATGACTCTGAAGATTTTCAGTTTAATGTCTCCTGTTTTGCGGTAGTTGCGTCTGTCCCCGCGTCGCCACGGCAGCAATGAATGGGAGTGGATGTAAGTTCTGCTGTTTAGGCTGTTTCCAGCCCTCAAAGCCACAATTTTTTTCCACAGACAGCGTCAGATGGAGACTCAAACATGCACCGAGAAGTTTATTTACTTCAAGCAAGTCGACATGTTTGTAAAACTAGATCTAATTCAAAGTCTCCCGGAGTCTCACGCGAGCCCGAAGTTGCAGTGCTGGTGTGTTCAGGTGCAGTTGGAGCTATCGTTTGTGTCATAAACACAGGAATATCAACTCTTTACTTGCTTCAAGTGTACATTTTTTTCCACATACAGCGTCAGGTGGCTACTCAAACATGCGCCGAGAAGTTTTTTTTACTTGAAGCAAGTAAAGAGTTGATATTCCTGTGTTTATGACACAAACGGTAGCTTTTCCCACTGCACCTGAACACACCGAGCGGCAACTTGGGTCTCGACTCCGCCAGACTTTGAATTAGATCTAGTTTTACAAACATGTCGGCTTGTTGAAGTAAATAAACTTCTGGGTGCATGTTTGAGTCTCCATCTGACACTGTCTGTGGCTTTGAGGGCTGGAAACAGCCTAAACAGCAGAACTTACATCCACTCCCATTCGTTGCTGCCGTGGCGACGCGGGGACAGATGCAACTACCGCAAAACAGGAGACATTAAACTGAAAATCTTCAGATTCATTCTTTTAGACCTAAAATGATATGAAAATACACCCCAGAGTTGAATTCGCCTGGAATTGTCCTTTAATTACGATTAATTAATTACACAAAAAATTACGCGTTAAAAAAATTAACGCATTTTAATCGCAGGTTTGAAGACGATCATACCGTCGTAGTTCCCACCATAAACGGAGATTCATACGGCGGCGTTATTCTCATGACTCGCCACGAAACCGAAAGTAAAGAAACGCTGGTCGGCTCGCCCAGCATTTCCACCACCACTAATAATAACAAAATAACCATAGAGACAAAACCATAGATTTATCTAAAATGGACCATTAACAAGTGGTAACGGAGATTCATCCACATTAATATGAGACTTTTTTATAACCAGATAGAAACTCCTCGTTGACCCTTTAAAGTTTATTTCTTTATTTTTCTTTTCATCATTGACATGATGATAGAAAGCAGGTTGAGGCTTCGTCCACATTATAGTGACATCATCAGTGTTCATTAAAGCAGATATCAGTGGAATGTTTTTGTTAATATAAGTCCTAAATAGTCCTATTTTCCGTCAGCAATCACTTACATGAAGTATTTCAGCCTAAACACGAGTCTCTCCGTCACTCTGCTCTGCTGTAACCCGAGGAGAAAATTTTCCTTGTGGGATACAAGTGTTATCCAATGAGGGGAGAGAACGGCATGAAGGGCTGTGTGTGCAGCCAAGGGATGCGCGTGAATGTGGTGACGTAGCACGAGGACCAATTGATGCCTGACAAAGGCGGGGGCTGCTAACTCATGGTGCGTTCAAGGAAACTCGTACTTTGTGTTTTTCCTTCCTGTGAAGTCATACCAGTTCGATCTGGTACGAGTTCACGGCTCGGAAGTTACGAGTGGCCGTTATAGGGAACTTTCACAGACAACAGGACGGTAAAAACACGAGCTACGGGTTACCTGGAACGCTACCAAGTCGTAGTTGTGACTTGAAGCTGTAACTTACGGTTTCAAAAGCCTGCCTTGAACACAGCATTAGCCGAAACGGCCGTGCCGCTGATATCTGCTTTAATATTCACAGTTACTGAGGTAGCCATGGCCACCGACTATAGTACTTTGATATTTGATATAGGGTTAGGGTTTCTCAATTTATTTCTTTTTATACCTGGCCCTTTTTTTTTTTGCCAGATTTTTTCCCGATGTTTTATTTATTTTTGCCAGATTTTTTTTTCTGATGGCCTTTTTTTTTTTTTTTTGCCAGATTTTTTGCCAGATTTTTTTTCAGTGGCTTTTTTTCCTTATTTTTGTCCACTTCTCGGCTGCCATAGGTATGTGCATTACTGGATACTTTTTTTAAACAATAGGTAAATGAACAGAAAGAATTGGCATAGTACCAGAGAACTTCTAATAATATCCATAGACTGGCTCTGATAGTACAGTGCAATGCTGTTCCCTTTCACACACGGAGGTGGCGGAAGTAGCAGGAGCTCAGAGGCAGGACTACAGTTCCCATCAGGCCTTGCGGCAGCTGCACACACACGAACACACACATACAAACACACGTGTGTTGTCTTGGACAGACAGGCAGTGGGTCATGTCTGTGTTTATGGACCTGAACCTGAGCCTGAGCGTAGCGGCGGCGGAGCGGGAAGCGCTGCGGACCGCGGTGGAGACAGCGGCTCACTGTGAGTACTTTACCCGGAGATAGAGCTCTGAAACACGGCCTCAAGCTGGGCTACAGCCGGGGCCAGGGCCGGAGGTAGCAGAGGGAGCTAACGCTGCTAACGCTGCTAACGCTGCTAGCAGGGCTAATGAGGGGCATCAGCTGTGTGTGTGTGTGTGTGTGTGTGTGTGTGTGTGTGTGTGTGTGTGTGTGTGTGTGTGTGTGTGTGTGTGTGTGTGTGTGTGTGTGTGTGTGTGTTCTTCTTCTTCCTGCAGAACTGAGAGATTTAAGAGATCATTTGTTCCTGCTGCAGTCGTTTTATATAACACTTGTTAAAATGTTTTTTGTGTTCATCTTTTTTGTGTCGTTGTGTGAGCTACTGGACTAACTTGAATTTCCCTGCTAGGAATGAATAAAGTATTATCTATCTATCTATCTATCTATCTATCTATCTATCTATCTATCTATCTATCTATCTATCTATCTATCTATCTATCTTCTTTTTTTTCAAACTTTATTTAAAGTTGTAGCAACAACAACATTTCAGTCTTTCCAGCTCACATTCGTTACAACAATAACAGTAAAGTTACAGTTATGACACTATAACAAAGGTTAAGCAAAGGGAAAAAAACCCCAAAACAATCTTCTGCAGCTCATTCATGACTGCTGCTATTTTATAACATGCTTTTGTTTTTATTTTTTGTATTTTTTGTACCAGGGAACATCTATGTATGGGACAGCGGATGGAAATGAGCCTGTGGCTACAATCCGGCTTGTTTACCATTTTGTTTCGTTCATGAACTTGCATTGTCCCACTTTAAATAAATTGAATTGAATTGAAATTGAATGAACGGCTGATCAATCAGTGTGACGTCACAGTGCAGGTCGAGTTACTATGGTGACATGGGGACAACAGACAACAGTGCAGACAGACAGATCCATCCAATAATCAATAAGCATCATTGTTTCTCCTGCAGTGGGCTACTCCACCGTCGCCATCAACTACGTGTTTGAACCCGTGACCAAGAAGAAACAGGTGAGAGATGATGATGTCATGATGATGTCACACACACACACACACACACACACACACACACACACACACACAGAGGAAATGTTTCTGTGACTTGACTTTTATTTTGAAACTCTGTGTTTATTTCCTGTTTGTTTGTTTGTTTGTTTGCAGCAAATCCCCACCCCGACCCCGATCAATGAGCTGATCGATCAGCTGCCGATCGTTCAGGTACGGAGAGGAAGAGGAAGATGATGATGATTCATAGTCCAGTCATTTTAAGCCAAAATGGCGGTCAACGTTGAACAAACTGCAACAGAATCAAACTCAACTGGTTTTGTTTCCTCAACATGTCCTGAGTGAGGGAGAAAAAGCCCTGAAGAATCCCATTAGGGGAAAGTTTAGAAAAAGACCCAAATACAGCCCATAATACGCCTATTCATTATGTTTCTCACGTGAATAGGGTAACATTTTTAACCTTTTTTTTTTTTTGTGAGCAACTTTTTTATTGCCTTTCGAGGAAAACAAGTACAAGTAAAAGGTACATTGCAATCTAATAGAAATGAAAGATAAGGAAAATAATGGATAAAAAATAAAATTAAAATAAAAAAAACATTTTTAACCTTTAGATATCTCCATGAAAATTACTGAGTGGATTACTGACATTAAGACAAACAAAAAATGTATTACAAGTTTTTTTTTAATTCTTTGTTGAGCAAATTTGCATAAATCAGGGTATCCACGGGGTCTTGAAAAGTATTTAAAGGTGATAAATCAATTTGGGGAAAATGAAGACCCTTAAAAAGTATTAAAAAGTCTTTTCACGACTTTATAAAGTCTTACATTTTCAAGGTATTTTTTTCTGAATTAGCTGTCCAAGAGTTTGAGTTGTAAAAAACATTGCGAAAGTGTGTGAATTTATTTATTTTATTAAAAAACAAAGATGAACCGGTACATAAAAAAGAAAAGAAGACTGTTGTTTTGGTTTTTTGAGAGTGGAGCAATGTTTTTTTGTTTTTTTTTATTATAAACTTTGCCTTCTATTTATTATCGCAGCCTATTTTGAATTCTGTTGTATCATAGTGGTCTAGAGTCTTTATCACAAACTAAAACTGTTGAGTTAAAAGTGTCACTGATGTAAATGGTTACAGCTTGAAGCGGCGGTGAGGTGTTGAAAAATATTGAGAAGGTCTTGAAAAAGTCTTAAAAAGGTTTTAGAATTAACTTCAAGATTCCTGTATAAACCCTGTAAATGTGCATACATTCCAAGGATTTCAAAAAACTTGTAATACATGTTTTGTTTGTCTTAATGTCAGTAATCAACTCAGTAATTTTCATGGAGATATCTAAAGGTTAAAAATTTGACCCTATTCATGTGAGAAACATAATGAATAGGCGTATTATGGGCTGTATTTGGGTCTTTTTCTAAACTTTCCCCTAATGGGATTCTTCTGGGATTTTTTTCCCTCACTCAGGACATGCTGTTGCAGTTTGTTTAACCTTTTTTCATACAATGACTGGACTATGATGTGTGTTTATAGTTTGTTAATACGTGTGTGTGTGTGTGTGTGTGTCAGGGTCGCTCTCGTCCAATCAGAGTGCTGAACAGACTGACGATCGTGATGTCAGACCCCAGCCACTACGTGAGTGATGAAGATGGAGATGATAATGTCATCTATGTTGTCACTGGTTCAGACAGACGTTTACCTGTGTGTGTGTGTGTCTGTGTGTGTGTGTGTGTGTGTGTGTGTGCAGCGGGGGAAGACTCCAGAGTTCCGTGACTTCGACCTTCTCGCCGTTCAGCCGACCACGGAGAAACTCTTCCACGTGAGGTTCACTGACACACTTAAAAAGTCTTAAAAGGCATTGAATTCATTCATCTAAAAACAAAAACAAGGCCTTAATCGGCATTAAAATGTCTTAAATCAATTTTTAAAACGTCTTAAAAATGTTAACACATGGTAAGAGGTATTTTATGGTTGTAATTAGTCTCAAATCTCAAAATAATTGGTAACATTCTGACATAGAGAAGTTAGTGGCGGCCGTCAACGCTAAATCTCTCACCGCCACCAGCTCCCGAGTCAGTGTTTTTTTTTGTTTTTTTGGACTTTTTATGCATTTATTTTGAAAGGACAGTTGGAAAGAGACATTTATTTTGAAAGGACAGCTGGAAAGAGACATTTATTTTGAAAGGACAGCTGGAAAGAGACATTTATTTTGAAAGGACAGCTGGAAAGAGACACAATCCAATGTTCATGTAGCAGTCACTTTACCTTGGATCACAGAGGAAAGTGGGTAAATTTGTGTTTATTATGAAGTCAGTCTTAAATTTCATTTCAAGTGGCTTTAAAAAAGTCTTAAAAAGTCTTAAATTTAACTTGGCTTAAGCTGTAGGAACCCTGGTACATCTGACGTACACATAACAATATGAAGATTAACCTGTGTGTGTGTGTGTGTGTGTGTGTGTGTGTGTAGGGGGCGTGCACGACGTACGAGGTCGACATCATCTGTCTCCCCGTCACAGAGAAACTTCCCTTCATCGTCAAGAGAGCGCCGGTCAACGCCGTGAGTCGCCTTCATCATCAACATCATTAGTTAAATCCTCCTTTTCATTAATATGACAAGAGGATTTAACATTTAAAAGCTAAGTTTGACTCTCCAGAATTAACATTGTAGATATCAACAACGTCTTTGATATGGTCATAACTACATTTTGAATAGTTGGATTTTTCATTTAAGATATCTGTAATTCAGTTTTACCTCTTGTCAAAAAGAACATTTCAGATCCACAACTACGTTCTTCCTTCACTGTAACCATTCATGTGTATGGGGTTTGTCATTACAGATATCTACAGTTCAGTTGCAGATATCCACTATGTGAATTACAGATATCTGTAACTGAATTACGGCTATTACTAATTCCAGTTACAGATATCTACAATTTGATTCTGACTTGTCATAATTCCAGTTACAGATATCTACAACGTCATTTTGACTAGTTAAAGCTTAATTACAGATATCTGAACAGGGACATGTAGATATCTTTAATTGAGGTGAATTAAAGATATCTAGAACTGGAATTATGACTAGTCAGAATCAAGTTGTAGATATCTGTAACTGGAATTAGTACTAGTGGTAATTCAGTTCCAGATATCTGTAATTCACATAGTGGATATCTGCAACTGAACTGTAGATATCTGTAATGACAAACCCCATACACATGAACGTTACAGTGACGTCATCTGTCCTAGGAAGAACGTAGTTGTGGGTATCTGAAATGTTCTTTTTGACGAGACAAAACTGAATTACAGAGATCTGCAACACATATCCAGTCTGGCTTTTAAATGTTATAATGGCTCGCCATACATTTATTTCTTCTCCTTTTACTCTCGTGGCGACTTTCCAAAAAGAAACTTGATGAGTCAGCTGATGGCGGTTGGAGGAGTGAAGTCTTGTGTCAGTTGATGTTCTGGGTGAAGTTCCCAGTTATTGTAACAAAACATAGAAAGTTACCACAGGTTGATGTGGACTGGTTTCCTCCACCTCCGTCCCACTCCAACTCATTTTCACCTCATAGAGACTCTGTTTCAAGCAGCTGCTGGGTGGGAACATGGATCTGTTATAATATAATACATCCCTGGGTGGGAACTAATCACACAGGAATGAAACTATACTACACCCTTGTGGTCAAAACAAGGTACTGAACAACGGCTCGTACAACTCTCATGTCACTGCCACAAACTGTGTTTTTAATGTTCATTCACACATTTAATATAGAAACTAGAAAAAGATAGCATTTCCTGAAGGAAATGCGTGTGAATGCTGAAAGCAGCTGAAGAAGGAAGCAAAAAGACAGAAATGGGGTAGAAAGAAAGAAAGAAAGAAAGAAAGAAAGAAAGAAAGAAAGAAAAAGACAGAGAAAGGGGGTAGAAAGAAAGAGAGAAAGAAAAAGACAGAAAGGGAGAAATAAAGAAAGAGGGGGATAGATAGAAAGAGGTATATAGATGGAGATACAGAGGGAAAGAAAGAAGGAAGGGAGTAAAAAGACAGAGAAAGGGGGTAGAAAGACAGAAAGAGAGAAAGAAAAAGACAGAAAGGGAGAAATACAGAAAGAAAGAAAGAAAGAAAGAAAGAAAGAAAGAAAGAAAGAAAGAAAGAAAGAGGGGGATAGATAGAAAGAGGTAGATAATTGGAGATAGAGAGGGAAAGAAAGAAAGAAAGAAAGGAGTAAAAAGACAGAAAGGGGGTAGAAATACAGAAAGACAGACATTCCCCTGCATGAGTTACACCTCTTGTTTTTATATTTTACATCTTTTCATATTTTTTAATGTGTGCAGGCCATCGAGCGCGGCCTGGTGTTCGAGCTGTCCTACGCCGCCGCCCTCAGAGACTCCACCATGCGGCGCTACACCATCGCCAACGGCAACAGCCTGATGGACTGCTGCAAGGGGAAGGTGAGTTCACTGACCGTCGGGAAACTGCAGCGTCGCACAGCAACACAACTCTGTCCTCTGACCTCTGACCTCTGACCCCTGTGCTCCTCTGCAGGGCGTCATCCTGTCCAGTGCTGCTCACAAGGTCTGGATCAATACTCCACTCATCAATGTGTCTGTATCCATCAGTATTGATCAGTATTGGTCGGTATTGATCGGTTTTCAATCTGCTGTGTTTCAGGCTCTGGAGCTCAGAGGTCCTTATGACGTCACCAACCTGTATCCTGCTGCACCGTGTGTGTGTGTGTGTGTGTGTGTGTGTGTCTGTGTGTGTGTGTGTGTGTGTGTTATAGTGTGTCATAGTGTGTGTGTGTGTGTCTGTGTGTGTGTGTTATAGTGTGTCATAGTGTGTTGTTCTCCTGAGCTTCCTCCAGAGGGTTGTTGTTGGGTTTGTCAGACGGAGACGCTAAAGAAGCCGTGTCGTCCACCTGTCGCTCGGTGCTGCTGCACGCAGGTCAGTGACTGGACTGTACCACTACTACTACTACTGGCATTTAAAGGGATACGCCAACATTTTTTTTCATGTCTTGCCTCACTCCCAAGTCCATGACCAGCAGATAGACACCATCCTTTCTACTGTGCGTGCAGTAACCATGGAGATAGAGCCGTATCGCACGTAATTAGCTTAGCTCAAACACTGGAAGTGTATAGGTAGTGTTAGCCTGCCTCCACCTAAAGTCGCTAATTAGCTTAGCTCAAACACTGGAAGTGTATGGGTAGTGTTAGCCTGCCTCCACCTAAAGTTGCTAATTAGCTAGTAGCTAATGCTACCTATACACTTCCAGTGTTTGAGCTAAGCTAATTAAGGCGATACGGCTCTATCTCCATGGTTACTGCACGCACAGTGGAAAGGATGGTGTCTATCTGCTGGTCATGGACTCAGGAGTGAGGCAAGGCACGAAAAAAAAAATGTTGGCGTATCCCTTTAAAGGGTTAAAAACCTGAAAATTAATGTTTGGTAGATTTGAGCAGAGCTGAAGTGGTTTAGGAGAAAAAATATTGATATGATGATTTTAAATAAGTTCTTCTGTGCGTTCACTAGGGTTCGTAATGGGAGTAAAATTTTAAATCTGACACCACATAAAAAATAGTAATACAATGAAATCAATGTTGCAAAGTTTTGACATATCCAAGACTCTAATAACCAGCAACCCCCCCCCCACTATTCATTTTATTTAAAAACATCTCATATTTTGTGTTTTTTTTTTTTTTTTGTAAAACAAGAAGCAACATGTCTTCAAACTGGCATTTAAAGGGTTAAAATCCTGAATATTAATGAACATTTGGTCGTTTAGAGCAGAGCTGAAGTGGTTTAAGAGATTTACGCAAAAAAAAGAGCAGAAAACACCATTGATATGATGATTTTATAGAAGTTCTTTCTAGCAGAAACCCCCGACCTTCAGCTGCAATAGTTACTTTTCCTGGTAATTAGTTACTTTTATAATGTAGTGTAACTTACCCAACACTGATCCGACCCCTGACCTCTGACCTCAGAGACGAGGAAGACGGCGAGCGGCATCATGTTGACCATGAAGAGCGACGGTGGGCGGAGCCACGAGGAGGAGAAAGGGGCGGGGCCAGACTCAGAGCTCGGTGCGTTCACTGTCTCAGGTAAAACTCAGTAAAACTCAGCACTCGGCTGCTGCTCGACTCAACCTGCTCTCTGCTCTGTCACATGACCAGGGGACGCTCCCGTTGCCAAGCGACACAGACCGGCGACCGACAGCGGAGGGGGCGGGGCTTCAGCGTGACGGACAGCGGAGGAGGCGGGGCATCTGCATCCGCCGGCGTTTTGATTTGTTTGTACAAACTGTTGATTGACAGATTCATTTATGTTCACGATGTTTGAAATAAACAGTTTGAAAAGACTCAGTTTTGTATAAAGATTTAACATTTCAATTCTTCTTTTATTTATTACATAAATTAAAGGGATAGTTCAACATTTTGTCAAATTGGCCCATTGCCATAATCCCTATAGTCACAGCAGTAGGTTCGTTACCTTTAATTGTCGGTGCAAGCTGTTTTTAGAACGGCGGAGCAGAGCCGTGAGCTGCTCAGAGCTACGCTACGGAGGCTCATTATGGGATTTCTTGGTTTCCCTCATCATCAAACTCATCAAATACACAATCCAACAACTCCACAACGCTCTGGTGGACAAGTTGTGAGCTGCACATTCACCACGCTATGAGATAATAACACAACGTTACCACACAGAGTTGTTTTAGAGGGAAATTCATGTAAAACCGCTGATGCGCGTTGCCTTCAGGGACAGTTTTTCATCAACAGTCTCTGAATTTACCTCTAAAACAACTTGGGCCAGTTTGACTAAATGTTGAACTATCCCTTTAAACTATTTAGACGCTCTCTTCAGTGTTGATAAACAACAAGCGAACATTTAAATGACACCAAAGCTCAGACAGAGTTTCCAACAGGTTTTATTTTGAAATCAGGCTGCAGTGCAAACGTTGTCCTCCGATTGGTCAGACCCAAAGCAGGAAATGATGTCATCAAAAATAGAAATGTTTTTTTTTTTTTTTTTTGTTCGGTCACATTAAAAATAAATTTGTTCAAAATACAAAACTTTGCTTCATAAAAATAGAAATCTACAAACAGGAAGTTTCCCTGTGATTCACCACGTCCCTTGAACACACCACCGATCAGGTATTGATCAGAGATCGATCGATCCGATTGGCCGACCTGACGTAAACAGACATGCATCCCTTTCATTCATCTGCATCATAAACAGTGTAATAGCCCTTTACTGAGCGACCTCGGAGGCCCTGAACGCCTCACAGGGACGACGATGTCACAACGGGAGTCATTGATTATTGATCGGAAATAAGTTACACACAGTGAACCAATCAGAGGAGGGGGGAGGAGCCGGGGGGGCGGGGCCTCGGTCTTAAAGGAACAGTGTCATGAATTTATGACGGAGTGAATCGTCCTGACGGTGCGTTCAAGGTTTCACATAAGTATCACAATATGTTTTTGGATGATTTTTAAATTGATTTTTTTTTTTTCCCCCCAAATATTGATCTTCTTTTCTTTTTTTTTCAAAAATCGATTTTTTTTTTTTCGGAATTTTTTTTTCAAAAATCGATTTTTCTTTAGAATTTTTTTATTTTTTTTAGAATTTTTTTTATCTTTTTTCAAATATTGTGCAGTGTGCATTTGTTGGCCTTTTTTTACCGACAGAGAGTCCAGGTTTTGAAAAGGGACAGAACTCAGATCTACAGATGTCGGATTGTCCCTGAACGCACCAGCAGGAAATGAACAGACAAAACAAACACAAACATCTAATTGGTCCTAAGAGTGGGCGTGGCCATGATGACATCATCATGAGTGGATGGCTGTAGTGTGGACGGTGGACGACTCCTCTTCCTCTTCCTCCTCCTCCTCTTCCTCAGTGACCCATGATGTGGTTGATGTGACCCTGAAACAGAAACATCGTCTTCAGCCTACGACTCCCATGATGCATTTCACTGACAAACCAACAGGTGCGTTGGAGATTGTCCAATAAATAACCAATATATTTCTCAGGACAGAAGTTTGACTCAGTGTGAATATTTTTTAAAGCAGTTACTGTAGCCAGAGAATAATGAACACTTTTCACCTAAATTCCACTGTGTCCACTAGGGATGCACATGATGAACCGTTTAACCGTTAACCGATAACAAGAACTTTGACCGATTAATACTATCGGTTATTTATTTATTTTATTAGCTCCTTATGTCGTCATCTCATGGGGGCGTGTCGACACGTGCAGAGTTCACGTGCCTTCAGTCATATTCACAGCAAACAGTTACACAGGAGGACTGACAGTATGTGCAGCAGCCCCCATGAAGGAAGGTCAGACAATAAATGTAGCTACACGGACATAGATGTGAATCACCTGTAGCTACGGCGCTGGGGAAAAAAAAGAGAGGACGTCGCTGCTGTCCAGTCGTTCACCTGCAGCTCACCTGCAGCTCCACAGAGCAGCTGTCAGGAGCTCTGCTGCTCCTTCAGCCTGGTGTTTGGCTGCACTTTGTATAAAAACAGTTCTACTGTACATTGGACGATCTAACCTCCAGAGCGCGATCAGCTGAGACAGAGCACAGTGGATGTGGCGCTGCTCTGTCGCGGCGCACGTGTGTATTTAACGGCCCAAAAGAAAAAAAAAATTGAAACAAAAAAAATTTTTTTTTTTTTTTGGGCCGTGCGCCGCAAGATTCTTAATCTTATCGGTTAACGGTTAATAATCGGTTAACGAGCGTCGGTTATCGGTCAGAAAAAAAATTCAAAATGTGCATCCCTTGTGTCCACCCAAAATACGTTTATTAACAAATTAAATCTTCATTTCACAACGTGAGATTCATATAATCTAGCATTAAATATAACAATTACACAGAAATTTTGGATTTTCGACAACACGTAGGTAGTGTTTGCAGTCCTAGACACACACACACACAGACAGACACACACACACACACACACACACACACACACACACACACACACAGACAGACAGACACACTCTTACCGGTTCTCCTCCGAGACACCTGGGACACACCTGCTGTCTGGGTCGGACCTGTTATCAACACACACACACACATACATATGGTAGGCTACGTCAACACGTTTCCATAGCAACAGCTCATGTCAGTCAGTCAGTCACTTCACGGTTCGGTTCGTTATTATTTCGTCTCCATGGCAACAGCATCCCTGAGGCCTCGTGATGACCTCCACTGACTGACCTGCTGTTCTTCTCTCTGATTGGCCGCGGGGAAGCTGTGGCTCGTCTCCATTGGACACTCAGACGCCTGGAGCTCCGCCTCCAGACACAGCCGCTTCTGAAATCATCATGACATCATCATTACTAGGGGTGGGAGAAAAAAATCACATTCACATAACTATCACGATATCTTTTTTGACGATTTTTAAATCCTTTTTTTTTTTGACTCTTTTTTTTGTGACATTTTTTTAATATTGTGCATTTGTTCGCCTTTTTTACATCCAGAGAGTCCAGGTTTTGAAAAGGGTTTAAGTTCACTTTATAATGGAGTATGTTAAAGCAGAAGTAAGTGATATTTTTGTGTTAATCTAAGTCTTAAATAGTTGTATCTTCCGACAGCAATCACTTCTATAGAGTGTTTGGTCTGAAACACGGGTCTGTCAGTCACTCTGCTCTGCTCTGAGCCCAGGAGAAAACTTTCCTTGTATCCTACAACCTTTATCCAATGAGGAGAGAGAACGGCATAAAGGGGCAGTCCTCTCTGTGTGTGCAGCCAAGGGATGCGCCTGAATGTGGTGACGTAGGGACGAGGACCAATAGATCCATGACGAGGGCGGGGGCTGCTAACTCCATCTGCTGACAGGAAGTTATGGTGCGTTCAAGGCAACCCGTAACTGGTGTTTTTCTGACCTGTGAAGTCGTACCAGTTCGATCTGGTACGAGTTCACGGGTCAGAAGTTACGAGTGGCCGTTATAGTGACTTTCACAGGTAAAACAGGTCGGAGAAACACGAGTGGGTTGCCTGGAACGCTACAAAGTCGTAAGTCGTGACTTGAAGCTGTAATTTACGGTTTCAAAAGCCTGCCTGGAACGCAGCATTAGCCAAAACCACCGGATCGCTTACTTCTGCTTTAATTTATAGGCTCCTACAGTATTTGTGTGCAGATAAATGTTAAAAATGCTAAAGACTAAAAATCATAGAGAGAATCGGCAATATCGTAGAATCGCAATTTAAATCGAATCGCCATCCAAAAAAATCGTAGAAGAATCGAATCTGGAGAAAAGCGAATCGTCCCAGAACACCATTACATCATCATCATTGTAGACTGGAAGTGAAGAGGCTCTGATGACATCACAGGTGGGCGGGGCCAGCCTGCAGGTGTGTGTGTGGCTGTTGGACTCGTGAACAGGTATCATCAGCCGTTATCAGTGCTGGTCTCCGTGGTAACGGGGCGTAGCAGCAGCAGCAGCAGGAGCGAAGGTCAGCGTGGACTCTGAGACCCGACACTGAATAAATGCTGCAGGAGTCAGAGCTCTAAGTTTAGCTGCTGCTGCTCTAAAAATAAAATAAACCTCAACTCTTCATCTTCATCTGCTGTTTCCTCTCGATACAAAAAGTTTGATTCTCTCCATATGAATTTGTTTGATTGATTGATTGATATATCAGTTCAGCTTCAGAACTGATTCAAAGACTCAACAATTAATCGATGTATTGATCTGACATTGGATCACTGGCTAAGGGCAGCTTCACACTCGGTGTTGAAGGGATTGTTCAACATTTTTGGCAAAGGCAAATTCTCCTACTGCCATAATGGACAAGTTGTGAGCTGCACATTCACCACGCTATGAGATAATAACACAACGTTACCACACAGAGTTGTTTTAGAGGGAAATTCATGCAAAACCAGCTGATGCACGTTGCCTTCAGGGACAGTTTTTCATCATCAGTCTCTGTATTTCCCTCTAAAACAACTCTGTGTGGTAACGTTGTGTTATTATCTCATAGCGTGGTGAATGTGCAGCTCACAACTTGTCCACCAGAGCGTTGTGGAGTTGTTGGATTGTGTATTTGATGAGTTTGATGATGAGTTAGAAACCAAGAAATCCCATAATGAGCCTCCGTAGCGTAGCTCTGAGCAGCTCACGGCTCTGCTCCGCCGTTCTAAAAACAGCTTGCACCGACAATTAAAGGTAACGAACCTACTGCTATGACTATAGGGGTTATGGTGATGGGCCAGTTTGACTAAATGTTGAACTATCCCTTTAACTGTGTTCCTAATAAACTGGGCACTCATTCATCTTCATCATCTTCATCATCATCATCTTCATCTTCCTCACCGCTCTGCAGCTCCACGGTTCCGGGTCCAGACTCCTCTTCCTCAGCAGGTTGGAGCACTGCATGCTGCTGCTAGCCTGTTAGCTGCTAACGGCTAACGTCAACGGGCTGAACGGCTTTAGCCTGCTAGCCTGTTAGCTGCTAACGGCTAACGCACTGGACTCAGCAGCTTTAGCCTGTTAGCCTGCTGTTAGCCTGTTAGCCTGTTAGCCTGTTAGCTGGGAGCAACCGGACCAGAAGCTGTTTCGGTTTCCCGCTCACACTGAACAGACCCCGGGAATCGAACCGGGACCGGTGCTGCTGTTCTTGTTGTTGTTGTTGTGGAGCAGCAGCGACCTTCGTTGACCGGCGGCTCCAAGTCCACAGCAATGACGTCAGCGCTTCCGACGGAGACCTTCAAAATAAAAGCACCGGGATTTTCTATTATCAGGATAAGTAGTTTCAACATTTTTTATTGATTTTTTAGCACTGAATTAACAAAGAGACACAGTTTAATTATGTTATGTTTAATTATTCCATATGTTATTCGTTTTTAACCTGTAACAAATTTGGTTTTTGAATATGTGGGTGAGGTTTTTATATAAGCCCTTCTGGGTTTCATACCTCCCCTTTGCACATGCCAGTCATGATGTTTGTCCATGCTGTTTTTAATGACATTGTTCGTGCTAAATAAAAAAACCAAAAAAAAACCAAAGAGACACACAAACAAACAACAAAAAAACAACAACCTTTCGTTTCTTTGCAGCTTATTCTGGAAGTAAAAAAAAAAAAAAAAGAAGTTTACACATTAAAACAATAGTGGCTGCATTGTACAAACATTGTTTGAAACCCAGGCCGCCCTACAACTCTCCCAACTTGTCGTCTTTAGGTCCAAGTTGGATATTTGGGGATGTCCAGGGGTTACCCATCAAGGATAGATTATCAACAATTCAGAGGGAATAGATAAGTAGTAAGCAAGTAATTATACATTATAGTAAATAATAATGATAAATTATCAGGATAATTGATTTCCAATATGACAATGATATTTAAACAATTAATGTGATATGATTTATTATCTCATAAATCACAGTTTTAGTTTTAAACCCTGGAGACTTATGATTTTATGGTTCAAATATCCCTTAACATATCTATTGCTTATTCTAATGAACTTCTCATTTGCATTAATTTAAATTAAGATGACAGTTTTTAATTGGGCACTGCTACTAAAATGAATATTCATGTTAAATGTTGGAGTCTTTGTTCTCTCCTTGTGTTATTGAAGTCACACAGACTCACGAGATATTAGCTGTTGTTTATTTATTTTAATTTTAATTTTATTTCATACTCAGTATTTCTTAATGAAATATTGAATATTGCAGATGTTAATTAACTGAGATGACTTCACTCATAAAAACAAAGACAAGTCGGTTTTATTTTGAAGTCCCACTAATTTACCCGGAAGTCTGATTTCCGTTTGTTTGACACAAGTCACGTTTACATGTTTCACGCTCGTTTCCGTTTCAAATAGTGTGACGTCAACCAAACGGACCAATCACTGTGAGCGCAGACTCTCGCGAGATCTGGAGACGTTTATTGAGGCAGCTGGAACAAAGACACATAGAGAGATCATAGAGAGATATACAGTAGCCTATGTCTATCAGCTGGAATACCAGAATAAAACATTTAGAATATAAACAAAACAAAACAAAATAATAAATCTGAAGCTTCATTCAGTTCAAACTGTTCAATAATAAATCAATAAACTTCCTGTTGTAGTGGCGCTGCAGTGACACGTAGTGACCAGCAGGTGGCAGCAGATACATGCACATCAACCACAACCACTGAGCCCTCTGCAGCGGGCCCTGAACGCCTCATCACGGCCTCTGCAGCGGGCCCTGAACGCCTCATCACGGAGAAACACGGGGAGACGGGTGAACCTGAACGCATCACAGAGTTCAGGAGATGATTAAAAACTAAAGAGAAATGGAGAGATGGAGGGAAGAGTGGATGGAGGAATGGAAGGATTGATGGATAGAGTAGGGAAAGTAGAGTATAAGATGTAAGTTTGAAAGGACAGAGGGAAAGATGGAGGGATGATGGAAGGATGGAAGAATGGAAGAAGGTAAAGGAGGATGGATGGCTGGAGGGAAAGATGGAGGATGGAAGAATGGAGGGATAGAGGCAGTGGTGGACAGTAATGGAGTAAATTTACTTGAGTACTGGACTTAAGTACATATCCAGAGGATTTGTACTTTACTTGAGTATTAGATTTCTTTGGTACTTATTACTCTTACTTGAATACATTTCCAAGACAAATATTAGTACTTTTACTGGAGTTAATTAGTAGGAAGGCTGAAAAGTACTGGTTACTTTCAGGTCTTTTTCTAAAATCCTATTGGACACAAGCTGTGTTTGTCTGTGAAGGAAACCCTAACCCCTAAAAGCAGCACATCAGTGCAGCTGAGCAGCAAAGAGTTCATTCTCACTAACAAGAGTTAAAAGCTCCTTACATTCATTTACAAACTATTAGAGGAATAAGACATTTACTCTGACTCTGACTTTGACTTACAGTACCTTTAAAAGCAAGTACTTTTTTACTCTTACTGGAGTAACATGTCGACTGAGATACTTTTACTTGTAACAGAGTACATTTGGACCAGTAGTATTTGTACTCTTACTCAAGTAGGGTCGAGTACTCTGTCCATCTCTGGATGGAGGTAAGGACAGATGGAAAGATGGAGGAATAGATGGAGGGATGGATGGAGTAGGAACAGAAGGAAAGATGGAGGGATGGATGGAGGTAAAGATGGAGGGATGTTCCCTCCTGAGATTCTGTTAAACGAGTGGAAGCTGTTTGACCAAACAGAGCGAAAGAACAAGAAAGAGGAGAGGGAGTGAAGGTCGACAGAGTGCTAAACGTTGTTTTAGATGAAGGCTGTTCCCTCAGCGCCTCCTGCCCCCCCCCTCCCTCCCCCCTCTCCTCCTCTCCTCCTCCTCTTCTCCTCTTCCCCCCCTCTTGTCTCATATTATCTTCATGTTCAGAGACTCTGAGCGGAAAAATCAGAGTCCCTGAGGCTCCGAGACACAAACTGTTCATCTGCTGCTGGTCCCAGCCCCCAGAGGAAGAAGAGGGGACTGCAGTTTGTTGAACGAGGAAGTGACTTCACTTCTCAGACCGACTGTCGCTGCCCGATTTGCGTACAAGCGGAAGTCTGCTTAAAGTTCTGTAAATTTAAAGCAGAAGTAAGGTGAATGTTTGTGTTAATCTAAGTCTTAAATAGTTGTATCTTCCGACAGCAATCACTTCTATAGAGTGTTTGGTCTGAAACACGGGTCTGTCAGTCACTCTGCTCTGCTCTGAGCCCAGGAGAAAACTTTCCTTGTATCCTACAACCTTTATCCAATGAGGAGAGAGAACGGCATAAAGGGGCAGTCCTCTCTGTGTGTGCAGCCAAGGGATGCGCCTGAATGTGGTGACGAGGACTGTTATGGTGCGTTCAAGGCAACCCGTAACTGGTGTTTTTCCGACCTGTGAAGTGGTACCAGTTCGATCTGGTACGAGTTCACGGGTCAGAAGTTACGAGTGGCCGTTATAGTGACTTTCACCGGTAAAACAGGTCGGAGAAACACGAGTGGGTTGCCTGGAACGCTACAAAGTCGTAAGTCGTGACTTGAAGCTGTAATTTACGGTTTCAAAAGCCTGCCTGGAACGCAGCATTAGCCAAAACCACCGGATCGCTTATTTCTGCTTTAAAATACGGTAGCTACTGTGAAATGATTAAAAAAACAAAACAAAAAAAAACCCCGGACATCCGTCCTAAGACAGCCGTGGCAGACTCGTTTATTCAGTGAGTGTTGTGGTAGTTGTGATTGTTTGTGGTTGTCATGGTGATGAGGCCGGCGAGAAAAAACGAGAGTAAATATCCTAAGTCAATTCAACTAGGCTAAGTTTGTCCAAGTGGAGTTGCCGTACGTAGCTGTCACAAATCGGGCAGCGATGCAAATCGGGTAGTGACACGGACCACAACTGCCCCCTTGGCTGTAACAGCTCTGTGGCTATTAGCTTAGCTCGTTAGCTGTGGCTGTTAGCTTAGCTCGTTAGCTGTGGCTATTAGCTTAGCTCGTTAGCTGTGGCTATTAGCAGGGCTCCAGACTGCGACTAAATGGTCTGTTCTAGGATGAGTTTACCACAAGTGGTGTGTCTACTTGTTCTGTTATTGGTCAGTGTAGCCTAAACATTAACTTTATATTTTCAATATTTAAACTGTTGCACAATAAAATGTGAATTTAAAACATTATAGTTTCTGCATTTATGCAGTATTTATCAGTAATACAGTGAAAATTAGAGGAAATGTGCAAATTTACATTGCAAGTCGATTTCGGTGTGCGCCCCTAAATTTTCTGCTTGCGCTCCTAAAATTTTAAGTTAGGGGCCACTGTGCTCCTAGTCAAAAAAGTTAGTCTGGAGCCCTGATTAGCTTAGCTCGTTAGCTGTGGCTATTAGCTTAGCTGGTTAGCCGGTATTTCCTCCATATTCTACTCCAGTTTCTTTATCAGATTGATTTTTTTTTTTTTTTTTTTAAAGTATATTTTTCGGCTTTTTGCCTTTATTTGATAGTGATGACAGTAGAGATAGACAGGAAATGGGGAGGCAGAGAGAGGGGGAATGACACGCAGGAAAGGTCTGCCCGACGCGGGATTCGAACCGGGGACGCCTGCGGCGAGGACTGTAGCCTCTACATGGGGTGGCCGCTCTACCCACTGCGCCACGCACCGCCCCATCAGATTGATTTAATGCTGCCTGTTATTGTTGGGATGCTGCTGCCCAACTCCTTGCTAATTAGCTCGCTGCTCTTCTATGGGAGTAGAAAGTAGTGTACATCGCTTGTTCACTCAGTTTTGCGGTGCGTTGTGGGTGTTTTGTCGTATAGTGGATGAAATTCATCGCGGAGAATTCTAACAACACTACAACATGTTGAACACACTAGTAACTACACTGTGATAGGAGGAGATTTACCACACAGTTAAAGTGTCTGTGCTTTTATTTTGAAGGAGGATCAGACTGATCAGGGGTCAGTGTGTTTGATTGACAGGTCTGACAGCTGTGTGATTGATTACCCTCCACAGTGTGTGTGTGTGTGTGTGTGTGTGTGTGTGTGTGTGTGTGTGTGTGTGTGTGTGTGTGTGTGTGTCAGCAGACTGTGACGTCTCTATTACAGTGTGAGGTTGGTTGCCGTGGCGGCGGCGGCGTGATGAGGTCAGAGGTCAGACTGAAACAACTTGACTGAAGTTTGTTTGATCAGCAGCTGCAGGGTGACACGTCTGTCGCCACGGTGACACACTGTCAACACACACACACACACACACACACAGCCTTGTCTATATGCCATTGTAGGGACACAAGACGTGGACGTACAATCTGGGGACCACCCTTTCTGAAGGTTCTACAGCACTGAAAAAAATCAAGCAATATACTGGAACAGCCAGAAACACAGATGTCACTTCAAATTGTCAATCAGAAGAAGTAGAGTCCCTCACCTGACCAGGAACAACTTCCTGGGGACTTGTCATGTTTTTGTGATTGGTGGGGTCCACATATACACACTGTCTGATTTTTCTGTCTTCCTGTGGACCACTTAACACACATTCAGGTTCAACTTACTTTGTAGAGACCTTACACACCACTGACTCCGTTAACCAGTCAGTTCAACTTGTGAACCAGCTGAGAACCAATTTTATTTGTTACTTTATATGTCAGTTACGTAGCTGCGCTAATGTTTTTATGCAGCTGTTGCTCCTGGCTCTACTGGCATCTAAACACGCCTGATCAAATGTATTTGTGCTGCTTGGCAGCATGTTTTCTTAACCCTTATGCCTCACTCAAGACATTTTTGGCTTGTCTGTTAATTTTCTGGCTTTGGCTGGATTTTGGTGTTCATACATATGGCACCAATAGAACAAAATATGTTACACTTCAAATATGCTGTACATTCACTTATACAGTAAATGTACAGCACATTCACATACTGTGATGCAGATCTGCACATACACACATTTATGTACAGATACTCACACGTGCCAGAGATCACCTGTTGTCTGGACGAACAGTTCATGCAAAATGTGTGTCAGTGCCCATAATGCCTGTGTTTAAGCATTTATATCACTTAATGACAAACACAGTGGATGTGGGCCAAAGGCTACAGTTTTTAATAGCTTGACAGTCCACGGTACACAAATAATTGTAACTTTACAATTATGGTGGTATCACTAACTATTGGTATACCTAACTATACCCATATCAATACACATCAACTCTAACACATCTAACTCTAACTCTATCATTTAAGGGTTAACCCTTAAACAGGCAACGTGCACCAGGAGATACAGACTCTTTAACCTTCCTGTTGTCCTCCCGGGTCCTTCCTTCCTCCCTCAGATCTAAGTTCAGCTGTTAGGGTAAATGTTCCCTCCTTCTATCCTTTCTTCCTTCCTTCATCTGTCCTTCCTTCCTTCCTTCATCTGTCCTTTCTTCCTTCCTTCATCTGTCCTTTCTTCCTTCCTTCATCTGTCCTTCCTTCCTTCATCTGTCCTTTCTTCCTTCCTTCCATCTGTCCTTCCTTCCTTCATCTGTCCTTTCTTCCTTCCTTCATCTGTCCTTCCTTCCTTCATCTGTCCTTTCTTCCTTCCTTCCATCTGTCCTTTCTTCCATCCTTTCATCTGTCCTTTCTTCCTTCCTTCCATCTGTCCTTTCTTCCATCCTTTCATCTGTCCTTTCTTCCTTCCTTCCATCTGTCATTCCTTCCTTCATCTGTCCTTCCTTCCTTCATCTGTCCTTCCTTCCTTCCTTCCATCTGTCCTTTCTTCCATCCTTTCATCTGTCCTTTCTTCCATCCTTTCATCTGTCCTTCCTTCCTTCCTTCCTTCCTTCCTTCCTTCCTTCCTTCATCTGTCCTTTCTTCCTTCCTTCCATCTGTCCTTTCTTCCTTCCTTCATCTGTCCTTCCTTCCTTCATCTGTCCTTTCTTCCTTCCTTCCATCTGTCCTTTCTTCCATCCTTTCATCTGTCCTTTCTTCCTTCCTTCATCTGTCCTTCCTTCCTTCATCTGTCCTTTCTTCCTTCCTTCCATCTGTCCTTCCTTCCTTCATCTGTCCTTTCTTCCTTCCTTCATCTGTCCTTCCTTCCTTCATCTGTCCTTTCTTCCTTCCGTCCATCTGTCCTTTCTTCCATCCTTTCATCTGTCCTTTCTTCCTTCCTTCCATCTGTCCTTTCTTCCATCCTTTCATCTGTCCTTTCTTCCATCCTTTCATCTGTCCTTTCTTCCTTCCTTCATCTGTCCTTCCTTCCTTCATCTGTTCTTCTTCTTCCCTCCCTCCCTCCCGCCCATCCTTCTTCCTCCCTCCTTCCCTTCCTCCCTCCTTCCATCCCTCTTCCTCCCTCCTTCCCTCCCTCCCTCCTTCAATCCTTCTTCCTCCCTCCTTCCCTCCCTCCCTCCTTCCCTCCTTCTTCCTCCCTCCTTCCCTTCCTTTTTAAGGGTTAAACTCTACTTTTTTTTTTTCAGTGCTGTGATGCGATTTTTAACGTAAAACTTAAGACTTAGCCAGTTTCTATTTCGAAGGGCTTTTCTTTCACTGTCAAGGCACTTGTCACAGTCCCTTTTTCCAGGAACCCGACATGACTCTATGAAGGACATCATGTGCCTTTCCACGGCAGCGACCTCATCCTTCTCCCACATCCTTTTTTTGTTAGGTTGTCGCCCTATACACCAACACACAACACAAACAAAGTAGCTCTCGTTAATTTACTTATTTTTTGGCAGCCAATCTTGAAATTCAAATTTTAAAAACTTTACCTTTCAACCTCGTCAGAGGTTTGTGAGGATCCTGTTGTGATACTATTTTTCTGTGGCTCACATCTGACCCTGCTGTCTCACTTTCCTCTGTTGTGACAGAAGTTTCTAAAAACGAAAGACAAAAAAAAACAACAACAAATTACTGACATGCAAGTAGGAGGGAACCAGATGTGGCAGGTGTCAAACATGCGGCCCGTGGGCCAGAACCGGCCCACCAAGGGGTGCAATCCGGCCCACTTTCTTCCTTCCATCTGTCCTTCCTCCCTTTCTTCCTTCTGTCCTTCCTACTTCCTTTTATCATTTCTTTGGTCCTTCCTTCCTTCCTCCCTTTCTTTCTTCAGTCCTTTCTTCCTTCCATCTGTCCTTTTATCCTTTCTTTCTTCTGTCCTTTCCTTCCTTCCATCTGTCCTTTTATCCTTTCTTTCTTCTGTCCTTTCCTTCCTTCCATCTATCCTTCCTCCCTGTCTTCCTTCTGTCCTTCCTCCCTGTCTTCCTTCTGTCCTTCTTCCCTTCCATCTGCCCTTCTTCCCTTCTGTCCTTCCTCCCTGACCTGACTTCCTTCTGCCCTTTTAACCTCTTTCTTCCTTTTAACCGCTCTTTCTTCCTCCTGCCCTTCCTCCCCTTCTTCCTCATGCCCTTCCATCTGTCCTTCCTACTCCCTTTTATCCTTTATTTGTTCCTTCCTTCCCTTCTTCCTACCATCTGTTCTTCTTCCCTTTCTTCCATCTGTCGTTCCTACCTTCTTTCCCTCCATATTTCCTGGTTGACTGGTTGGTCCCAACTGAATCAGCTACGATGGTCCCCCCAAATAAAGAAACACCAGACAAGTGTGTAACATAGTAGTCATAGTAATGACTGGTTGGTCCCAACTGAATCAGGAAACCAGACTGTGCTTGCAGCATGTGTAAAACCAATGTTGCACTGATCTAAACTCAACCAAACAGTGTGCACAAGAGCAAAGTTGTACATATTTGACTAAAAATGAAACACAAAACACAATAAAGTGAGTCCTACCTGCATGATGGAGGATGATGGACTCTGTCTGGAGAGTTCAGTGTCAGCGGACTCAGCATCACATGGCTGTTCTTCTGCCTGAAATGATAAATCATCATTATTAAGCAACTAATCAACAAAACCAAAATCATTAGACCAAATAATAAGCAACCGTTAAAGGAGAACATCAATAATTTACATAAATATCAACATCTGTGAGTATCTGGCTCCAAATCACATTTTTTCCACATAAGTTGAACTTGGTTCTAGTTATAATACTGCAGTGATTGTTACAGCTGAAAACAAATGAATATCAAGTGTTACAGGGTTTGATTGACCTGCGATAGAAGAAGTGATGTGAACTATAGAAAGCAAAAGTAGCCCAGTGTTATAAGCTCTATGTAATATATGGTGTGTTGTTGACATTGTGAATCAAAGAGTAATATCAGTATCAGTAAATGTGGAGATTATCTCTCAGCTACGGTGGTCCCCACAAATGAAGAAACACCAGACAAGTGTGTAAGATAGCAGTCACAGTAATGACTGGTTGGTCCCTACTGAATCAGCTACGATGGTCCCCCCAAATAAAGAAACACCAGACAAGTGTGTAACATAGTAGTCGTAGTAATGACTGATTGGTCCCAACTGAATCAGCTACGGTGGTCCCCCCAAATAAAGAAACACCAGACAAGTGTGTAACATAGTAGTCATAGTAATGACTGGTTGGTCCCAACTGAATCAGGAAACCAGACTGTGCTTGCAGCATGTGTAAAACCAATGTTGCACTGATCTAAACTCAACCAAACAGTGTGCACAAGAGCAAAGTTGTACATATTTGACTAAAAATGAAACACAAAACACAATAAAGTGAGTCATACCTGCATGATGGAGGATGATGGACTCTGTCTGGAGAGTTCAGTGTCAGCGGACTCAGCATCACATGGCTGTTCTTCTGCCTGAAATGATAAATCATCATTATTAAGCAACTAATCAACAAAACCAAAATCATTAGACCAAATAATAAGCAACCGTTAAAGGAGAACATCAATAATTTACATAAATATCAACATCTGTGAGTATCTGGCTCCAAATCATATTTTTTCCACATAAGTTGAACTTGGTTCTAGTTATAATACTGCAGTGATTGTTACAGCTGAAAACAAATGAATATCAAGTGTTACAGGGTTTGATTGACCTGCGATAGAAGAAGTGATGTGAACTATAGAAAGCAAAAGTAGCCCAGTGTTATAAGCTCTATGTAATATATGGTGTGTTGTTGACATTGTGAATGAAAGAGTAATATCAGTATCAGTAAATGTGGAGATTATCTCTCAGCTACGGTGGTCCCCAGAAATGAAGAAACACCAGACAAGTGTGTAAGATAGCAGTCACAGTAATGACTGGTTGGTCCCTACTGAATCAGCTACGATGGTCCCCCCAAATAAAGAAACACCAGACAAGTGTGTAACATAGTAGTCATAGGAATGACTGGTTGGTCCCAACTGAATCAGCTACGGTGGTCCCCCCAAATAAAGAAACACCAGACAAGTGTGTAACATAGTAGTCATAGTAATGACTGGTTGGTCCCAACTGAATCAGGAAACCAGACTGTGCTTAACAGCATGTGTAAAACCAATGTTGCACTGATCTAAACTCAACCAAACAGTGTGCACAAGAGCAAAGTTGTACATATTTGACTAAAAATGAAACACAAAACACAATAAAGTGAGTCCTACCTGCATGATGGAGGATGATGGACTCTGTCTGGAGAGTTCAGTGTCAGCGGACTCAGCATCACATGACTGTTCTGCCTGAAATGATAAATCATCATTGCAACTAATCAACAAAACCAAAATCATTAGACCAAATAATAAGCAACCTTTAAAGGAGAACATAAATAATTTACATAAATATCAACATCTGTGAGTATCTGGCTCCAAGTCATATTTTTTCCACATAAGTTGAACTTGGTTCTAGTCAATGTGTCGTTTGTGTGTAGCCTGTTATAATACTGCAGTGATTGTTACAGCTGAAAACAAGTGAATATCAAGTGTTACAGGGTTGGATTGACCTGTGATAGAAGTGATGTGAACTATAGAAAGCAAACGTAGCCCAGTGTTATAGGCTCTATGTAATATATGGTGTGTTGTTGACATTGTGAATGAAAGAGTAATATCAGTATCAGTAAATGTGGAGATTATCTCTCAGCTACGGTGGTCCCCAGAAATGAAGAAACACCAGACAAGTGTATAAGATAGCAGTCACAGTAATGACTGGTTGGTCCCAACTGAATCAGCTACAATGGTCCCCCCAAATAAAGAAACACCAGACAAGTGTGTAACATAGTATTCATAGTAATGACTGGTTGTTCCCAACTGAATCAGGAAACCAGACTGTGCTTAGCAGCATGTGTAAAACCAATGTTGCACTGATCTAAACTCAACCAAACAGTGTGCACAAGAGCAAAGTTGTACATATTTGACTAAAAATGAAACACAAAACACAATAAAGTGAGTCCTACCTGCATGATGGAGGATGATGGACTCTGTCTGGAGAGTTCAGTGTCAGCGGACTCAGCATCACATGGCTGTTCTTCTGCCTGAAATGATAAATCATCATTATTAAGCAACTAATCAACAAAACCAAAATCATTAGACCAAATAATAAGCAACCGTTAAAGGAGAACATCAATAATTTACATAAATATCAACATCTGTGAGTATCTGGCTCCAAATCATATTTTTTCCACATAACGAGGGCTTGGAGCCAGAGGGGCGTAAGTGGCTTTTGACAAACTTTACAGGAGAGACAAAACAAAATTTTGACCACACTTCAATCAACTGTATTCATTAACCTTAAACCACAACATTGCAACCACTGACATACTTATATGAATGAGTATTTATGTAAGAAGCTTATGGCATATTAACACAATGAACATGTTCTAAAACATTTTAAAATCAAAAAAATATGGCAAAAACGTCAGATACGCCCTTTTGGCACCAAACATTTCCAAGTCTTCTATGGACATATTGGGCGTATCTGCTGAACAATGCATTGAATTGATTGAATAATTAACACTTGAATAACACTTGAATAAGTAATTAATTTTCATTTAACTCATTCATTAATTATTTCAAAAGGATCCTATGTTCCCCGCTGTTGCCGATCAATTGACTCTCTCTACTTATCTGGACTCTCTCTATCTATCTGGCCTGTCTAGCCTCTACCTGGTCTTTTTACTGTATTAAACTTAACCAACTCCTGTCTTTATTGCCTAAACCCAACCAATGGGACAATTACACTTCTCACTCAAAGTCACAACTCAACTTCTCACTCCAAAATAGGCAAAAATCTGCAAAGTCACAACTCCACTGCAGGTATGGGACCAAAAATGGCATGTTCCCCGGGTCCTTTTGGGGAAAAGTGGGGAACATAAAACCCTTTTTCTAAAAAAGGGTTTTATGTTCCCCAGTCACACACAAAACAGCTACATAGGACCCGGAGAACATAGGGATGACCCCAGTAAGGCTCTCAAGGCATGATTCTGTCTTACTGTCATCACTCTTGCGAGGACATACATTCAAAAACAACTCTGACTCATCTTCAACTTCTTCAATATAGGATTAATCAGTTTGTTTCATAATATTCATCAAAATATTTTCTGCCACAGACAGTTCCATGTCTGCAGTTTTCTCAGCCATTTTCAATGCTGTTTAAGGGCAACAACTACGCTTACGCCCTTCTGGCTCTGAACAAACATGTGGGTCCTACATGGATTTACATGTATTTTTCAGGGCCAGAAGGGCGTAAGTCCACTTACGCCCTTCTGGCTCCACACTTTTGTGTTAGGTCTTTATTGTTTTGTTGCTTTATTCAATACAGTTTGATCTCAGATAGGCCCATTGGCACCATTGGATAGAGCTCATCAAGACCTTTCTTTTGATATATAGAACTCATTTTCGCCCAAAGTGCCACTTACGCCCCTCTGGCTCCAAGCCCTCGATAAGTTGAACTTGGTTCTAGTTATAATACTGCAGTGATTGTTACAGCTGAAAACAAATGAATATCAAGTGTTACAGGGTTTGATTGACCTGTGATAGAAGAAGTGATGTGAACTATAGAAAGCAAAAGTAGCCCAGTGTTATAAGCTCTATGTAATATATGGTGTGTTGTTGACATTGTGAATGAAAGAGTAATGTCAGTATCAGTAAATGTGGAGATTATCTCTCAGCTACGATGGTCCCCCCAAATAAAGAAACACCAGACAAGTGTGTAACATAGTAGTCATAGTAATGACTGGTTGGTCCCAACTGAATCAGCTACGGTGGTCCCCCCAAATAAAGAAACACCAGACAAGTGTGTAACATAGTAGTCATAGTAATGACTGGTTGGTCCCAACATAAATATCAACATCTGTGAGTATCTGGCTCCAAATCATATTTTCTCCACATAAATTGAACTTGGTTCTAGTCAATGTGACGTTTGTGTAGCCTGTTATAATACTGCAGTGATTGTTACAGCTGAAAACAAGTGAATATCAAGTATTACAAGGTTGGATTGACCTGTGATAGAAGTGATGTGAACTATAGAAAGCAAACGTAGCCCAGTGTTATAGGCTCTATGTAATATATGGTGTGTTGTTGACATTGTGAATGAAAGAGTAATATCAGTATCAGTAAATGTGGAGATTATCTCTCAGCTACGGTGGTCCCCCCAAATAAAGAAACACCAGACAAGTGTGTAACATAGTATTCATAGTAATGACTGGTTGGTCCCAACTGAATCAGGAAACCAGACTGTGCTTAGCAGCATGTGTAAAACCAATGTTGCACTGATCTAAACTCAACCAAACAGTGTGCACAGGAGCAAAGTTGTACATATTTGACTAAAAATGAAACACAAAACACAATAAAATGAGTCCTACCTGCATGATGGAGGATGATGGACTCTGTCTGGAGAGTTCAGTGTCAGCGGACTCAGCATCACATGGCTGTTCTTCTGCCTGAAATGATAAATCATCATTATTAAGCAACTAATCAACAAAACCAAAATCATTAGACCAAATAATAAGCAACCGTTAAAGGAGAACATCAATAATTTACATAAATATCAACATCTGTGAGTATCTGGCTCCAAATCATAATTTTTCCAAATAAATTGAACTTGGTTCTAGTCAATGTGACGTAGCCTGTTATAATACTGCAGTTATTGTTACAGCTGAAAACAAATGAATATCAAGTGTTACAGGGTTGGATTGACCTGTGATGGAAGAAGTGATGTGAACTATTTGTTAACTTTTCATGTGAAATCTGATGATTTTAGCCCTAATTTCTGGAATAACTCACCAACACTTTGAGCTGGGAAGCTGAGCTTTTAGGTTCTAGTCCAGACTGGGGAATAGATTGTTTGTGCCAAAAATCAGAGCTCTGTTCCATTCAGAAGGGTCCAAAATGGCCAAAAACCAATGGTAATGTTTAAAGCCTCCTATTGCGGGAGACATATTTCAACAGCAATTATTTAATAGCTTCCACACGCTTTGAGTTATAAGCCTGAAACTTTCACACCTTTATCAGGAGCCTAGAGCCATCCAGTGTTTGCAATTACAGACTCGTCCACCCTTCACAGGGGTCAAAGGTCAACTTTTCATGTGAAATCTGATGATTTTAGCCCTAATTTCTGGAATAACTCACCAATATTTTAAGCTGGGAAGCTGAGCTTTTAGGTTCTAGTCCAGACTGGGGAATAGATTGTTTGTGCCAAAAATCAGAACTCTGTTCCATTCAGAAAGGTCCAAAATGGCCAAAAAGCAATGGTCATGTTTAAAGCCTCCTGTTGCGGGAGACATATTTCAACAGCAATTATTTAATAGCGTCTATGCGCTTTGAGTTATCAGCCTTAAACTTTCAGATCTTTATCAGGAGCCTAGGGCCATCCAGTGGTTGCAATTACAGACTCATCCACCCTTCACAGGGGGCAAACGTAGCCCAGTGTTATAGGCTCTATGTAATATATGGTGTGTTGTTGACATTGTGAATGAAAGAGTAATACCAGTATCAGTAATTGTGGAGATTATCTCTCAGCTAGGGATGTCCCGATCCGATATTGATATCGGATTTATGTCCGATATCAGCCAAAAAAACGAATATCGGATTATATCGGACTGCATCTAAAATCTCCGATATAAACGCTCCGATAAAAGCAGTCCATTATTCCGCTCCAGCACTTCTGTCCCATATGAATAGGTGACTCTCGTTCACGCTTTAACACAGTAGGTGGCGCTAATGCACCTTAATGTTGGTGCGCCGCCTGCCAGAGAAGAAGAGCGGCCGGCTGCAGCATGCAGAGATCACATGATCACAATAACAACAGCGTGTCACACACAGACACAGGTGCATGGACAGGTCGCGCTTGCCCGCTAATCAACGGTAAATGCGCTATATTGCTCTAAAGGTCAGTGGTCAGATTCTTCTGGAGGAAGACCAGCTGGTCCACATGTTGTGCCGTGTTACGGTCAGGTTACGGTGCGTTCACACCGGGCGCGAGTAACAGTGCTAAAAAGCCAGCATTAAATTAACGATGCTAATTTCTGTTAGCCTGTCTATGGCGTTTTACATTATACGTTAGCATTAAGCTAGCGGGCTTTATGCTTAGTTGTGACGCTGGCTGTGTGTTTTGAACGTTGTTTCAAACTATGTGGGTTTGATTAAACATCTTTGATGCTTAAATATTGCTGCTTAATATATTGCTTTACTCCTCTTTTTATTTGATGTATGCCATTTTTACTGTAAGGCAGGCTATAATCTTCAATTTGGAGTGACAAATAAAACCTTGAAGCAAGAAGATTTTGCCTTTTGTTTGACATTGATGTACCTACAGTAATTCAATAACAGTTGTAAATAAGGTTTATTTTTTAATATTTCACAGTTCAAAAGTAAGCTCACTACTGTTTGTCCCATAGAAGAACATGACAGCAGCAGCCTGTCAGTCAGCAACAGGAGGACTCTCCTTTGTATTAGAATTTGAAACATATAAATAATTATATATAAATATATATATATATATATATATATATATATATATATATAATAATTAGTTTTTTTTTTCACCACCCCTAATATCGGATCAATATCGGTATCGGGCCGATATTGAAGGCTGCAATATCGGTATCGTATCGGAAGTGAAAAAGTGGTATCGGGACATCCCTACTCTCAGCTACGGTGGTCCCCACAAATGAAGAAACACCAGACAAGTGTGTAACATTGTAGTCATAGTAATGACTGGTTGGTCCCAACAGAATCAGGAAACCAGACTTTGCTTAGCAGCATGTGTAAAACCAATGTTGCACTGATCTAAACTCAACCAAACAGTGTGCACAAGAGAGTCCTACCTGCATGATGGAGGATGATGGACTCTGTCTGGAGAGTTCAGTGTCAGCGGACTCAGCATCACATGGCTGTTCTGCCTGAAATGATAAATCATCATAATTAAGCAACTAATCAACAAAACCAAAATCATTAGACCAAATAATAAGCAACAGTTAAAGGAGAACATAAATATCAACATCTGTGAGTATCTGGCTCCAAGTCATATTTTATACACATAAGTTGAACTTGGTTCTAGCCAATGTGTCGTTTGTGTGTAGCCTGTTATAATACTGCAGTGATTGTTACAGCTGAAAACAAGTCAATATCAAGTGTTACTAGGTTGGATTGACCTGTGATAGAAGTGATGTGAACTATAGAAAGCAAACGTAGCCCAGTGTTATAGGCTCTATGTAATATATGGTGTGTTGTTGACATTGTGAATGAAAGAGTAATATCAGTATCAGTAAATGTGGAGATTATCTCTCAGCTACGGTGGTCCCCACAAATGAAGAAACACCAGACAAGTGTGTAACATAGTATTCATAGTAATGACTGGTTGGTCCCAACTGAATCAGGAAACTAGACTGTGCTTAGCAGCATGTGTAAAACCAATGTTGCACTGATCTAAACTCAACCAAACAGTGTGCACAAGAGCAAAGTTGTACATATTTGACTAAAAATGAAACACAAAACACAATAAAGGGAGTCCTACCTGCATGATGGAGGATGATGGACTCTGTCTGGAGAGTTCAGTGTCAGCGGACTCAGCATCACATGGCTGTTCTTCTGCCTGAAATGATAAATCATCATTATTAAGCAACTAATCAACAAAACCAAAATCATTAGACCAAATAATAACCAACAGTTAAAGGAGAACATCAATAATTTACATAAATATCAACATCTGTGAGTATCTGGCTCCAAATCATATTTTTTTCCACATAAGTTGAACTTGGTTCTAGTCAATGTGATGTTTATATAGCCAGGGTTGTCCAAACTATTCCACAAAGGGCCATGTGGCTACAGGTTTTCATTCCAACCAAGCAGGAGCACACCAGACTTGATTCATTTAATCAGCTGATCTCAGTCTTCAGACAGCTGATTGGTCAAATGGTGTGCTCTTGATTGGTTGGACCTAAAACCTGCAGCCACATGGCCCTTTGTGGAATAGTTTAGACACGCCTGGTGTAGCCTGTTATTATACTGCAGTGGTTGTTACAGCTGAAAACAAATGAATATCAAGTGTTACAGGGTTGGATTGACATGTGATAGAAGAAGTGATGTGAACTGTAGAAAGCAAACGTAGCCCAGTGTTATAAGCTCTATGTAATATATGGTGTGTTGTTGACATTGTGAATCAAAGAGTAATATCAGTATCAGTAAATGTGGAGATTATCCCTCAGCTACGGTGGTCCCCACAAATGAAGAAACACCAGACAAGTGTATAAGATAGCAGTCACAGTAATGACTGGTTGGTCCCAACTGAATCAGCTACGATGGTCCCCCCAAATAAAGAAACACCAGACAAGTGTGTAACATAGTAGTCACAGTAATGACTGGTTGGTCCCAACTGAATCAGGAAACCAGACTGTGCTTAGCAGCATGTGTAAAACCAATGTTGCACTGATCTAAACTCAACCAAACAGTGTGCACAAGAGCAAAGTTGTACATATTTGACTAAAAATGAAACACAAAACACAATAAAGCGAGTCCTACCTGCATGATGGAGGATGATGGACTCTGTCTGGAGAGTTCAGTGTCAGCGGACTCAGCATCACATGGCTGTTCTTCTGCCTGAAATGATAAATCATCATTATTAAGCAACTAATCAACAAAACCAAAATCATTAGACCAAATAATAAGCAACCGTTAAAGGAGAACATCAATAATTTACATAAATATCAACATCTGTGAGTATCTGGCTCCAAATCATATTTTTTCCACATAAGTTGAACTTGGTTCTAGTTATAATACTGCAGTGATTGTTACAGCTGAAAACAAATGAATATCAAGTGTTACAGGGTTTGATTGACCTGTGATAGAAGAAGTGATGTGAACTATAGAAAGCAAAAGTAGCCCAGTGTTATAAGCTCTATGTAATATATGGTGTGTTGTTGACATTGTGAATCAAAGAGTAATATCAGTATCAGTAAATGTGGAGATTATCTCTCAGCTACGGTGGTCCCCACAAATGAAGAAACACCAGACAAGTGTATAAGATAGCAGTCACAGTAATGACTGGTTGGTCCCAACTGAATCAGCTACGATGGTCCCCCCAAATAAAGAAACACCAAACAAGTGTGTAACATAGTAGTCATAGTAATGACTGGTTGGTCCCAACTGAATCAGCTACGGTGGTCCCCCCAAATAAAGAAACACCAGACAAGTGTGTAACATAGTAGTCATAGTAATGACTGGTTGGTCCCAACTGAATCAGGAAACCAGACTGTGCTTAACAGCATGTGTAAAACCAATGTTGCACTGATCTAAACTCAACCAAACAGTGTGCACAAGAGCAAAGTTGTACATATTTGACTAAAAATGAAACACAAAACACAATAAAGTGAGTCCTACCTGCATGATGGAGGATGATGGACTCTGTCTGGAGAGTTCAGTGTCAGCGGACTCAGCATCACATGACTGTTCTGCCTGAAATGATAAATCATCATTGCAACTAATCAACAAAACCAAAATCATTAGACCAAATAATAAGCAACCTTTAAAGGAGAACATAAATAATTTACATAAATATCAACATCTGTGAGTATCTGGCTCCAAGTCATATTTTTTCCACATAAGTTGAACTTGGTTCTAGTCAATGTGTCGTTTGTGTGTAGCCTGTTATAATACTGCAGTGATTGTTACAGCTGAAAACAAGTGAATATCAAGTGTTACAGGGTTGGATTGACCTGTGATAGAAGTGATGTGAACTATAGAAAGCAAACGTAGCCCAGTGTTATAGGCTCTATGTAATATATGGTGTGTTGTTGACATTGTGAATGAAAGAGTAATATCAGTATCAGTAAATGTGGAGATTATCTCTCAGCTACGGTGGTCCCCAGAAATGAAGAAACACCAGACAAGTGTATAAGATAGCAGTCACAGTAATGACTGGTTGGTCCCAACTGAATCAGCTACAATGGTCCCCCCAAATAAAGAAACACCAGACAAGTGTGTAACATAGTATTCATAGTAATGACTGGTTGTTCCCAACTGAATCAGGAAACCAGACTGTGCTTAGCAGCATGTGTAAAACCAATGTTGCACTGATCTAAACTCAACCAAACAGTGTGCACAAGAGCAAAGTTGTACATATTTGACTAAAAATGAAACACAAAACACAATAAAGTGAGTCCTACCTGCATGATGGAGGATGATGGACTCTGTCTGGAGAGTTCAGTGTCAGCGGACTCAGCATCACATGGCTGTTCTTCTGCCTGAAATGATAAATCATCATTATTAAGCAACTAATCAACAAAACCAAAATCATTAGACCAAATAATAAGCAACAGTTAAAGGAGAACATAAATAATTTACATAAATATCAACATCTGTGAGTATCTTGCTCCAAGTCATATTTTTTCCACATAAGTTGAACTTGGTTCTAGTCAATGTGTCGTTTGTGTGTAGCCTGTTATAATACTGCAGTGATTGTTACAGCTGAAAACAAGTGAATATCAAGTATTACAAGGTTGGATTGACCTGTGATAGAAGTGATGTGAACTATAGAAAGCAAACGTAGCCCAGTGTTATAGGCTCTATGTAATATATGGTGTGTTGTTGACATTGTGAATGAAAGAGTAATATCAGTATCAGTAAATGTGGAGATTATCTCTCAGCTACGGTGGTCCCCCCAAATGAAGAAACACCAGACAAGTGTGTAACATAGTAGTCATAGTAATGACTGGTTGGTCCCAACTGAATCAGCTACGGTGGTCCCCCAAAATAAAGAAACACCAGACAAGTGTGTAACATAGTATTCATAGTAATGACTGGTTGGTCCCAACTGAATCAGGAAACCAGACTGTGCTTAGCAGCAAGGGCCTAGAATTGGGTAGGGACGCTAGGGACACGTCCCTACCAATACTCAGCCGCTGTGTCCGCTGTCCGTGGTGTTTAGTCAAATGATTATGGCAGAAAAAGGGTTAACAGCCGGTCTCTGCTAGAAGTCCCACCTCTAACCTAAATATCTACCTATTGGTCCGGCCGTTTCTCGCTAACGTACATGTGATTGGCCGTCCCCGCTGTCACTCGCGAATGTAAGTTGTCAACATGTTCGGCATTTGTTCTGTAACTGTAGAGCCTCAACAATAGGCTACAGATAATGAATAAAAGCCAATATTTAATGGCAAACAGATAAGGTTTTTTTTTTACTACCAGCTTATTACTTCCATGTATCCTCCTTTGTGAAAGGGAGCAACTGCTTAAAAAAACAAAAATAAAGAACATTGGTCGGGAAAATAGGCCTACAAAAAAAACCTCAGATGCTCATGTAATTTTATACATCCATATTTTCGGGGAATAAATTACACATTGTGTGAAAGTAAAAGCCTTTTTTCCTCATGCAATAACTGTACCATCAAGCTCTATGATCATTGTATCCCTCATGTATCTGTTCATATGTCCTGCATCAACATATTCAGTCAGGTGACAGAGACAGACAGTAGAGAGGCTGGAGGAGATGGAGAGACCAGAGGAGGTAGAGGAGAGGCTAGAACAGATGAAGGAGGAGAGGCAGGAAGAGGTAGAGAAGGAGGAGATGGAGAGACCAGAGGAGGTAGAGGAGGAGAGGCTAGAACAGATGAAGGAGGAGAGGCAGGAAGAGGTAGAGAAGGAGGAGATGGAGAGACCAGAGGAGGTAGAGGAGGAGAGGCTAGAACAGATGAAGGAGGAGAGGCAGGAAGAGGTAGAGAAGGAGGAGATGGAGAGACCAGAGGAGGTAGAGGAGGAGAGGCTAGAACAGAGGGAGGAGAGGCAGGAAGAGGTAGAGAAGGAGGAGATGGAGAAGGAGAGACCAGAGGAGGTAGAGGAGGAGAGGCTAGAACAGAGGGAGGAGAGGCAGGAAGAGGTAGAGAAGGAGGAGATGGAGAGACCAGAGGAGGTAGAGGAGGAGAGGCTAGAACAGATGAAGGAGGAGAGGCAGGAAGAGGTAGAGAAGGAGGAGATGGAGAGACCAGAGGAGGTAGAGGAGGAGAGGCTAGAACAGAAGGCGGAGAGGCAGGAAGAGGTAGAGAAGGAGGAGATGGAGAGACCAGAGGAGGTAGAGGAGGAGAGGCTAGAACAGAAGGCGGAGAGGCAGGAAGAGGTAGAGAAGGAGGAGATGGAGAGACCAGAGGAGGTAGAGGAGGAGAGGCTAGAACAGAGGGAGGAGAGGCAGGAAGAGGTAGAGAAGGAGGAGATGGAGAGACCAGAGGAGGTAGAGGAGGAGAGGCTAGAACAGAGGGAGGAGAGGCAGGAAGAGGTAGAGAAGGAGGAGATGGAGAGACCAGAGGAGGTAGAGGAGGAGAGGCTAGAACAGATGAAGGAGGAGAGGCAGGAAGAGGTAGAGAAGGAGGAGATGGAGAGACCAGAGGAGGAGAGGCTAGAACAGATGAAGGAGGAGAGGCAGGAAGAGGTAGAGAAGGAGGAGATGGAGAGACCAGAGGAGGTAGAGGAGGAGAGGCTAGAACAGATGAAGGAGGAGAGGCAGGAAGAGGTAGAGAAGGAGGAGATGGAGAGACCAGAGGAGGTAGAGGAGGAGAGGCTAGAACAGATGAAGGAGGAGAGGCAGGAAGAGGTAGAGAAGGAGGAGATGGAGAAGGAGAGACCAGAGGAGGTAGAGAAGGAGAGGCTAGAACAGATGAAGGAGGAGAGGCAGGAAGAGGTAGAGAAGGAGGAGATGGAGAGACCAGAGGAGGTAGAGAAGGAGAGGCTAGAACAGAGGGAGGAGAGGCAGGAAGAGGTAGAGAAGGAGGAGATGGAGAGACCAGAGGAGGTAGAGGAGGAGAGGCTAGAACAGATGAAGGAGGAGAGGCAGGAAGAGGTAGAGAAGGAGGAGATGGAGAAGGAGAGACCAGAGGAGGTAGAGGAGGAGAGGCTAGAACAGAGGGAGGAGAGGCAGGAAGAGGTAGAGAAGGAGGAGATGGAGAGACCAGAGGAGGTAGAGGAGGAGAGGCTAGAACAGAGGGAGGAGAGGCAGGAAGAGGTAGAGAAGGAGGAGATGGAGAGACCAGAGGAGGTAGAGAAGGAGAGGCTAGAACAGAAGGAGGAGAGGCAGGAAGAGGTAGAGAAGGAGGAGAAGGAGAGACCAGAGGAGGTAGAGGAGGAGAGGCTAGAACAGAGGGAGGAGAGGCAGGAAGAGGTAGAGAAGGAGGAGATGGAGAGACCAGAGGAGGTAGAGGAGGAGAGGCTAGAACAGAGGGAGGAGAGGCAGGAAGAGGTAGAGAAGGAGGAGATGGAGAGACCAGAGGAGGTAGAGGAGGAGAGGCTAGAACAGAGGGAGGAGAGGCAGGAAGAGGTAGAGAAGGAGGAGATGGAGAGACCAGAGGAGGTAGAGGAGGAGAGGCTAGAACAGATGAAGGAGGAGAGGCAGGAAGAGGTAGAGAAGGAGGAGATGGAGAGACCAGAGGAGGTAGAGGAGGAGAGGCTAGAACAGATGAAGGAGGAGAGGCAGGAAGAGGTAGAGAAGGAGGAGATGGAGAGACCAGAGGAGGTAGAGGAGGAGAGGCTAGAACAGATGAAGGAGGAGAGGCAGGAAGAGGTAGAGAAGGAGGAGATGGAGGAGGTAGAGAAGGAGGAGATGGAGGAGAGGCAGGAAGAGGTAGAGAAGGAGAAGCTGGAGGAGGTAGAGAAGGAGGAGATGGAGGAGAGGCTGGAAATTCACAGGTGAGGTTAAATAATGATGGATGTGTTAGTCATGATGATGCACAGTTGACTTCAGCCAGAGCAATGAGAACTCTTCTAAATTGCCTTCTTGTCTTTCATTAGTTGCTCATTAGTTACCCCTACGTAACATGAAATTATGATTGCAAATGCAAAAAACATCAACTTTCAGGAGCGATGCCTCGGAGCACTTTTGTGTCCCCACCAATGTCAAAATCAAACCTACTCCCTTGCTTAGCAGCATGTGTAAAACCAATGTTGCACTGATCTAAACTCAACCAAACAGTGTGCACAAGAGCAAAGTTGTACATATTTGACTAAAAATGAAACACAAAACACAATAAAGTGAGTCCTACCTGCATGATGGAGGATGATGGACTCTGTCTGGAGAGTTCAGTGTCAGCGGACTCAGCATCACATGGCTGTTCTTCTGCCTGAAATGATAAATCATCATTATTAAGCAACTAATCAACAAAACCAAAATCATTAGACCAAATAATAAGAAACCGTTAAAGGAGAACATCAATAATTTACATAAATATCAACATCTGTGAGTATCTGGCTCCAAGTCATATTTTTTCCACATAAGTTGAACTTGGTTCTAGCCAATGTGACGTTTGTGTAGCCTGTTATAATACTGCAGTGATTGTTACAGCTGAAAACAAATGAATATCAAGTGTTACAGGGTTGGATTGACCTGTGATAGAAGTGATGTGAACTATAGAAAGCAAAAGTAGCCCAGTGTTATAAGCTCTATGTAATATATGGTGTGTTGGGACACACTGAAGGAGGGACATGAAACACGCGTGAGTCAGGTCAAACAGCTGTGGAGCCTCCTGCTTACACTAGCTGTGGATGCACAGTTGAACACAATTTTCAGTCTTTAAACAGCTGCATGTGTAGACTCTCTCTCTTCCTCTCTATCCTTCCCCCGATAGTCTGAACGAGAGGAAACTGAAGTCAAACTCAAAGTGTGAACAGAGGAGACTTGCAGTTCAAGTTCTGCGTGCACTGTGCCCCAGGCTGCATGTTAGTCAATTAACTTAGCTAGCGCGAGCTGCTCTGCTAACGTTAGGTAGCTCTCCTTCATGTAAACATTTAGTCAATTAGCTAGCAGCTGCTCTGCTAACGTTAGGTAGCTCCCCCTTCATGTAAACATTTAGTCAATTAGCTAGCAGCTGCTCTGCTAACGTTAGGTAGCTCCCCCTTCATGTAAACATTTAGTCAATTAGCTAGCAGCTGCTCTGCTAACGTTAGGTAGCTCCCCCTTCATGTAAACATTTAGTCAATTAGCTAGCAGCTGCTCTGCTAACGTTAGGTAGCTCCCCCTTCATGTAAACATTTAGTCAATTAGCTAGCAGCTGCTCTGCTAACGTTAGGTAGCTCTCCTTCATGTAAACATTTAGTCAATTAGCTAGCAGCTGCTCTGCTAACGTTAGGTAGCTCCCCCTTCATGTAAACATTTAGTCAAGCTAGCGCGAGCTGCTCTGCTAACCTTAGGTAGCCCCCCTTCATGTAAACATTTCACTCCATGACCGAATGCAACGCGGTGAAGTTGCTTTTTTGTTTCTTTAACACACCTACCTGCTATTTGTGAGAAATTACAACTAACCTTTTCGTTGGGGCCAAGCTGCCACTTGACCGCTTCTCTGTGCCGTTCTCTCCCTCCTGTCGAGCCAAGGAGCGCTCACCTCACAGCGACCAAGCTTTGATAAACAAACCGGATCCGCCCTGTGTGTCGCTACCTGAGCTTATGGTGCGTTCGAGGCAACCCGTAACTCGTATTTTTCCGACCTGTTTCTATGGTTACCCGTTAGAACGTACAGTCAAACTCGTAACTTCCCACCTGTGAACTCGTGCTAGATCGATCTACTCCCAGTTCCCAGTTCGTAACTCGTAACTTGCCTGGAACGCTACAAACTCATAACTGGTGACTTGAAGTCGTGACTTACGGGTTAAAAAGCCTGCCTGGAACGCACCATATAATTAAAAAAAAAAAAAAGCGCTCGTTGAGGTGGAGCTGAGAACAGCGGAGTTTCCTCTGCTGCAGCTGATCAGCTGACATGTGGTCAAGACGTGGCATCAGTGTTTCCCACAGGATTTCAGGACACCATGGCACAACAAACTGAATTTCAGAAACATTATCTTGGCTAACAATGTGGAACAACAAGGTGGATGCACAAAAAAACTTATTTCACCGCTCCATGTATTGATTTTTCGGCAGCTGTCAACAAATGCACATGGCCATGTATTGATTTTTCGCTGCGTCTTTGTAAACAGATCCACGTGGCCATGTATTGATTTTTTGCCTTTATTGTAAAGAGCGACATGATGCTGCTGTGTGTAGGAGTCACAAGCCAAAAACCACTGGGTTACCATCAGCCTGGTTACATCAGGCTGAGTTCCACAAATCAGTTTATGCTTCTGTGATTTAAGTAGTTAAATATTAATGAATTAATCATAATTTGCATCCCTAGTCTGTTGGTCTTGGTTAAAGGGATAGTTCACCCAAAATTCAAATTTCACTCATTATCTACTCATGTTGACTAAGAGCTGTGAGAATTTTCAGAGTCCTCCGTTCCTTCTCTGAGTTACGGGGGGGTCCTCGCAGCAGTATTTGTCCATATAGAGAGCCTAAGCGGAAGCAGGAAGCAAGGGAGTAGGTTTGATTTTGACATTGGTGGGGACACAAAAGTGCTCCGAGGCATCGCTCCTGAAAGTTGATGTTTTTTGCATTTGCAATCATAATTTCATGTTACGTAGGGGTAACTAATGAGCAACTAATGAAAGACAAGAAGGCAATTTAGAAGAGTTCTCAGTTGCTCTGGCTGAAGTCAACTGTGCATCATCATGACTAACACATCCATCATTATTTAACCTCACCTGTGAATTTCCAGCCTCTCCTCCATCTCCTCCTTCTCTACCTCCTCCAGCTTCTCCTTCTCTACCTCTTCCTGCCTCTCCTCCATCTCCTCCTTCTCTACCTCCTCCATCTCCTCCTTCTCTACCTCTTCCTGCCTCTCCTCCATCTCCTCCTTCTCTACCTCCTCCAGCTTCTCCTTCTCTACCTCTTCCTGCCTCTCCTCCATCTCCTCCTTCTCTACCTCCTCCAGCTTCTCCTTCTCTACCTCATCCTGCCTCTCCTCCATCTCCTCCTTCTCTACCTCCTCCAGCTTCTCCTTCTCTACCTCTTCCTGCCTCTCCTCCCTCTGTTCTAGCCTCTCCTCCTCTACCTCCTCTGGTCTCTCCTTCTCCATCTCCTCCTTCTCTACCTCTTCCTGCCTCTCCTCCTTCATCTGTTCTAGCCTCTCCTCCTCTACCCCCTCTGGTCTCTCCATCTCCTCCTTCTCTACCTCTTCCAGTCTCTCCTCCTTCTGTTCTAGCCTCTCCTCCTCTACCTCCTCTGGTCTCTCCATCTCCTCCTTCTCTACCTCTTCCTGCCTCTCCTCCCTCTGTTCTAGCCTCTCCTCCTCTACCTCCTCTGGTCTCTCCATCTCCTCCTTCTCTACCTCTTCCTGCCTCTCCGCCTTCTGTTCTAGCCTCTCCTCCTCTACCTCCTCTGGTCTCTCCTTCTCCATCTCCTCCTTCTCTACCTCTTCCTGCCTCTCCTCCCTCTGTTCTAGCCTCTCCTCCTCTACCTCCTCTGGTCTCTCCATCTCCTCCTTCTCTACCTCTTCCTGCCTCTCCTCCTTCATCTGTTCTAGCCTCTCCTCCTCTACCTCCTCTGGTCTCTCCATCTCCTCCTTCTCTACCTCTTCCTGCCTCTCCTCCCTCTGTTCTAGCCTCTCCTCCTCTACCTCCTCTGGTCTCTCCATCTCCTCCTTCTCTACCTCTTCCTGCCTCTCCTCCTTCATCTGTTCTAGCCTCTCCTCTACCTCCTCTGGTCTCTCCATCTCCTCCAGCCTCTCTACTGTCTGTCTCTGTCACCTGACTGAATATGTTGATGCAGGACATATGAACAGATACATGAGGGATACAATGATCATAGAGCTTGATGGTACAGTTATTGCATGAGGAAAAAAAGGCTTTTACTTTCACACAATGTGTAATTTATTCCCCGAAAATATGGATGTATAAAATTACATGAGCATCTGAGGTTTTTTTTGTAGGCCTATTTTCCCGACCAATGTTCTTTATTTTTGTTTTTTTAAGCAGTTGCTCCCTTTCACAAAGGAGGATATATGGAAATAATAAGCTAGTAGTAAAAAAAAAAACCTTATCTGTTTGCCATTAAATATTGGCTTTTATTCATTATCTGTAGCCTATTGTTGAGGCTCTACAGTTACAGAACAAATGCCGAACATGTTGACAACTTACATTCGCGAGTGACAGCGGGGACGGCCAATCACATGTACGTTAGCGAGAAACGGCCGGACCAATAGGTAGATATTTAGGTTAGAGGTGGGACTTCTAGCAGAGACCGGCTGTTAACCCTTTTTCTGCCATAATCATTTGACTAAACACCACGGACAGCGGACACAGCGGCTGAGTATTGGTAGGGACGTGTCCCTAGCGTCCCTACCCAATTCTACGCCCTTGGCAGGAAGTAACGTCGCCATGGGACCTCAACTCTGAAAAACTTGCCATTCACTTGCATTGGACTGACAATTTTATTTCGCGATCCGATTGAATTGCGCCATGAGAAAAAAATATGACCTCTACCTGTTTAAAACATCACGTTTCGACCGAAAAAAGCAGCAGTTTATTGTAAAATGACAACAGGAGAATGTATTTTGTGTGAAGACTGCTCTACGGACTACAGATCTGCTGTCCCACAGAAAATACGTCACCAACTGACACGGGAAAGGGCGGCATGTGGTCGCCATGGTGACGTCACTACGCGGCTTGTAGTCTTTCTGGTTACGGATTCTTCCGAATTTTATTCTACAATAGTTTTACGATAACCTGCTGATTTCTCTTCATGAAACGTGATGTTTTAAACAGGTAGAGGTCATATTTTTTTCTCATGACGCAATTCAATCGGATCGCGAAATAAAATTGTCAGTCCAATGCAAGTGAATGGCAAGTTTTTCAGAGTTGAGGTCCCATGGTGACCGTTACTTCCTGCTTCCGCTTAGGCTCTCTATAATGGTTGTCTATGGACACCAACTTTCTTGGTCCAAAAAGACACACCAAAAAACATTCAAATACCTCCATGCTGCTCGTCTGTAATGTCCCTCTTGTATTGAAGCCCCGACATGAGAAATTGTTCTGAAAAAAGTTAAATAAGTCTATATTTTAAGCTTGTTTGTAGCGGAAGCTCCCAGTGTGTCGGTTCACTGCTCTTCCTGTGTCAGTGCTAATCTCTCATGATTTGCACTGACCGGCGGAACAATTTCTCATGTGGGGGCCTCAATACAAGAGGGACATTACAGACCAGCAGTATGGAGGTATTTGGATGTTTTTTGGTGTGTCTTTTTGGACCAAGAAAGTTGGTGTCCATAGACAACCATTATATGGACAAATACTGCTGTGCGGACCCCCGTATCTCAGAGAAGGAACGGAGGACTCTGAAAATTCTCACAGCTCTTAGTTGACATGAGGGTGAGTAGATAATGAGTGAAATTTGAATTTTGGGTGAACTATCCCTTTAAGTACCACTTTGAAAAAAAAAAGTTTTGTTGCTTAAGCTTATGTATTCAATCATTATTCAATGATAGCTATACTAAAATTCATGTGACAAAAAAATGCTTCTCACTGTTCTCAGGTCAAATATTTATATGCGATTAAAATGCGATTAATTGCTATTAATTAATTACACAGCCTCTAATTAATTAGATTAATTTTTTTAATCGAGTCCCGGCCCTAAAATTAATACTATTTTTTAACAGAGAATTACGGAATTAATTAAGAATAAATGCCAGTTTTCTTTGTCTATGTACTTAATAAAAGATATTATATCCGTTACTTTTTGATAAGATGTTATTTGATAATAAATCAAAAGCTTGTCGTTTCCACTGGTACTTACATACAGGAAAATACATTCAATAGTTATAACATTATCTAATAACCTTTATAATTAATAACCCTCACTAAGTCAGTCAGTGTAGTATCTGTCTTTGCAGTAAACCAATTGCTTGCACATGCGCAGATGACCAAGTGTGTGTGAAGTGTGTGTGTCTGCCTTACCAGGTCTGACCAGTAGGGGGCGATACTGAGTAAATTTCACTCAAGCACACTTAAGCACACTTGTCAGGTTTTCGTGACTGGTGGGGTAACCCCTGAAAATTTGACAGGGCATCCCTGTGACCTTTTTTACATCAATGCAATGCTTTTCTTGGTGGGGACCAGCATTTTGGTCCCCACCAAAATTTTGGTGCCCACACTGTGAGTGTGCTGTCCGACGGTGGTTCCCACCAAGTAACATAGACAAACACACACACACACACACACACACACACACACACACACACACACACACACACACACAGGTAAACCATGACAACCACCGAACCAATCAGAGCAACGCATGGTGGTAGTCACGGTAACCAAGTGATGGTCGTTAGGAAAAGCAGCTTCCTGTCTTCATAAGAGTAGAGAGATGAAGAAGAGGAGGAGGAAAAGGAGGAAGAGGAGGAGGAGGAGGAGAGATGAAGAGGAGGAGGAGGAAAAGGAGGAGAGATGAAGAAGAGGAGGAGGAAAAGGAGGAGAGATGAAGAAGAGGAGGAGGAAGAGGAGAGATGAAGAAGAGGAGGAGGAAGAGGAGAGATGAAGAACAGGAGGAGGAAGAGGAGAGATGAAGAAGAGGAGGAGGAAAAGGAGGAGAGATGAAGAAGAGGAGGAGGAAGAGGAGAGATGAAGAAGAGGAGGAAGAGGAGAGATGAAGAAGAGGAGGAGAAAGAGGAGGAGGAGAGATGAAGAGGAGGAGGAGGAAGAGGAGGAGGAGGAAGAAGAGGAGGAGGAGGAAGAGGAGAGAGGAAGAAGAGGAGAAGGAAAAGGAGGAGGAGGAGAGATGAAGAAGAGGAGGAGGAAGAGGAGAGATGAAGAGGAGGAGGAGGAGGAGAGATGAAGAACAGGAGGAGGAAGAGGAGAGATGAAGAAGAGGAGGAAGAGGAGAGATGAAGAAGAGGAGGAGAAAGAGGAGGAGGAGAGATGAAGAGGAGGAGGAGGAGGAAGAGGAGGAGGAGGAAGAAGAGGAGGAGGAGGAGAAGGAGAGATGAAGAAGAGGAGGAGGAGGAGGAGAGAGGAAGAAGAGGAGAAGGAAAAGGAGGAGGAGGAGGAGAGATGAAGAAGAGGAGAAAGAGGAAGAGGAGGAGGAGGAGGGGAGATGAAGAAGAGGAGGAGGAGGGGAGATGAAGAAGAGGAGGAAGAGGAGAAAGAGGAAGAGGAGGAGGAGAGATGAAGAGGAGAAGGAATAGGAGGAGGAGGAGAGATGAAGAAGAGGAGGAGGAGGAGAGGTGAAGAACAGGAGGAGGAAGAGGAGAGATGAAGAAGAGGAGGAAGAGGAGAAAGAGGAAGAGGAGAGATGAAGAAGAGGAGGAGGAGAGATGAAGAAGAGGAGGAGAAGGAGAGATGAAGAAGAGGAGGAGGAGAGATGAAGAAGAGGAGGAGGAAGAGGAGAGATGAAGAAGAGGAGGAGGAAGAGGAGAGATGAAAAAGAGGAGGAGGAGGAGAGATGAAGAAGAGGAGGAGGAGGAGAGATGAGGAAGAGGAAGAGGAGAGATGAAGAAGAGGAGGAAGAGGAGGAGGAGGAGAGATGAGGAAGAGGAAGAGGAGAGATGAAGAAGAGGAGGAAGAGGAGGAGGAGGAGAGATGAAGAGGAGGAGGAGGAGGAGGAGGAGAGATGAAGGTTTCCATTGATTTCCTGTCAGTTTGCAGCAGAGTAAAGAAACTGCTGTTTGACCAAAATGTTCAAATAACGTCCCAGAGGAGTGTGTGTGTGTGTGTGTGTGTGTGTGTGTGAGTGTGTGTCACTACAGAGCAGTGTGTGTGTGTGTGTGTGTGTGTCACTACAGAGCAGTGTGTGTGTGTGTGTGTGTGTGTGTGTGTGTGTGTGTGTGTGTCACTACAGAGCAGTGTGTGTGTGTGTGTGTGTGTGTGTGTGTTTCATGTGATTCTCTGTTCAACTTAATGAGAATTAATTGAAGTTAATTAAGTTAATTGATCGTTATGGGCAACGTCCATCAGCTACACACACACACACACACACACACACACACACACACACACACAACCACAGTGTGAAGTCGAGTCCCACAGGAAACACTTCTCTCTCTCTCTGTGTTCAAGGTCGCTGTGACCTTTGACCTTCGACCATCAAAATCAGTAATGAACCACTTACACAACATAGTGTGACGTACTTCCCCTTTAAGAAGTTACGGTCCGCTCATCGTTACCATAGCGCTGCTGTATTTAGATTAGCCTATATAACACTTTACACCTAACTTCTACATTCTATGTTTGTACATGATGTTACTAGTATAGTCGCTTCAGTTTGTATTTGTTTATATAGTAGTCGAAGCGTTTTTATCATTTAATCATTGATCACATTTTACCGTTAGCCGCCCGGCTAACTTAGCATACTGGCTATATGGAAATTAGAGGCTAAATAAAATTACAAACAACACTTTCATTCTTCATTCATGTTTGTACATGTTGTTACTAGTATAGTCAGTTCTGTTTGCATTTTTATAGGCTAGTAGTCGAAGCATTTGTGATCATTTAATCATTGATAGCATTTTGCCGTTAGCCGCTCGGCTAGCGGCTAACTAGCCGTTAGCGTAATGAGCCATTAGCAGCTAGTTAGCCGCTTGGCTTTTATTAAAAAAAAACAACAACACTGTAATGTTTCTTAAGAGGGCAACCAGTTTAGAAGGACTTTTTTCAGCCTCTCTTTGCTCCTCATGTCTTAGTTTCTCCTCCGTGACTTTTCACTCATTATCAGATGTTAGCTTAGCGGCAGGTTAAGCTAACGCTACGAACTACTAGTAGATCGATGATTAAAAATGATCTCAATTTTTTGGAACACTATACCTATAGGCCGACACACTGAACACTAACTGAAACTATAACAATATGTACAAAATTTTATTTAGCCTCTAATTTCCATATAGCCAGTATGCTAAGTTAGCCGGGCAGCTAACGGCAAAATACGATCAATGATTAAATGATAAAAATGCTTTGACTACTATATATGAAAATACAAACTGAACCGACAATACTACAACATGTACAAACATAACTATGGATGTAGAATGAGAGAGTTATATTAGCTGTAAAGTGTTAGATGTAGCTAATCTAAATACAGCAGCGCTATGGTAACGATGAGCAGACCGTAACTTCTTAAAGGGGAAGTACGTCACACTACGTTGTGCAAGTAGTCCATATGTGACCAGTTCTATTTTTAGATTATCAGCTGATAATGTGGAAAACCCATAGAAAATCCCAAATTTTTTTTTTTACCCTAATTTCAAAGCAATGACATTCAAAAACAATCTCCCAAAGTTTCACAGTCCAGATAATTGAGAACAGGCACGAACATGATGATTAAATTTGACTTGCAACTTAAACTATCTGAAGATGAGTGTTGCTTCGGTGCAAAACACGAAATATCTTCTGAACCGTTCATGATAGAGACGAGCTGTAAACTGCATCTGAATTGCGGGATTCTCCGCTTTCCGACGGTCATTGAATGGTGCCTCTATGACGAGAAGGGACGGGTACAGAAACAGATGCTAAACTGAGTAGCATCGATGCTAACAGAGCGTAGCATCGACGCTAAACCGAACGTACACGCTTGCACATGTTTTACAAAACGTCAACAAAACATGACAACTTCTGAACCGTTTATGACAGAGACGAGCTGTAAAAAGCATCTGAATTGTGAGATTCTCTGCTTTCCGAGGGTCATTGAATGGTGTCTCTATGACAACAAGGGACCGTATAGGGAGCGTGTAATCACGTGGTACAGGAACAGACGCCAGAGTCACTGGCAAAAACTGTAACTGCTATTTTAACAGGTTTTAGAACGGAATAAGAGAGTGAAAGATCGTAATTCAAATGGCCACATCTAGAAAACCATCAAATGTAGCTATGACTCTGACTAGGGTATCATTTTAAAGCTTATTTTCTAATCTTTCCATTGATACCAAAATTTCAACTTTGAAATTTGGGGTCACTGTGACTCATTTTGATGGATCAGGTCACAAATGGCCGACTGTGTAGTCCGATCCACCATGATGACGACCTGGAGACAACATGGACGCCACACACAGGGACAGGAAGAGATGGCCGACATACGACAAGGTCAGAGCAACAAACAAACAGACAAACAAACAAACAAACAAACAAAGGGGGGGGTTGAAGAGACTTCAGAGAACCAGAATAATCTGCTGCTGCCGGACCGGGACAATCCTGGAAGGACCGGGAGCCCAGGGACCGGGATCAGGGTCCAGAACAAAGACCTGGTCCACAGCCAGTCTATCACACACACACACACACACACACACACACACACACACACACACACACACACACACACACACACACACACACACACACACACACACACACACACTCAGAGCTGATCCAGGTTCAGAGGAGCCAACAGATCAGATTATAACTCTCAGAGGGAGTTCTGCTGAGGAGGAGCTACATGGGGGGGGGGGGGGGAGAGAGAGGAGGAAGAGGGGGGGGAGAGGAGGAGAGAGGAAGAGGAGGAAGAGGAGGAGAAAGAGGGGAAGAAGAGGAGGAGAGAGAGGAGGAAGAGGAGGAGAGAGAGAAAAAGGGGAGGAAGAGGAGAAGAGAGAGAAAGAGGGGAGGAAGAGGACGAGAGAGGAAGAGGAGGAAGAGGAGAGAGAAAGAGTGGAGGAAGAGGAGAAGAGAGAGAAAGAGGGGAGGAAGAGGAGGAAGAGGAGAGAGAGAAAGAGTGGAGGAAGAGGAGGAGAGAGAGAAAGAGGGGAGGAAGAGGACGAGAGAGGAAGAGGAGGAAGAGGAGAGAGAAAGAGTGGAGGAAGAGGAGAAGAGAGAGAAAGAGGGGAGGAAGAGGAGGAAGAGGAGAGAGAGAAAGAGTGGAGGAAGAGGAGGAGAGAGAGAAAGAGGGGAGGAAGAGGACGAGAGAGAGAAAGAGAAAGGGGGAGGAAGAGGAGGACAGAGAGGAAGAGGAAGAGGGGGAGGAAGAAGAGGACGGGAGGAGAGAGGAAGAGGAGGAGGGAGGAAGAGGAGGAGAGAGGAGGGGGAGGAGAGAGAGAAAGAGGGGAGGAAGAATAGGAGAGAGGAAGAGGAGGAGAAAGAAAAAGAGAGAAAGAGGGGAAGAGGAGGAGGAGGAGGAAGAGGAGGAGGAAGAAGGAAGAAGAAGAGGAGGAGGAAGAGGAAGGAGGAAGAGGGGGAGAAAGAAGAGGAGGAAGAGGAGGAGGAGGAAGGAGGAGGAAGAGGAAGAGGAGGAGGAAGGAGGAGGAAGAGGAAGAGGAGGAAGAGGAGGGAAGAGGAGGAGGAGGAGGAGGAGAGGAGGAGGAAGAGGAGGGAAGAGGAGGAGGAAGAGAGGATGAGGAAGAGGAGGAAGAGGAGAGAGAGGAGGAGGAGGAAGAGGAGGAGGAGAGAGGGGGAGGAAGAGGAGGAGAGAGGAAGAGGAAGAGGAGGAGGAGGAGAGGAAGAAGAGGAGGAGGAGGGAGGAGGAGAGAGGAAGAGGAGGAGGAGGAAGAAGAGGAGGAGGAGGAAGAAAGAGGAAGAAGAGGAGGAGCAGGAGGAAGGAGGAAGAGGAGGAGGAGGAAGAGGAAGAAGAGGAGGAGGAGGAGGAGAGGAGGAAGAGGGGAGGAAGAGGAAGAGATAAAGGAGGAAGAGGAAGAAGAGGAGGAGGAGGAAGAGGAGTTTTATTCTTCAGTGTTTTTGTGATAAATCGTTGATTCTGCAGTTTGTTTATATTTAATACAGAAGCAATTAAAGAGTTGAACTGTGTGTGTGTGTGTGTGTGTGTGTGTGTGTGTGTGTGTGTGTGTCTCTGTGTGTGTGTGAGTGTGTGTGAGTGTGTGTGTGTGTGTGTGTGTGTGTGTGTGTGTGTGTGTGTGTGTGTGTGTGTGTGTGTGTGTGTGTGTGTGTGTCTCTGTGTGTGTGTGAGTGTGTGTGAGTGTGTGTGTGTGTGTGTGTGTGTGTGTGTGTGTGTGTGTGTGTGTGTGTGTGAGTGTGTGTGTGTGTGTGTGTGTGTGTGTGTGTGTGTGTGTGTGTGTGTGTGTGTGTGTGTGTGTGTGTGTCTCTGTGTGTGTGTGAGTGTGTGTGAGTGTGTGTGTGTGTGTGTGTGTGTGTGTGTGTGTGTGTGAGTGTGTGTGTGTGTGTGTGTGTGTGTGGGTGTGTGTGTGTGTGTGTGTGTGTGTGTGTGTGTGTCTGTGTGTGTGTGTGTGTGTGTGTGTGTGTGTGTGGTGTGTGTGTGTGTGTTCTTGTACATACTACATTGTGAGGACCGGCGAGAGTTTTTAACCAACACTGTGAGGACACTTTTGGGATGTGAGGACATTTTGGCCGGTCCTCACTTTGTCAAGCTTTAAATTAGCTCTAAATGCTATAAATAAGCTCCCCTCTGTTTTTCACAGAGGGTCCTCAGTTTGATAGTAAGTTAAGAATTTTTCGCCAGAATTTCACACACTTTTTGCTCTCTGCTCCGCCTACTGGTGAAATTTGGTACTGCACCCAAATATTCACCAAACGCTTAGGCATATAGGACTAATCTCCTGCTGCTGTACTAAGACATTACTAGAAATCATGTTTGTTTTGTTTTGCATGGCCATTTATGATTTTTTGAAAATTGTTTTAATTAATTCAATGGATAATTATTGAATTTGTGCTATGACAATATTTTTCCATGTGATTTGTTTAAATTTAAAAGGATTAACATTTAAAATGTTATTATTATTATTATTATTATTAATAATAATAATAATAATAATAATAATAATAAGCAAATTAAGGCTAAGTGCTGTCCAAAACCCACTGTCATATTTGTGAAACTTTTATTGTCGTTTAGACTTCATTTTACATGGTCCAGATCCAAAACTACTCTACTTAGACAAGACAGATCATTAGTTACATTACTAGATCATGACAGAAGCTGGAGACCTACCAATTTTTAGTTATATAAAACCTTTATTCTATTTATGAAAATGCAATAAAGAGACATTTTGCTGTTTTTCTTTTTCCACGTCTAGACCATTCATGTCCGAAATAGTGAAAGCTTTTTTTCTAGTTTTATAGTTCAGTAAGAACAGTTTTCTGTTTGACACGTAGACCACGTTGGACCAGGTCCATATCCAAAATCACCATACAGAGGCAACTAGTAACTAGGTACTAGATTAAATACTGTCTTTTTGGACAAATCATCTTCTTGCATGAGCACTACTGGTCTATGTGGTCTACATCTGGGGGAAAAAACAATTAAAATGTCTTTTTTTTTTCATTATCATAAATAAAGCACAGTGGTGGTGAGGCATTCCTTACTTTTACAATGTATGGCGTGCCATCACAACAGATGAGCAACAATGAGAGGACCACTGTTTGTTACCCTACAGTTTCCCCTCTACATCAGAGGCTGTGGACCAGAAGCCATCCTCAATGTCATCCATGACTCTACCTGCTGCATGCGGAAACTAATGACTTTTTTTTTTAAAGAGGGCAGTTAATGGCTCATTATAGTTACTGTGCGTTCAGACCGAAAGCGTCGAGAGCGTCGCGGTGGCCGGAAGTCATTCATTTTCAATGAGAACCAGCGTCGAGGAGCGTTGAAGAGCGTCAAAGGCGTTGGCGTCGCGTTTTGGCGGCGAGAGCGTCAGGAGAAAGTTGAAATCTCCTGAACTTTATGCTAATGAGCGATGATGCGGAGCAGCGGCAACCAATCAGAGTGTAGATGTCCCCCACTCAACCAACCACAACCGACGTCAACTTCTTTGACGCGCGTCAAAAACGCCAGGGTGTTCAGACCACCAGCGTCGCGGAAAAGCGTCAAGAGTGTCAAGAGCCTCTTTTGACGCTTTTGGTCTGAACGACCCATTAGGCCTATCTTCCAGTCGCCTTTAAAGCAGATATCAGGTGAATGTTTTTGTTAATATAAGTCCTAAATAGTCCTATTTTCTGTCAGCATCACTTCCATAGAGTGTTTGGTCTCTCCGTCACTCTGCTCTGCTGTAACCCGAGGAGAAAACTTTCCTTGTAGGATACAAGTGTTATCCAATGAGGAGAGAGAACGGCATGAAGGGCTGTGTGTGCAGCCAAGGGATGCGCATGAATGTGGTGACGTAGGGACGAGGACCAATTGATGCCTGACGAGGGCGGGGGCTGCTAACTCATGGTGCGTTCAAGGAAACTCGTAACTTGTGTTTTTCCTTCCTGTGAAGTCATACCAGTTCGATCTGGTACGAGTTCACGGGTCGGAAGTTACGAGTGGCCGTTATAGTGACTTTCACAGGCAACAGGACGGTAAAAACACGAGCTACGGGTTGGAACGCTACAAAGTCGTAACAAAGCTGTAACTTACGGTTTCAAAAGCCTGGAACGCAGCATTAGACAAAACCACCGGATCGCTGATATCTGTTTTAATATGTGAAGTGGTCTGACTTCAGGAAAATGTTGATAATTCACGGTTTTATAATGATTATTCATTTTAATAGTTTTGGCTGATACAAAGACATGACATGGCCATAAATATGTGGCAAGGAAAATTTGATATTTTATCTTTTTCAATCATTACCTAGTTGAGTACTATATTCTTTATTTATTAATATAATATAAATACTTAAAGATTCCCTAAACCAAAAATCGTCTTTTTAAAATAATTAACATGTCAATTTAGTGTATGGGCTCTGCTACAAGGCATTTCAGGAGCAAAATTGCTAATCCACGCAATAACTGAGCATTTTAGACTTGAAAATGCAGTTTTAGTACCAGAGTCTGAAAAAACTGAATTCAATTTTTCAAATTGGAGTCCGTTTTCGTGCGTCACGAAACTATAGCAACCAATCCCGTTGATTTCCCCCCCATCTCATTATATAAATTACCCACAGGGTGTAAAGCTGGAGTAACGTACGTTAAACAGCGATGACGGCGACGTTGCTCTGTGCTCGGTGAGGAGCGGTTAAGGACGGTGATACCAGCCTGTTACCAGTAGCTCAGAGACTGTGGGCGTGGCCTCTGGATGCGAGCACCTAAAGAACTTTATAATTCACAGCAGCGGCGGCTCAGGAGCTCATGCCGCTGTTTGTTGTAGTAATTCACCGCGATAGCGGCACTTCACTCCTACATAACAGCTGGATGCACCACAAAATTATGTGTGGCAGCGGTGGCAATGTGGTAATGTCGCTGACTTATAATCTGTAGACTTGGGTTCGAATCCTGTGATCCATTTTCTTTCTCTGTCTTTAAACTTCATTCACTTTTCGGTTTACATTCAAATTTGCATTTTAATACAAAGACTCCCCAGAGGAAACACAAGCTTGCACTTGAAACCTGACGTGAGCTTCGTGTTTTCAAATCACCTGTCTGTCTTCCTTGCCCCTGACGCATTGACGCGGGGGGGAGGGGGGGGGGCAGCCAATGAGTGCTCGCGGCAGCGCCGCTGCTCGTTGAATACAGCTGTAATAACGTGATTTCAGGTCCTGAAACATTTGTAATATCTCTGGAAAAAGTCACTAGATTTGTCGCTAGTCGCTTTTTACAAAAGAAGTCGCCAAGAGGGTTTGGAAAGTCGCCAGTTGGCAACACTGCGCGCACCGCCGTTACCTAGCAACCCTGACCAAGCAAATCATGCATATTAATAAGATGTGAATTTTTCAATGAGGGAGAAATATGGACGTGTTGTTAGTGTCTTTGGAGATTTATTTTAAACAACTTTTTTTTATCAAAAAATAGTCATAGCAGAGCATTTTTACACATTTTTTTACATGCACATCATGCCCATGACAATGGGACTTGAGCTTTCATTAGTTTTCACAGCACAAACAACATGATTTAAAGTCAACAGTGAACATTACGGCCCTTTCCTGTATGTCATTCCCCCCTCTCTCTGCCTCCCATTTCCTTTCACACTCTGAACTGTCCTATCAAATAAAGGTATGAAAAGCCAAAAATACTGTATATAGGCTACTTAAAAAAAAAGACAGACGACAGTCGCCATGGTGGGGATCGGCCCACATAATAGGTGCCAGGGGTCTGCTGCACTTGACTCGTCTTGAAACACAAACCAAGGAGTCCGAAGGGACAGTGTTGTTGTGTGTCCTTGAGAGGAACAAGAACGACAAACACACGGTGACCTTTGACACGTCTGAGGGTCGCACGGAACTCCACACAGTTGATGGGCCTCACTTCCTGATACACAAACTCAAATGTCTGCCTCCTAGCTTAAAGCGTTAGTGAATTATTTGGTGTAGATTTGAATCAGCTGTTCTAAACCCTCTCACGCCTTCTCTATTTCCCACTTGCGCTGGTTGGAGGGACGGAGGTGGGAAAGAGGAGGATTTGCAGTAGGGTGCGTGGTGGACGAAAATTGCAAAGTGTGCCTAAACACGACAGAGACTGGGAGAGAGCTACGAAATTAGAGCCCTTAATGTGAAAAAGAAAATATATCTAAAGGCATAAAAAGTGATGCACTTTTTTTTTAATTTAGACTTTATCCAGTTAAAGGAATTGTGTGAAAATATGTTTGTGTTTTATGGTCAAAACGTCTTCAGTAAGGCAAAATACTGAAAGGGTTAACAGGGTTTTAGTGAGGTGCTGGAGAAGCAGAAGCAGGACTGGGGCTCTGCTAATTAACGACCCATCAACTCAGCAGCCAGAGCACTCTGTGCAAGGTGAAGAGTTCACCGGCTGAGTGACACTGGCTGCCTCTCACCTGTTAAAGAGACAGATGGAGAAATTTAAAAGACTGCAATTTCATTATATAAAAACAATGATGGAGGATCATATTAATTCAAAGGACTATGAAATTTTGATTTGGAAATTTTCAGGAAATGTAAAGTATTGATGCATTTTCTTCCTCCATCTGATTCAAATTTACCCATCCTAATACAGCTCCTGAAGAACGGTTCAGCTAGAGAGATGGCTGAGGTCTAATTTTCTTAGATTCTAAGAGTTATATGCTAAGAGTGCAAGGAGGAGGAAAATCAATATACAGATCATCTTTACAGTATATGGAACTGTACAGGACAGATAACTATCCCCTCAAGATTTTCTCCTCAATAACACAAAATTTTATTTACTCTGGGAATCTCATTTGAGACTTTTGCTGAAAGTATATCAGACAGACAGAATAGTGAACTCAAACAGTATGTCACAAAAAAACTTCAGTGAAAGTTACAGATACCGGAATTAACTTTAACAGAGGTTTATCATATCATGTAGCTCGTGTTATGGTGGTGGAGCACTACAAGTGGGTCCACAGTCTCCAAGAGATAATAACAGACTGAGATCTGGAAAGTCTGTAGCTACAGAGTTAATTCATGTTATTTTTCATATTTATTAAATCATTATGATGCAAAGCTAGTTAAGACAGATAACAGTCAGTCTTGGCTATGCTGCTGCCGACACTGCTGCTGCCCTGCTGGGACCCTTACTGCTTCTTCATGTTACTGCTGTTGCCCCTCCTACCCATGAGGTTTTGCAAACCCACCACCTCCCCAGCATCCACCTGTGGGCTCTGTCTCTATGATTTCCTGCGAGGCCCTGCTTTCATTCCCTGTAATGTCTGTCAAAGTAGATCATTATTCAGGGAATGAATATCTGAGACAGAGCCTGTTGCCTGCTCATTGTTATTAATTGTTCTAATTTTGAGTTGCCTGACTGAATTGTACAATTTTATATGTTTCTCCACTCATTTGTTCATTTCCTCCAATAAATAAATCAAGAGGTTAAATCAATATTGACATAAATTTAATCTGAATTTTTTAATTAGGTGTCCCCTTGAGTTATGTGAAACTCTGATGCTCTTTATATGTCAAAGAGACCATGAAGTCACTTCACCGCAGTGAAAGTGTTCATCAAAATAAAACTTTAAATTCTGGGGCGATAGCTCTGTGTGCTCATTCCAATTTAATTTCCACATCATCTTTGATTGCCAGTTTTGTAAGCAGGGTTTCCACCGAATCAACTGCCTTTTTTTTTTTTTTTTACACACCGCAACATATGGTTCACGTCATAACTTCATATTTTGGCCATTCAAGCTTCCATAGTCCATAGTTCACTTGTTTGTTTGATAGTTCAAAGACTTTTGGTTAAGTAGCCATGGATAGCTACCCCGCCGTCATTGCGGCCATCGCCGGCCATCGCTGGCCAAGTGTGTTCTGTTTCCTCATGATAACAAGATAAATCTTATTTTAAGAAGAAAAGTTTTGTTATCCTGAGAGAGCAATATGCACACATCTTGTCACCTTTGATTTTAGGGAATTTCCATCTGTCATTTGAAGGGTTAAAATCCTGTTTATGATGATGGAGATTATTTTATGATCAAGACTGAATGTGGGAAAAAAAATATAAAAAAAATACACTCATTATATTTTTATTCATATTTATGAATATGTACACAAAATGTATATGAGGGTTTTTTGAGAATGCACTTGTTGGAACTGTGAAAATATGTTCAGGTGTTAGGGTCAGCCTTCATCAGAAAGGCAGAGCAGTAACAGAGTTGTTGAGAGCTGCTGGAGAAGCAGAAGCTGGGGCCTCTGCTAATTAATGGCCCATCAACAGCAGCCAATCAGAGCGCAAGGTGAAAAGTTCAAATCGGTCCTCACTCTGATGGTTAAAAACTTTTTTCCTGAAACTTTGTTTTTCACACAATCTGAACGAATGTATAGTTTGTTGGTTCCCCCTAGTGTTCAGACATATGTTTCCTGTGTTGACATGAGGTCTAGAAATGCCGGTCCTCACTTTGCAGGAAATTCACTCGGTCCTCACTATGCAGCAAGTACAAGAATGTGTGTGTGTGTGTGTGTGTGTGTGTGAGTGTGTGTGTGTGTGTGTGTGTGTCTGTGTGTGTGTGTGTGTGTGTGTGTGTGTGTGTGTGTGTGTGTGTGTGTGTGTGTGTGTGTGTGTCTCTGTGTGTGTGTGAGTGTGTGTGAGTGTGTGTGTGTGTGTGTGTGTGTGTGTGTGTGTGTGTGTGTGTGTGTGTGTGTGTGTGTGTGTGTGTGAGTGTGTGTTCTTGTACATACTACATTGTGAGGACCGGCGAGAGTTTTTAACCAACACTGTGAGGACACTTTTGGGATGTGAGGACATTTTGGCCGGTCCTCACTTTGTCAAGCTTTAAATTAGCTCTAAATGCTATAAATAAGCTCCCCTCTGTTTTTCACAGAGGGTCCTCAGTTTGATAGTAAGTTAAGAATTTTTCGCCAGAATTTCACACACTTTTTGCTCTCTGCTCCGCCTACTGGTGAAATTTGGTACTGCACCCAAATATTCACCAAACGCTTAGGCATATAGGACTAATCTCCTGCTGCTGTACTAAGACATTACTAGAAATCATGTTTGTTTTGTTTTGCATGGCCATTTATGATTTTTTGAAAATTGTTTTAATTAATTCAATGGATAATTATTGAATTTGTGCTATGACAATATTTTTCCATGTGATTTGTTTAAATTTAAAAGGATTAACATTTAAAATGTTATTATTATTATTATTATTATTAATAATAATAATAATAATAATAATAAGCAAATTAAGGCTAAGTGCTGTCCAAAACCCACTGTCATATTTGTGAAACTTTTATTGTCGTTTAGACTTCATTTTACATGGTCCAGATCCAAAACTACTCTACTTAGACAAGACAGATCATTAGTTACATTACTAGATCATGACAGAAGCTGGAGACCTACCAATTTTTAGTTATATAAAACCTTTATTCTATTTATGAAAATGCAATAAAGAGACATTTTGCTGTTTTTTCTTTTTCCACGTCTAGACCATTCATGTCCGAAATAGTGAAAGCTTTTTTTCTAGTTTTATAGTTCAGTAAGAACAGTTTTCTGTTTGACACGTAGACCACGTTGGACCAGGTCCATATCCAAAATCACCATACAGAGGCAACTAGTAACTAGGTACTAGAATTAAATACTGTCTTTTTGGACAAATCATCTTCTTGCATGAGCACTACTGGTCTATGTGGTCTACATCTGGGGGAAAAAACAATTAAAATGTCTTTTTTTTTTCATTATCATAAATAAAGCACAGTGGTGGTGAGGCATTCCTTACTTTTACAATGTATGGCGTGCCATCACAACAGATGAGCAACAATGAGAGGACCACTGTTTGTTACCCTACAGTTTCCCCTCTACATCAGAGGCTGTGGACCAGAAGCCATCCTCAATGTCATCCATGACTCTACCTGCTGCATGCGGAAACTAATGACTTTTTTTTTTAAAGAGGGCAGTTAATGGCTCATTATAGTTAGGCCTATCTTCCAGTCGCCTTTAAAGCAGATATCAGGTGAATGTTTTTGTTAATATAAGTCCTAAATAGTCCTATTTTCTGTCAGCATCACTTCCATAGAGTGTTTGGTCTCTCCGTCACTCTGCTCTGCTGTAAACCAGGAGAAAACTTTCCTTGTAGGATACAAGTGTTATCCAATGAGGAGAGAGAACGGCATGAAGGGCTGTGTGTGCAGCCAAGGGATGCGCATGAATGTGGTGACGTAGGGACGAGGACCAATAGATGCCTGACGAGGGCGGGGGCTGCTAACTCATGGTGCGTTCAAGGAAACTCGTAACTTGTGTTTTTCCTTCCTGTGAAGTCATACCAGTTCGATCTGGTACGAGTTCACGGGTCGGAAGTTACGAGTGGCCGTTATAGTGACTTTCACAGGCAACAGGACGGTAAAAACACGAGCTACGGGTTGGAACGCTACAAAGTCGTAACAAAGCTGTAACTTACGGTTTCAAAAGCCTGGAACGCAGCATTAGACAAAACCACGGATCGCTGATATCTGTTTTAATATGTGAAGTGGTCTGACTTCAGGAAAATGTTGATAATTCACGGTTTTATAATGATTATTCATTTTAATAGTTTTGGCTGATACAAAGACATGACATGGCCATAAATATGTGGCAAGGAAAATTTGATATTTTATCTTTTTCAATCATTACCTAGTTGAGTACTATATTCTTTATTTATTAATATAATATAAATACTTAAAGATTCCCTAAACCAAAAATCGTCTTTTTAAAATAATTAACATGTCAATTTAGTGTATGGGCTCTGCTACAAGGCATTTCAGGAGCAAAATTGCTAATCCACGCAATAACTGAGCATTTTAGACTTGAAAATGCAGTTTTAGTACCAGAGTCTGAAAAAACTGAATTCAATTTTTCAAATTGGAGTCCGTTTTCGTGCGTCACGAAACTATAGCAACCAATCCCGTTGATTCCCCCCCATCTCATTATATAAATTACCCACAGGGTGTAAAGCTGGAGTAACGTACGTTAAACAGCGATGACGGCGACGTTGCTCTGTGCTCGGTGAGGAGCGGTTAAGGACGGTGATACCAGCCTGTTACCAGTAGCTCAGAGACTGTGGGCGTGGCCTCTGGATGCGAGCACCTAAAGAACTTTATAATTCACAGCAGCGGCGGCTCAGGAGCTCATGCCGCTGTTTGTTGTAGTAATTCACGCGATAGCGGCACTTCACTCCTACATAACAGCTGGATGCACCACAAAATTATGTGTGGCAGCGGTGGCAATGTGGTAATGTCGCTGACTTATAATCTGTAGACTTGGGTTCGAATCCTGTGATCCATTTTCTTTCTCTGTCTTTAAACTTCATTCACTTTTCGGTTTACATTCAAATTTGCATTTTAATACAAAGACTCCCCAGAGGAAACACAAGCTTGCACTTGAAACCTGACGTGAGCTTCGTGTTTTCAAATCACCTGTCTGTCTTCCTTGCCCCTGACGCATTGACGCGGGGGGGGGGGGGGGGGGGCAGCCAATGAGTGCTCGCGGCAGCGCCGCTGCTCGTTGAATACAGCTGTAATAACGTGATTTCAGGTCCTGAAACATTTGTAATATCTCTGGAAAAAGTCACTAGATTTGTCGCTAGTCGCTTTTTACAAAAGAAGTCGCCAAGAGGGTTTGGAAAGTCGCCAGTTGGCAACACTGCGCGCACCGCCGTTACCTAGCAACCCTGACCAAGCAAATCATGCATATTAATAAGATGTGAATTTTTCAATGAGGGAGAAATATGGACGTGTTGTTAGTGTCTTTGGAGATTTATTTTAAACAACTTTTTTTTATCAAAAAATAGTCATAGCAGAGCATTTTTACACATTTTTTTACATGCACATCATGCCCATGACAATGGGACTTGAGCTTTCATTAGTTTTCACAGCACAAACAACATGATTTAAAGTCAACAGTGAACATTACGGCCCTTTCCTGTATGTCATTCCCCCCTCTCTCTGCCTCCCATTTCCTTTCACACTCTGAACTGTCCTATCAAATAAAGGTATGAAAAGCCAAAAATACTGTATATAGGCTACTTAAAAAAAAAAGACAGACGACAGTCGCCATGGTGGGGATCGGCCCACATAATAGGTGCCAGGGGTCTGCTGCACTTGACTGTCTTGAAACACAAACCAAGGAGTCCGAAGGGACAGTGTTGTTGTGTGTCCTTGAGAGGAACAAGAACGACAAACACACGGTGACCTTTGACACGTCTGAGGGTCGCACGGAACTCCACACAGTTGATGGGCCTCACTTCCTGATACACAAACTCAAATGTCTGCCTCCTAGCTTAAAGCGTTAGTGAATTATTTGGTGTAGATTTGAATCAGCTGTTCTAAACCCTCTCACGCCTTCTCTATTTCCCACTTGCGCTGGTTGGAGGGACGGAGGTGGGAAAGAGGAGGATTTGCAGTAGGGTGCGTGGTGGACGAAAATTGCAAAGTGTGCCTAAACACGACAGAGACTGGGAGAGAGCTACGAAATTAGAGCCCTTAATGTGAAAAAGAAAATATATCTAAAGGCATAAAAAGTGATGCACTTTTTTTTTAATTTAGACTTTATCCAGTTAAAGGAATTGTGTGAAAATATGTTTGTGTTTTATGGTCAAACGTCTTCAGTAAGGCAAAATACTGAAAGGGTTAACAGGGTTTTAGTGAGGTGCTGGAGAAGCAGAAGCAGGACTGGGGCTCTGCTAATTAACGACCCATCAACTCAGCAGCCAGAGCACTCTGTGCAAGGTGAAGAGTTCACGGCTGAGTGACACTGGCTGCCTCTCACCTGTTAAAGAGACAGATGGAGAAATTTAAAAGACTGCAATTTCATTATATAAAAACAATGATGGAGGATCATATTAATTCAAAGGACTATGAAATTTTTGATTTGGAAATTTTCAGGAAATGTAAAGTATTGATGCATTTTCTTCCTCCATCTGATTCAAATTTACCCATCCTAATACAGCTCCTGAAGAACGGTTCAGCTAGAGAGATGGCTGAGGTCTAATTTTCTTAGATTCTAAGAGTTATATGCTAAGAGTGCAAGGAGGAGGAAAATCAATATACAGATCATCTTTACAGTATATGGAACTGTACAGGACAGATAACTATCCCCTCAAGATTTTCTCCTCAATAACACAAAATTTTATTTACTCTGGGAATCTCATTTGAGACTTTTGCTGAAAGTATATCAGACAGACAGAATAGTGAACTCAAACAGTATGTCACAAAAGAACATCAGAGAAAGTTACAGATACCGGAATTAACTTTAACAGAGGTTTATCATATCATGTAGCTCGTGTTATGGTGGTGGAGCACTACAAGTGGGTCCACAGTCTCCAAGAGATAATAACAGACTGAGATCTGGAAAGTCTGTAGCTACAGAGTTAATTCATGTTATTTTTCATATTTATTAAATCATATGATGCAAAGCTAGTTAAGACAGATAACAGTCAGTCTTGGCTATGCTGCTGCCGACACTGCTGCTGCCCTGCTGGGACCCTTACTGCTTCTTCATGTTACTGCTGTTGCAGGTTGGCTCCTACCCATGAGGTTTTGCAAACCCACCACCTCCCCAGCATCCACCTGTGGGCTCTGTCTCTATGATTTCCTGCGAGGCCCTGCTTTCATTCCCTGTAATGTCTGTCAAAGTAGATCATTATTCAGGGAATGAATATCTGAGACAGAGCCTGTTGCCTGCTCATTGTTATTAATTGTTCTAATTTTGAGTTGCCTGACTGAATTGTACAATTTTATATGTTTCTCCACTCATTTGTTCATTTCCTCAATAAATAAATCAAGAGGTTAAATCAATATTGACATAAATTTAATCTGAATTTTTTAATTAGGTGTCCCCTTGAGTTATGTGAAACTCTGATGCTCTTTATATGTCAAAGAGACCATGAAGTCACTTCACCGCAGTGAAAGTGTTCATCAAAATAAAACTTTAAATTCTGGGGCGATAGCTCTGTGTGCTCATTCCAATTTAATTTCCACATCATCTTTGATTGCCAGTTTTGTAAGCAGGGTTTCCACCGAATCAACTGCCTTTTTTTTTTTTTTTTACACACCGCAACATATGGTTCACGTCATAACTTCATATTTTGGCCATTCAAGCTTCCATAGTCCATAGTTCACTTGTTTGTTTGGTAGTTCAAAGACTTTTGGTTAAGTAGCCATGGATAGCTACCCCGCCGTCATTGCGGCCATCGCCGGCCATCGCTGGCCAAGTGTGTTCTGTTTCCTCATGATAACAAGATAAATCTTATTTTAAGAAGAAAAGTTTTGTTATCCTGAGAGAGCAATATGCACACATCTTGTCACCTTTGATTTTAGGGAATTTCCATCTGTCATTTGAAGGGTTAAAATCCTGTTTATGATGATGGAGATTATTTTATGATCAAGACTGAATGTGGGAAAAAAAATATAAAAAAAATACACTCATTATATTTTTATTCATATTTATGAATATGTACACAAAATGTATATGAGGGTTTTTTGAGAATGCACTTGTTGGAACTGTGAAAATATGTTCAGGTGTTAGGGTCAGCCTTCATCAGAAAGGCAGAGCAGTAACAGAGTTGTTGAGAGCTGCTGGAGAAGCAGAAGCTGGGGCCTCTGCTAATTAATGGCCATCAACAGCAGCCAATCAGAGCGCAAGGTGAAAAGTTCAAATCGGTCCTCACTCTGATGGTTAAAAACTTTTTTCCTGAAACTTTGTTTTTCACACAATCTGAACGAATGTATAGTTTGTTGGTTCCCCCTAGTGTTCAGACATATGTTTCCTGTGTTGACATGAGGTCTAGAAATGCCGGTCCTCACTTTGCAGGAAATTCACTCGGTCCTCACTATGCAGCAAGTACAAGAATGTGTGTGTGTGTGTGTGTGTGTGTGTGTGTGTGTGTGTGTGTGTGTGTGTGTGTCTGTGTGTGTGTGTGTGTGTGTGTGTGTGTGTGTGTGTGTCTGTGTGTGTGTGTGTGTGTGTGTGTGTGTGTGTGTGAGTGTGTGTGTGTGTGTGTGTGTGTCTGTGTGTGTGTGTGTGTGTGTGTGTGTGTGTGTGTGTGTGTGTGTGTGTGTGTGTGTGTGTCTCCAGGGGAAACATTCTAATTAAACTGTGAGTTTCTATGATTTCATGACAATGGAAGAGAAACAGAATCAGAGGAGGTCATCTTCATCCTCATCCTCCTCCTCTTCCTCTTCCTTTTTCTCCTCCTCTTCCTCTTCTTCCTTCCTCCTCCTCTTCCCTCCTCTCCCTCCTCCTCCTCCTCCTTTCTCCTCCTCTTCCTCTTTCTCCTCCTCCTCTTCCTCCTCTTCTTCTCTCTTCCCCCTCCTCCTCTTCCTCCTCCTCCTCCTCCTCTTCCTCCTCCTCCTCTTCTTCTCTCTTCCTCCTCCTCCTCTTCCTCCTCCTCCTCTTCCTCTCTCTTCCTCCTCCTCCTCTTCCTCCTTCCTCCTCCTCCTCCTCCTCTTCCTCCTCCTCCTCCTCCTCTTCCTCCTCTTCTTCTCTCTTCCTCCTCCTCCTCCTCTTCCTCTCTCTTCCTCCTCCTCCTCTTCATCTTCCTCCTCTTCTTCCTCTCTCTTCCTCCTCTTCCTCCTTCCTCCTCCTCCTCCTCTTTCTCCTCCTCCTCTTTCTCTCTCCTCCTCTTCCTCCTCCTCTTCCTCTCTCTTCCTCCTCTCTCCTCCTCCTCTTCCTCCTCCTCTTCCTCTTTCTCTCTCCTCCTCTTCCTCCTCCTCTTCCTCCTCATCCTCTCTCCTCCTCCTCCTCCCCCTCTCCTCTTCCTCCTCCTCCTCTTTCTCTCTCCTCCTCTTCCTCCTCCTCTTCCTCCTCTTCCTCCTCTCTCCTCCTCCTCCTCTTCCTCCTCTCTCCTCCTCCTCCTCCTCCTCCTCCTCCTCCTCATTAGCTGCAGGTAAACAGCGGAGGTCAGAGGTTGTGTGTTAATGAGGAGGATCTGCATCTGATCGACTGCATCACAACACCTGAGAGGTCAAAGGTCACACACACACACACACACACACACACACACACACACACACACACATATATACACAACGATATCTTACACATCTAATCGATATGAAACACAGTGAGTTGTGTGTGTGTGTGTGTGTGTGTGTGTGTGAGGGCACAGAGCTACAGGTTAATGAGAGGAAGTAGAAACATCCTCCACATCAACACTAACAGTAACAGTCAGTAAAAGTTCCTAAAGCCTGGTTTCTGTCAGTACGGTTCGGGTACGGTTGATTTAACAGAGAAAATACATAGAAATACTGACCAATTGACCCTTTGTTGGCCTTCTGATTGGTCTGCTGTTCCACCAATCAGAGCGCTTCTCCCCATGTCACGTGTTGTGCAACATTCTAAGGTTGGACAACCCTGGAATGAAACCCTATGAAACAAGATAGGTAGACAGCAATTTTTGGGCAAAAACTACTTTATAATTGTTCAATATAGTTAAAATGTGCCTGGGGTTCCTGCAATAGCAACTCACAATATCTGGAACGTATTGGAGTCATTTTTATCCCATTCCCCAAACACAAGACATCAATAAACATACTTAGCCTATGTACTGTATATAATATTACTTTAACTTTCTGTTATGTATTTAGTTGAGCTTAATAATAGGGTTTGGGGGTGGTCCACTAGGGGGAGCTGTAGGCATAGGTCAGGGGTTAACTGCATAGTTTTGTTTGTTGTTGTTGTGTGCAGTCCTCATGAGAAGTGAGCCTGTTTTTCCCTGGCTGTACTGTGCTAAGTGCTAAGCTCATTCATCCTCCAGTCCACTCTCTGGTCGTGTTCATAGACAGAGAAGATCTAATACCTTCAAAGTTATCTAGCAAACGTAACATTACCGCTGCTAATGTCTTTTGAACTTTGTGAAGTTTTACGAGGAAAAACAGGAGATCGGCGGAGATTAAGCGTTAGCTTGTAGCTAACCCTAGCTTAACGCCGTTAGCTACTAGCTAGTGAGTGACCAAAACAATGATTTTTCCCCATTTTTCGAAAAAGTCGGGTAATGCCCGTTCAATCGTTCTTTAGCCACGTCTGTCTTTTATCACGGACACCATTTTTCTGATATGTAAGTTAATTCAAATTTCCCTTACTAGCAATTTAAATCTTCCTAATTTTCAATGGATTTCAATGGGAGTTAACCCTTCCGTGACCATTGTTTGTCCAACCTAGCAACAGTAACCGTGGGGGGCGGGGCCTTGACAAAGGGTCAATTCTAAGTCATAAAGTGGTAATAATCTTTGCCATGTACAGTAACCATGTTGACTCAACAGAATAAAATGTATTAGACTGATCGGTTCATTGTAAAACATTGATTTATTTACGTAAATGTGGTGATTTCAGTCCGTAGCCCAGAGGCAGTCCTGCTCACTTTACATTCAAACAAACTAATCAAACTAATGCCACTACCACAGTTGTTAAATTTCATCAATGAGACCAACATTAATCTCCTAAAAACAATTTAACCAGCCAGTGGTAAACCTCTAAAAGCGTGCGGGATCCCCCCGGGATGAGGACGGAGTTCGGCCCCGGCAGATCAGGTCAGGTTGCGGCTTCCACAGACTCTGCACTTCTCCCAAACAAACATCGGAGCAAATTTCCTAGCAAGCGTTTTATAAACTGACCACAGACTCTGGATTAAACGGTGACGTGTTAACAGCGCTAAAAGCCAGAATTAAAACTGTTTTTAGCAGCTTTACTGCTGTGGCTCGGTTGCTGCGAAATGGCTATAGCAATGCTAATTTCTGTTAGCCCGTCTATGTGTTTTGAACGTTGTTTCAAACTATGTGGGTTTGATGCTTAAATACATGTTGCCGCTTAATATATTGCTTTACTCCTCTTTTTATTTTATGTGCCATTTTTACTGTAGGGCTACTGGCTACCAGCCTATAGCCACTGGCTCACGGTCGATTGTGTTGTTGTGCTTCAGATGTCCGTCGACCAATCACCAGCTCGCAGTGCTTCGGCTCCTCCCCAAGGGAACCGGTCCTGTGTGCTAGATAGGCTACCCCAACCAGAAGGGTTACAACCATGGTAACGGGTACCATGGTAACCAGTACGGTTCCATGGTAGTGGAAACACTGAAATAAGCGTACCGTTCCGTACCGACCCGTACCGTACGTGATATTTTTTTTCGTAGGATGAGTCCGGGAAAGTCCCGTCTTTCCCGCCGTTCCCGCCTCTGATTGGCTAGATGGGCTTCATTTTCGACTCTGATTGGCTAGTAGGACTCTTGGTTGTTTGTTTTGGCTGTGAAACGCAGGCTGTCGGCAATCTAGTGTGATAAGTGCCTAGATCTACCTGGACTCTCTCTACTTATCTGGCCTGTCTAGCCTCTATCTGGTCTTTTTACTAAACTTAACCAATTCCTTTCTTCGTTGCCTAAACCCAACCAATGGCACAATTACACTTCTCTCAAACTCAAAATGGAAACTTGGAATATAAATTTAAAAACAAAATTTTTCGGAATGTGAAACCAGCGGGGATCGAACTCAGATTCACCACACCGCGGGCGAAAATGCAAACTGTTACACCATGGAATCTGATTACACTTAGATTTTCAGTTGTGTATATTTTAGTTGACTACAGTACTGTTGTGAGATGACGTCAATCGGAGGAGAGTTCATCCAGCCAATCAGAGGCGGGGAAGGCGGGACCTTCCCAGACCTATCCTACGGAAAAAAAATACTGCGTACCGTACTGCATAGTGGAAACGGGGCTGAACAGCCAGTTCCTTCAGGTGAATCTGACTCCGACTGACACTGATGTGACCTCTGACCTCTGACCAAAGGAATTAAATCACTCCGATAAACACCAGAATGTTTATGGAGCCTCACTGTGTGTGTGTGTGTGACTCTGTGTGTGTGTGTGTGTGTGTGTGTGTGTGTGACTCTGTGTGTGTGTGTGTGTGTGTGTGTGTGTGTGTGTGTGTGTGTGTGTGTGTGACTCTGTGTGTGTGTGTGTGTGTGTGTGTGTGTGTGTGTGTGTGTCCCTCGGCTCCGAGCCGTGTGTGACTGCAACATGGAAACTCCATTAGAGCAGGACGCTAACATTAGCCGCTAACAGAAACTGTTCTGTCTGTGAGACTCTGAGATCCTCTAGAGAGAGAGAGAGAGACCCCCCCCTCCCTCCCCCCCCCCAGGTGGTCTTGGTATTAAAGCAGTTCAGTCTGTCAGGAGGAGGGGGGGGGAGGGGGGGGGCTGAGGTTCAATCAGCAGCTCGTTAGTGACACCTTGATGTCTTTAACGAGCTCTTCCAGCTGCTTCCTGCTCCTCCCACACCAATTAAGACCTCGTTAAGGACTCAGAGTCACATGATCCCTGAGAACACACACACCTGGACCAGGATCGGAGCCTTCTCCTTCTTCTCCGGTTGTAAACTGGACTTCCTGTCACAGCTTCTTAAAGGGATAGTTCACCCAAAACTGAAATTTCACTCATTTTCTACTCACCCTCATGTCGACTAAGGGCTGGGAGCTTTGAGGAGCTTCCGCTACAAACAAGCTTGAAATATAGACTTATTTAATTGTTTTCAGGACAATTTCTCATGTTGGGGCTTCAATATAAGACGGACATTACATACGAGCAGCATGGAGGTATTAGGATGTTTTTTGGTGTGTCTTTTTGTTACGAAGACAGTTGGTATCCATTTGCAACCGTCATATGGACATGCACTGCTACGCCGAGACCCCCTGTAACTCAGAGAAGCCACGGAGGACTCTGAAACTTCTCCCAGCCCTTAGTCCACATGAGGGGGAGGAGATCATGAGGGAAATTTCAATTTTGGGTGAACTATCCCTTTAAGGACTTAGAGTCACATGATCCCTGAGAACACACACACCTAGACCTGGTTCTTACTGAGCCTTCTCCTTCTTCTCCGGTTGTGAACTGGACTTCCTGTCACAGCTTCTTACAGTTAAGTTTCTTTGTGTCAGTGTTTCCATGGTAACCGTCATTAATGCAGAGTGGATTACTTTACTGATCAAATTATGTTCCCTTATAATAACCACGCCGGCGACGATGACGACGGTCGGTGTTTAAACTTTAATGATGAAGATCTGATCATTAACTCACCTTCACTTTCATCTTTAATTCATCAGCTCCTTTCATCTGAGACATGGAAGTCCTTCATCTTCCTCTTCTTCACTCACGCTACGTCTCTGCTTCCTCCTTCCCTCTCACTCACTCAAAGGTGGGAAGTAACACATACTTTCTTATTGTACTTAAAGGGATACGCCAATTTTTTTTTTTCATGTCTTGCCTCACTCCCGAGTCCATGACCAGCAGATAGACACCATCCTTTCCACTGTGCGTGCAGTAACCATGGAGATAGAGCCGTATCACCCTGATTAGCTTAGCTCAAACACTGGAAGTGTATGGGTAGTGTTAGCCTGCCTCCTACCTAAAGTCGCTAATTAGCTTAGCTTAAACACTGGAAGTGTATGGGTAGTGTTAGCCTGCCTCCACCTAAAGTCGCTAATTAGCTTAGCTTAAACACTGGAAGTGTATGGGTAGTGTTAGCCTGCCTCCACCTAAAGTCGCTAATTAGCTTAGCTCAAACACTGGAAGTGTATAGGTAATGTTAGCCTGCCTCCACCTAAAGTCGCTAATTAGCTTAGCTCAAACGCTGGAAGTGTATAGACCTAGTGTTAGCCTGCCTCCACCTAAAGTCGCTAATTAGCTTAGCTCAAACACTGGAAGTGTATAGGTAGTGTTAGCCTGCCTCCACCTAAAGTCACTAATTAGCTTAGCTCAAACACTGGAAGTGTATGGGTAGTGTTACCTGCCTCCTACCTAAAGTCGCTAATTAGCTTAGCTCAAACACTGGAAGTGTATAGGTAGTGTTAGCCTGCCTCCACCTAAAGTCGCTAATTAGCTTAGCTCAAACACTGGAAGTGTAGGCTATGGGTAGTGTTTGACCAGATCGGTCAAAACGGACGGTTCAAGCAAAGACGCTTTATTTTGGTTCAAGCTAGCTACATCAAGGGTAGGTTAGCTTCCTGTTTCAAAGTAAAAGCACAAATTCTAGCTTGAGTAGCGCCAAATTCGAGTTGTAAACATGTAGCCTAACGCTAAGAACTGAACCACAATTAACTCTTTCTCAAGGATCCCAGGACTCACACCAGGCTTCACCTGAGGCATCATGGGAAATGTCCGAGTCCACACGGGAAGTTGTTCCCACGCTGAGTGACAGCTGGTTGCCGTGGTTTCAGAGAGAGAGGAGACTGAGAGAGAGAGGGAGTGTATTTTATTGGCTGAGCTCCGTCGGCCTTAACGAGCTCTCATTATTAGCTCGTTAGCTCATTAAGATGGGAGGGGTCATTAAGGAGACAAACTGACCAGCCCCCGGACACACACACACACACACACACACACACAGCTGCTGTGTGATGACCACCGCACATTAAAACTTTAATTTTTTCCTTTTATGAGTCTCGTTAATGTTTTTTTTTAGAGCTCTGCTAATGCCCCCCCCCTCCCCCCCCCTCCACCATGATACCTGTGGTTTTATCCCCGTCGTTACCTTTCACTCAGTCGACCTTTACAACAACTGACTGATCCAGGACCAGTTGAATCCAGGTGAGAAGCTGAGACCTGGTCTGACCGCTAGAAGTGTAAGAAATCAGGATTTAGAAGGAAATTGAAACTGTTTTGAGTAAAGAAATTAGGTTAAATTCAGTTGACTGATGTGTGTAAAGCTGTAGAGTGCCTTATTTTGTATTTTTTAGTTTAAACTTGTACAGAGAATGTGTCAGTGAATGTGTGTGTGGGCATATGTGTGCGTATGTATGTGTAGCTGCTTGTACACTGCAAAAACTCTAAATCTTTCCAAGGATATTTGTCTTATTTCTTGTCAAAATGTCTCATTTCTAGTCAAAACTAATCTCTTTTCATTTAAAATGAGACTTGTCACCTAAAAATCAACTTGTTTTTAGATCATTTTCACTTGTTAGTGTGACTGCTGAAGCAGTCACACTATTGTTCTTCTGTTTGGCCATTTTCTTCCGCCTTTTTACGGTCTTCTTCTAGTCCTTCATACTTTGTGCTATTTCAACAATTCATATATCAAAAACGTGCAGCTTTTTTTGAACTTTATCGGCATTACTTTTCTCTTTTTAACTATTTATACTTTTTCAAATATTTAACTTTTTCACAAAAAATCTCACATTCATCAAAGTCTCAACCTCTCTTCTTCACAACTCCACTGTAGTGTAGGGGGTAGAGTGGCCGTTTGCCAACCCTAAGGTCACTGGTTCGAATCCAAGGGAAGAACTCTTGTTATGTTATGTTGAATTCTGCTCTCCTCCCCCGCCTTCAATTGGTTACAGGTGTTTGTTATCTCCTTGATTACTCGTACCAGTTTGCAGCACATCATCACATTACAATGAATGACAACAGTCTTGAAAGCAGTGTGCTCTCTGTAGCCGAGTGGCAGAGTAAAGGTTTAGTGATCATATGGTCATGGGTTCGATTCCTGCCTCAGTCTTTTCACATCATTGCTTGACTTTTGATTCCAATTATTCAGCTGTCATTGGACAGTCTTTGATTCCTCATAGTATAAAGCTCATTGTAACTCAGGTTCTCTGTGGCCATATGGTTAGTGCTCAGCCTGAAATTCACAGACATTTTCATTCTAAGTCATTCAAGCTTGACTCTCAAGCTTTCTTGATGTTGACAGTGTGCAGATCATTAACAGACAACAGTCTCTGCAACTGTGTGTGCACCGTGGCCTAGAGGCAGAGTGGAAGTCTAATGACTATGAGGATGTGGGTTCGATTCTGACCTTGGTCAAACATTTGTATGGTGATCACAGCTTGCACTATTTGCTAATTCTGCAACAGCGTTCAGTTGCTGTCAGCAGTCACACCATTTCCATTCTTGGAAATGCTTTTTCTAGTTTCAAACTAATTTTTACTTGAAATAAGTAGAAAAATCTGTCAGTGCTTGTAATAAGAAAGAAAAACTTGCTCCACTATCAGATTTTTCTACTTATTTCAAGTGAAAATCTGCTTGAAAGAAGTAAAAAGTGTCTAAAAACAAGCTGCTTTTAATGTGATGAGTCTTATTTTAAGTAGAATGAGATTTGTTTTGACTAGAAATAAGACAAATATTCTTGGTAAGATTTTGAGTTTTTGCAGTGACAGTAGCCTACTATGTATGTTGTACTTGTACTGTGTGAATGTAGATATGTGTGTGTGTGAGTGGGTGTGTGTATTGCACACGTTATGGATGTATACATATAAGTCATCAAGTATTTTTACTTCATTATAATTTAATTGCTTGTTTCTTATTCTTATTTTTGTATTTTGTATTTTTTGTGATTTCTATTTTGGGAACACTGTATAGGAACTGTTATTTGTCTTGGTGAGGGACCCCAGGAAGAATAGTCAAATATGGTGACAACTAATGGGGATCCAATAAACAATAAGCAATAAACCTCATCAGGTTCCAGTTGTTCAAATCTGATTGGATTCTGGATCACGGATCGGATCAAATCTTGAAAATGAGTTGTTTCAAAACCAAAACGGATTCTGAGACCAGATCAGATCACGTGATCCAGTCCTGGTTTTCATCTGGATCAAACCCTCAGTTTGTGTTGATCAGAACTTTTTAGTCGGATCGGGAAAAATTTGACCCAGAACATGAGGATTATTCTGATCCAGCAGTTTGGAGGATTCAGGAACAACATGGGATTCAGATTACATTCAAACTGGTCAAATAAAATAATGTAGTATATATACATTTATTGATTGAATATTCTACACCTGAAAAACTTTTCCTCAAAACTGAATTTAAAGCAGAAGTAAGTGATCCGGTGGTTTTGGATAATGCGTGAATTACAGCTTCAAGTCACAACTTACGACTTTGTAGCGTTCCAGGCAACCCACTCGTGTTTCTCCGACCTGTTTTACCTGTGAAAGTCACTATAACGGCCACTCGTAACTTCTGACCCGTGAACTCGTACCAGATCGAACTGGTACCACTTCACAGGTCGGAAAAACACGAGTTACGGGTTGCCCTGAACGCACCATAACGTCTTGTCAGCAGATGGAGTTAGCAGCCCCCGCCCTCGTCATGGATCTATTGGTCCTCGTCCCTACGTCACCACATTCAGGCGCATCCCTTGGCTGCACACACAGAGAGGACTGCCCCTTTATGCCGTTCTCTCTCCTCATTGGATAAAGGTTGTAGGATACAAGGAAAGTTTTCTCCTGGGCTCAGAGCAGAGCAGAGTGACTGACAGACCCGTGTTTCAGACCAAACACTCTATAGAAGTGATTGCTGTCGGAAGATACAACTATTTAAGACTTAGATTAACACAAATATATCACTTACTTCTGCTTTAATGAAATTTGAAGTTTGAATTTGAAACACATGGGGAAATATTCACAATTTCACTAATGTACTGTAAATTTGCTTTTTAAAATGTATTGTACCAGCCCGACCAGATGGAGTCTGACTGTTTAAAAGACACTGAAGAAACGACAACGAGCTCAGAAAACAACACAAACACTCGACTGAGACGGATCACATGATCCTGGATGGGAAAAGAAGGGAATTCAAAATCCGGATCATTTTTATCCAGATTACACCTTTAAGACAACTGGGCTCAGGAAACAAGAACCACGGGTCCAACACACACACACACACACACACACACACACACACACACACACACACACACACAAAACGCACGGATGTGAGTCGACATTAGAGGGAATATATGATATTTCCCAGAATGCTTCAGGGCGCTCAAGTCCTCTAAACTGTGAGCTGTGATAGATATCTGAACTGACACACACACACACACACACACACACACACACACAGGGACACACTAACACACACACACACACACACACACACGCACACACGACCAGTGATTGAAGTTCAGCTCTTAAAGGAGAATTCCGCATTTTTCATCAGCTGATATGGACCAGAACCAGACTGATCCTGGTCTCCATGGTCTCTCTCTCTTTCTCTCTTCTTTCTTTCTCTCCCCCCCCCCCTTATCTTCCTTTACCCCCCCCCCCTCCCCCTTTACCCTCCCCCCCCCCCTCCCCCCTCTCTCCAGGCCTGAGGACAAACAGTGAAATTATAAAGTGTCAGAAACAGTGAAACACAGAAAGTGACGAGTGAAGAGTCTCTGGTGACGGCAGCTAATCTCCTCTGATGACACACACACACACACACACACACACACACACACACACACACACACACACACACACACACACACACACACACACACACACTCCTCAGTAATTAGTAGTCCTGTGTTCTTGCTGCCAAGCTGTTACTGTGGCTCTCAGCTGCCAATCACAGCTATTCCCTCTGTGACTCAACAGCCAATCAGCAGCAGAGAAGCCCTGCAGCTACAACCAGGGGGGGGGTGTAGGGGGGGGTGAGGGGGGAATTAAAGAGACAAGAGAGAGAGAGAGAGAGAGAGAGAGAGATGCTCGTCTGAATCTGTAAACACAGCATCATCAGGCTCCGCCCCCCCGACTCCACACGGCAAAAACTCTAAATCTTTCCAAGAATATTTGTCTCATTTCTAGTCAAAACTAATCTCTTTCCACTTAAAATAAGACTCATCACCTAAAAATGAACTTGTTTTTAGATCATTTTCACTTGTTTCAAACTAATTTTCACTTGAAATAAGTAGAAAAATCTGCCAGTGAAAGCAAGTTTTTTGTGCTTGTAATAAGAAAGAAAAACTTGCTCCACTATCAGATTTTTCTACTTATTTCAAGTGAAAATCTGCTTGAAAGAAGTAAAAAGTGTCTAAAAACAAGCTGCTTTTTAATATGATGAGTCTGGTTTTAAATCTATTTCTGAATCTCCCTAAATGATTTTGTAAATAATTCACTCAGCCTCTGTCAAAGAGCTGTTCTATACAGAGTCCTGATGTCCACTACAGTGTAGGCTACATTAGCAAAATTAGCTTTTTTTCATATGAAAAGTAAACAATTCAGTTCTGAAAAATCACTTAAATGTTGCTGAGATGTTTATTTATAATAAACAATCAACATATAAGACTCAAAATACTTAAAATTGTCAATATCTTGCTCACATTTACTCTTTCCCATAAAATGTGCTTGTTGAGATGTCGGCCATTTTTAAAAGAGATGCACAGGAAGTTTGGAAGGTCACACCCCCCCACACAAGATATCATTGTAAAGGGCCAGTTCTCCTCTGTAGTGAACGACAGGACTTAATAAGGTGACCGAATCTCCTTGTTGTTTACATTCTACTTCCGGGTAGAAAACCAGCACGTAATTTGAATGAGATCAATAGTAACGAACGAGAGTTTAGCTATATAGCCTATATCATATTTTTCAGGCCCTATCACCGTTTAGACAAATCTGAAATGATTGAAGAAACATTACTATTTCTGTGTGTGTGTTTTGTGTTGCTATGTGTTGTATTTATTCAGTTTGGGGGAATCACAGTGTCTAGAAAGCATCAGTGGCTCAGCTGACAGGGCAAGGCAAGGCAAGGCAAGGCAATTTTATTTGTATAGCCCGTTTTTACAAACAGTTTGTCTCAAAGGGCTTTACATGGCATCGTAGCAACATCCTCTGTCCTTAGACCCTCACATCCACTGAGGAAAAACTCCATGGAAAACCCTTTTAACAGGGAAAAGTCGGAGAAACCTCAGGGTGAGCAACAGAGGAGGGATCCCTCACCCAGGACGGACAGACGTGCAATAGATGTTGTTACAGACAAGGGACAGCTAACGGTAGCTAAGCTAACGGTGGTAGCTAAGCTAACGGTAGCTAAGCTAAGCTAACGGTAGCTAAACTAACAGCAGGACGTCAGCTGTTAAAACCCTCCCGTTGTGGGACACCACATGAAACTACTCCAGTTAGCTCAGTCATGTTGGAACTCAGATATCCGCTGGAGAAAATATTTTTTCATGGAGCGTTTATTGAGTCACTGAGTTATTAAAGTTAAACAGGTAGCTAACCGTTAGCCCGGCTAATCTATGATAACCATGACTAATTACAAAAATGTGCACACATAAATAGTAATGTTTGTCCAATCATTGGTTTTATAAACTTTACAAACATCAGATTAGTCTAAACGGCGATATAATGACATGAAAAAGTAGATAAATATAGTGAAACTCTCGTCCGTCACTATTGTTCGAATGCTGGTTTTCTGCCAGGAAGTAGTTGTAAACAACAAGGAGATTCGTCCTATAGTATAAGAGAAATGGGCTTGAACATGACGTGCACTACAGTGTACAAAAATGCATTGCCGGGTCTCAGGAGGATTAGAGATTAGTTTAGACTAGAAATAAGACAGATATTCTAGGTGAGATGTAGAGTTGTTGCAGTGTTGAACCTTGAACCAGACTTGAACCGTTTCTCTTCGGTCCCTAACTCGTTAATAAAGGAGGCGGAGCTCGTTACCTCCGGCCTGCAGATCGGTTACACACTCAGACACAAACAGAGAAACAATTAGAGGAGTGTGTTGGTGTGTTGGTGTAAACACACACACGCAGCAGCAGCTCGTTAACACTCTCTGATGCTAACGAGCTCATATTGGTTTTGTCTGTATAATTAAATCGTCTGTGTTACACTCAAGGCTCCCAGCTAACGAGCTCACACTGTAAACTAATTACTGAGAATCCACAGCACTAACGAGCCCACACACACACACACACACACACACACACACACACACACACACACACACACACACACACACACACACACACAGCCTGTTGGTTAAACATGTCTCAGATATTCCTACACATAAAGACTTCTCTGATGACGATCGTAACTATGGAACAATGTTTAATATTTACATTTTCCAAGAGCCTCATCGGGAGAAGTTGAGTCTTAAAGGGATAGTTCAACATTTAGTCAAATTGGCCCATTGCCATAATCCCTATAGTCATAGCAGTAGGTTCGTTACCTTTAATTGTCGGTGCAAGCTGTTTTTAGAACGGCGGAGCAGAGCCGTGAGCTGCTCAGAGCTACGCTACAGAGGAGGCTCATTATGGGATTTCTTTGGTTTCTAGGGGTGTGACGATACACTCATCTCACGAGAACGAAACAAGACGAGATTTTAAGAAAACTACAATGACAAAATATCTGACTGGACCAACAGACTTTTATTTAACTGAGTTGCACATGCATTTTGAAATGTTTTATTATAACTCTTTACATGCATGATGTAAGCACGAGCTTTTAAAGGACAATTCCAGGCGAATTCAACTCGGGGTGTATTTTCCTATCATTTTAGGTCTAAAAGAATGAATCTGAAGATTTTCAGTTTAATCGCTCCTGTTTTGCGGTAGTTGCGTCTGTCCGCGCATCGCCACGGCAGCAATGAATGGGAGTGGATGTAAGTTCTGCTGTTTAGGCTGTTTCCATCCCTCAAAGCCACAGACAGAGTCAGATGGAGACTCAAACATGCAGCCAGAAGTTTATTTACTTCAACAAGCCGACATGTTTGTAAAACTAGATCTAATTCAAAGTCTCCTGGAGTCTCGCGCGAGACCCAGTTGCCGTGCTCGGTGTGTTCAGGTGCAGTGGGAAAAGCTACCGTTTGTGTCATAAACACAGGAATATCAACTCTTTACTTGCTTCAAGTAAAAAAAACTTCTCGGCGCATCTTTGAGTCTCCACCTGACGCTGTCTGTGGAAAAAAATGTACACTTCAAGCAAGTAAAGAGTTGATATTCCTGTGTTTATGACACAAACGGTAGCTTTTCCCACTGCTCCTGAACACACCGAGCACGGCAACTGGGTCTCGCGCGAGACTCCGGGAGACTTTGAATTAGATCTAGTTTTACAAACATGTCGGCTTGTTGAAGTAAATAAACTTCTGGCTGCATGTTTGAGTCTCCATCTGACGCTGTCTGTGGCTTTGAGGGATGTAAACAGCCTAAACAGCAGAACTTACATCCACTCCCATTCATCGCTGCCGTGGCGATGCAGGGACAGACACAACTACCGCAAAACAGGAGCAATTAAACTGAAAATCTTCAGATTCCTTCTTTTAGACCTAAAATGATATGAAAATACACCCCAGAGTTGAATTCGACTGGAATTGTCCTTTAACTTCTTCTTCCACAAATTGCAACTAAAACTAAAATTTGTAAAAGTTAAAATAAAATATTCCTTTCTGTTTTTCAAATGCAAACAATATTATGTGCAGTGTTTCCTCTAGGATTTTTTTTTTAAAGTAGGCAGGTGCCACACCCCTATTGGTTTCCCTCATCGTCAAACTCATCAAATACACAATCCAACAACTCCACAACGCTCTGGTGGACAAGTTGTGAGCTGCACATTCACCACGCTATGAGATAATAACACAACGTTACCACACAGAGTTGTTTTAGAGGGAAATACAGAGACTGTTGATGAAAAACTGTCCCTGAAGGCAACGTAAAAGTAAAAGTACAAGTGAGACAAAGTCCAGTGATGGAGCAGGTTGTGACAGGGGACAGTGGTGTGTTTGATTTCCTTTAGAAATGAACTGTTTGTGTTGTTGTAACCATGGCAACAAGTGTCATTGGACATAATCAATATCAATAAAACACAAACTGCAACAGACTACAGTGGGATCTCTGACAATCACAACAAATATCACTGTATGAACGAGTGTGTATGAGTAGCCTATATTTAAGCATATTAGCATTAGCAGGTGTATGGAGGTGCAGCTGCAACTTAAAGGGATAGTTCAACATTTTGGCAAATTGGCCCATTGGCCCACGGAGTTGTTTTAGAGGGAAATACAGAGACTGTTGATGAAAAACTGTCCCTGAAGGCAACGTGCATCAGTGGTTTTACATGAATTTCCCTCTAAAACAACTCTGTGTGGTAACGTTGTGTTATTATCTCATAGCGTGGTGAATGTGCAGCTCACAACTTGTCCACCAGAGCGTTGTGGAGTTGTTCACTGCAAAAACTCAAAATCTTTCCAAGAATATTTGTCTTATTTCTTGTCAAAATGTCTCATTTCTAGTCAAAACTAATCTCATTCTACTTAAAATAAGACTCATCACATGAAAAGTAACTTGTTTTTAGACACTTTTTACTTCTTTCAAGCAGATTTTCACTAGAAATAATGTGATAATGGGGCAAGTTTTTCTTTCTTATTCTAAGCACAAAAAACTTGCTTTCACTGGCAGATTTTTCTACTTATTTCAACTGAAAATTAGTTTGAAACAAGTGAAAATGATCTAAAAACAAGTTCATTTTTAGGTGATGAGTCTTATTTTAAGTGGAAAGAGATTTTGACTAGAAATGAGACATTTTGACAAGAAATAAAACAAATATTCTTGGAAAGATTTTGGGTTTTTGCAGTGTTGGATTGTGTATTTGATGGAGTTTCTGATGTGAATACAACCTGTATATTCAGATTCAGATCAGACACGTTAACCTTTGACCTTTGACCTTTGACCTTCGGCCTGGTGAATGTCAGGCTGCGGTGGCTCCAGCTGTGCGGCCTTACACAGACGTTGTGTCGGTGCGACGCTCCACTCCGCTGCAGCTTTGAACACAGCCAGAGTCCCGATGCTCAGAAATGTCAGTGAACATGGAGCTCACACACACACACACACACACACACACACACACACACACGACCGTTACCGAGGCGTCTGTCTGTCAGGTTACTACTACTACTACAGTCGCCATGGAAACACATCAGTCATCGTCACGGTAGCTGTTATTACAGCTGAGTGAGAGGAACTGAGATGTTATTTAACTTCTGAAGGCCGATCTACACACACCGCTGTTAATTAGCTCTGTCAGTCACCCTGCACCGTGTGTGTGTGTGTGTGTGTGTGTGTGTCTCAGCTGGCTCCTGATTGGTCGGTTTCCAGCTGTCAGTCAAATGAAACAAATTCCTCCTTTAAAACATCAAAGAAGTTTCAAACGTGCGTCACTGTTAGTTAGAATTTTGGGTGAACTATCCCTTTAAGTTTATTTCGGACATGTTAACCCTCCTGTCTGTTCCCTTCCTCCATCCTTCCCTCTTTCCCTCCTTTCTCTCATCCTTCTCTCCACAATCCTTTTTCCCTTCCTTCCTTGAACCAATCTATTCCCTCCCTCCGTCTTTCCTTCCTTCCTTCCTTTTTCCCTTCCTTCTTTCCATCCTTCCTTCCTCCCTTCTTTCCCTTCATCCATCCTTCTGCTTCCTTCTTTGACCTAATCTGTTCCCTCCCTCCATCTTTCTCCCCTTCCTTCCTTTTCCCTTCACTTTTCCTTCCTTCCTTCGTTCCCTTCGTCCTTACTACTTCTTTCCTTTTTGACCCAACTGACCTCTCTCCATCTTTCCTTCCTTCCTTCCTTCCTTCCTTCCTTCGTCCTTACTTCTTCCTTCCTTTTTGACCCAATTGACCCAATCTGTTCCCTCCCTCCATCTTTCTTTCCTTCCTTTTCCCTTCCTTCTTTCCACAATCCTTCCTTCCTTCCTTCCTTCCTTCCTTCCTTCCTTCCTTCCTTCCTTCCTTCCTTCCACAATCCTTCCTTCCTTCCTTCCCTTCGTCCTTCCTTCCTTGGCCCAGGAGGACAACAGGAGGGTTAAAGGCAATAAAATAATAATACAGTAATGAACAGACATAACAAATAAATACTTTGCAAAGACAACACATGAACAAAAATAATAAAATAATTGAAAATAAAGATAATTTGTTTTGTTTTTTTTCATATCCAAAAAGGAGTGGGAAGAAGTAAAACTTAGATTTACTCCCACCCCTTTATTCATAAATTAGCTATCAAGCTTCCTGCTCATTATAATCTATAAAATAAGTTAATTTATAAGTTTATAGCTGGATTTATTCTAATATATTATCACTAACCTTTATCTCTCTAATATATAAGCATATACATAATAACTGCACTTTAATCTGTATCATTTAACTACTGTATATTCATACAGCATCTATATAGGAAAGAAACATATATTATATTTATAATCCCCATGCACTTTGTGTAATGACAATACATTGAATCAATGAATCAATCAATCAATTATATATAAAGACATCACCATGGTAACAGTAGGCTATACACCCTGAAACCAACAGAAACTTTTTCTACTGAAGCTGATTTGACCTTGAACCGTGAACACTGCAGCTCATCAAGGTCGCAGGTTCGATTCCCCTGAAGCAGCAGCAGCAGCAGCAGCAGCAGCAGCAGCTGGCCACACACACACACACACACACACACACACACACACACACACACACACACACACACACACACACTAATTAAGATTAATGACCTGCTCATTAATCTACGCTCGGCGTCCTGAGGAGAGACACGACACGGCGACCACAGAGGTGGTTTCTATAGCGACAGAGACAAAAATGGAAACAACAAAAACAAACAATGAAGGACGAACCAACGCTAACGCTAACTCCACCCGGCTGACACTAACTCCACCCGGCTGACACTAACTCCACCCGGCTGACACTAACTCCACCCGGCTGACACTAAGGCCCAATCCCATTTCTCTTTTTTACCCCTTGCCCCTCGCCCCTTGAAACGGAGCTACAAGGGGTAGAAAGCCAACCCCTATGAACTGGGACGCCCCTTCAACAATCACATACGTCATCACGTAGTCTCACTGGCTTTTACGTAAGCTGATGCGGCGAGCAATTAGCCAGTTAAATCAAATAGCCGTGTACCATATAACTTAATAAAATAAAATAAAACTTAATGCAGACTGATCGATTCATTGTAAAACATTTATTTACTGATGTAAATGTGGTGATTAATGTACGTACAGAGCCCAGAGGCAGCGCTGCTCTCAAAAAACAATGCTACTGCCACAATTGTTAGATTTCATCACTGAGACCAACATTTATCTCCTAAAAATACTTTAACCAGCCGGTGGTAAACCTCTAAAAACCTGCGGGTAAGTTAATTAGCGATGGTTTTCTCCCCCGGGAGGACGACGGAGGTTGGTCGGCCGAGCAGCTCTGCAGACCGGCTGCTGTCTCTGTGATGTCCCGGTCGCTGCAGAGCTTCACTTCTCTGAAAAACATCGGAGTAAACTTCTAAACAGCCGTCGTTTGGATCAACTGGCCGTATATTTGGGATCTAAACAGTTACTTTCTCGCATGAAAAAATATTAAAACTTAATAAAGTGACGTAATAACAGCGCTAGAGCCAGAAATAAAACAGCTGTTCGTTTTACAGCCACCGCTGCCGGTTGCCGCAAGATGCTGTGGTATATTGATGTGTTGATGAAGAGAAGGGATCACTGCCGACACGTCGTTTCTTGCATTCAAAAAGAGTTTATTACAAGAAGAAGAACAGTGTACAAAAATGCCGAATCCTGGAGCATCTCTGGTCCAATATGAGATCTCTCTCTCTTGGCCTAAAGCTCTAACCTTATATACGTTTTCTAAAACTCCACCTTCTCCCACAGAAGGATATAACTGACCAGGATGGTCAGACAAAGACAGGATCTAAAAACAGAATCTAACCTTCTGACATTTAACCTCTTGACCAAGCTAACTTAAACATAGATACAGTGTCAAGTTTCCCCAAAAACTATGACCCACAGAGATGGGTAGATGACAAGAAACACATTTCTCAGGGTACATTCCACACTACTACTAGACACCTAATCTAAACATCTTGCTGTAAATGTATGCGTGTGCCTTTTCTCTTGTAACATCTGAATTTATTCATATTTATTCCATTTAACTATAAACTGTTACTTATCATAAATGAAGTTCCTATCCAAATGGTGACTTACTTCTGACATATCCCTTAACTTTTAGGCTGAGAAAACACCATAAAAAACATAAGATAATTCAAGATATTAAAGCAAAAATGTTCAGGTGGAAAATACACTACAATGCATTCTGGGAAACTTTTCATACCCCTCCGTTTGGAGTGTGCCTCTGAAAAATCTCCGTTTGGAGGGGTATGTAGCCCTGCCACTTCCCCCTACCCCTCTGTCCTAACGGGGACTGGGACACCCCTACCCCGACACGTGAAGCGGAGGGGTAGTAGTCCAGTCATTTTAGGCCAAAAAAGGGGTAAACGTTAAACAAATTGCAACAGAAGCAAACTCAACTGATTTTGTATCCTCAACATGTCCTGAGTGAGGGAAAAAAAGCCCCAAAGAATCCCATTAGGGGAAAGTTTAGAAAAACACCAGAACATATCCCATTTATACGCATATACATTTTTTTTCATGTGAATAGGGTACAATTTTTAACCTTTAGATATCTCCATGAAAATTAGTGAGTTGATTACTTACATTAAGACAAACAAAAAATGTATTACAAGTTTTTTGAAATTCTTTGTTAACATGAGCAAATTTGCATAAATTTGCATGCATTTGCATAAATGCCACAGTTTTGACGGCACATGTATATATGAAGTTGCTGTGGTGGTACCGGCATGAAAATTGGAATGAGTTGACTCCATCGGTCAACCGACAAGTTGACCACTTTAAATTTCAAGATGACTGCAATTTTTCAAGATAGAGCTGGTATGACATGCTCCGTCTCTATTAATGCTCATGGGCCTAAATTGGTTCCATTCCTTAAGTTTTTTTAACTGTAATATGTTAACAAGATTGAACAAGACATTTTCACCTGCTATACCCAATGTTTAGATCAGGTGTTGTATGTATGCAAATTAGCCATATGTAATTGGATTATGCACTGTTGGCTCATGTCATACCTGCTCTACTAAGGATGTGGCTGTCTTGAATAAATTGCAGTCATCTTGAAATTTAAAGTGGTCAAAACGGTGGAATTTATGCAAATGTATGCAAATTTGCTCATGTTAACAAAGAATTTCAAAAAACTTGTAATAGCCTACATTTTTTGTTTGTCTTAATGTCAGTAATCAACTCAGTAATTTTCATGGAGATATCTAAAGGTTAAAAATGTTACCCTATTCATGTGAAAAAAAATGTTTATATGCGTAAATGGGATATGTTTGGGTGTTTTTCTAAACTTTCCCCTAATGGGATTCTTTGGGGCTTTTTTCCCCTCACTCAGGACATGTTGAGGATACAAAACCAGTTGAGTTTGATTCTGTTGCAATTTGTTTAACCTTTTCTCATAAAATGACTGGACTATAGGGGGAAGTGGTAGGGCCAAGGGGTGAAATGGGATTGGGCCTTACTCCACCCGTCTGACACAAACTAACTCCACCCGTCTGTGGCGAGGTGTAGGCCGGGGAAGTTTGTGGAAACAACCTGAACTTTTTCTCTGGTCCAATCAGAACTCTCTTCAGTCTCACTCCTGATTGGCCGACACTGTGCTGCAGCCATGTTTAATTCAGCCGTTCCATAATGGAGCCGACAAGGCAGCGTTAGTTATTAAAACACTGTTAAAAACACTTCAGTCCGCCTTAAAAACCACTTAGTGTGTTAAATATTGAGCAGCCGTGTCCTGCAGCCACTTCCTCCTTAAGTGGCTTCACTCAGTCGAGTCGTCGGCGGCCTCGGAGCTTCACGCCGCTTCACGCCGACTCCACTCCATTAAACAGCTCAGACTCACGTTGATCCTGTTTGGACAAAATATTAAGCAGAAGAAATGAGTCAAATAATCATCAGAGTGAGACGCGCTCATCTGGAAACCAAGCGCACCTCAAGTATTAAACAGCCCAGGTCCAGATGTTGAGGAGGCAGCAGGCGGAGGATTTCATCTCCGAGTACGACGGAGCTCAGAGGTTCAACATCGTCGTTGTTGTTGTTGTTGTTGTTGTTGTTGTTGTTGTTGTTGTTGAACTCATTTAACCCTCCTGTTGTCCTCCTGGGTCAAGGAAGGAAGGACAAAGGGAAAGAAGGAAGGAAAGATAGAAGGAACAGATTGGGTCAAAAAGGAAGGAATAAGTAAGGACGAAGGGAAGGAAGGAAGGGAAAGAAAGGAGGGAACAGATCAGGTCAATTGGATCAAAAGAGGAAGAAAGGAAGGATAAAGGGAAGGAGGGAAGGAAGGAAGGAAGGGAATAAGGATTGTGGAAAGAAGCAAGGGGAAAAGGAAGGAAAGAAAGATGGAGGGAGGGAACAGATCAGGTCAATTGGATCAAAAGAGGAAGGAAGGAAGGAAGGACGAAGGGAAGGAAGGAAGCAAGGAAAGACGGAAGGGAAAAGGGAAAGTAAGATAGAAGGAGGGAGGGAACAGATTGGGTCAAAAAGGAAGGGAGAAGTAAGGATGAAGGGAAGGAAGGAAGGAAAGGAAGGAAAAAGGAAGGAAAGAAAGATGAAGTCAGGGAACAGATTCGTTCAAGGAAGGAAGAAAGAAGGGAAAGAAAGGAGGGAACAGATCAGGTCAATTGAAAAGAGGAAGAAAGTAAGGACAAAGGGAAGGAAGGAAGGAATGAAGGAAGGGAAAAAAGATTGTGGAAAGAAGGAATGGGAAAATGAAGGAAAGAAAGATGGAGGAAGGGAGCAGATTCGTTCAAAGAAGGAAGGAAGAAGGGAAAGAAGGAAGGGGAAAAGGAAGGAAAGAAAGATGGAGGTAGGGGACAGATCAGGTCAATTGGATCAAAAGAGGAAGAAAGGAGGGACAAAGGGAAGGAAGGAAGGAAGGAAGGGAATAAGGATTGTGGAAAGAAGGAAGGATGGAGGAAGGGAACAGATTGGGTTAATTTGACCCATAAGGACGACAATCGGGTCAAACAGCTTGGTGATGGTTTGGTTTCATCATCAACAGCGGGTGTTTTAATTGGCTGCTTCTGTATGACATCATCATGACGTCATCATAGAGCTGCTGTTTGTAAAGGAAACAAAGTGGCTGTGTTCGAAATCATCCACTCACTCACTCACTCACTCCCTCCCTCTCCACTACATCATGTAGACGATGTAGTGAACGACGGGAGGAGAATTCGGACACTAGACGGTAATTTTCTGGACGTGGTTGCGTCAGCTGATGCTCCAGGTGTTAGCGTGTTAGCGTGTTAGCGTGTTAGCGTACTGCTGTGACGGAAGCAGACGCGCCGAGAATCATGTAAACAAACCATGGATGTATGAAACAAACCGGACACATGAAAATAAAAACCAGACTCTTGCAGGAACATTTTAGGATGTGATTCTGTGTGGTTGTGTTACTCGGACAATAAACTGTTGAAATATCGGAAGTTTGGTTTGGTAAACTACTGTTGTGTGTCCCGATCGTGAGCCGTTAGCGGTTCTGTGGCTATTAGCTTAGCTCGTCAGATCGTATTTACTACATATTCTACTACAGTTTCTTTATCAGATTGATTTAATGCTGCCTGTTAATGTTTGGATGCTGCTGCCCAACTCCTGCTGCTCAGGCAAACGGAGCCAAGGCAAATACGTCTGAGGAGTTTTTTTGGTAAATTGCCTAAATAAATCGTAGCTAACATGCTAATTAGCTTCCTCTTCTTCTCTGGCAAAACACGACCGCATTGCATTGTGGGATACATACAGGAGTAGAAAGTAGTGTACATCGCTTGTTCACTCAATTTTGCGGTGCATTGTGGGTGTTTTGTCGTATAGTGGATGAAATTAATCGCGGAGAATTCGAACAACACTACAAAATGGCGAACACACTATATAGTTAGTGAACTACATCCGTGATAGGAGGAGATTTACAACACAGCCAAAGTGTCTCAGGTGAATGAGGTCGTCGGTGAGGTCACTTCCTGTTGGACACGAGAAATCTGGAGAAAACATTTCCAGGAATGTGTCGAAAATACACAACGACGATCGGACACGGACACACACACACACACACACACACACACACACACACACACACACACACACACACACACAGAGAGAGAGCAGGGGGTTATGGGCCGTACAGCATTCAGCCTGCAGCTAAACAGAGATGAGAGGTTTCCTGTTTCAAGCCACTCTAACACACATGAATAAATAAACAATGACACACACACACAAACAGACACACACACACACACACACACACACACACACACACACACACACACTCATGTTTATCTGATTGGACAGATGTGTGTGTGTTGGAGAAAAGACACATGTTCTGTAACACACACTGAACAAAACCACTTTAAGCTGAAGAATATGTGTGTGCGCATGAATTTGTCTGTGTGTGTCTGTGTGTGTGTGTGTGTGTGTGTGTGTGTGTGTGTGTGTGTGTAGGTGTGTGTGTGTGTGTGTTATGCTAATTGCTCGGCCTCGTTCGTTATTTAAATGTGAACAAATGGACTCAGATTCATTAAGACAGAGAGAAAATCCTCGTTAAACTTTGATGCTAACAGTGAATTTTTCAGCAGCACCGAGGCAACAGAGGTGCACGTGTGTGTGTGTCTGTGTGTGTGTGTGTGTGTGTGTGAGAGAGTGTGTGTGTGTGTGAGAGTGTGTGTGTGCGTGTGTACATGAATTATCCAGCCGTGACATGAAATATTAAAGCAGACCTCAGCTCTGATCTGCATCACTGGTTCATCCGCTGGAACAGAGGAGTCACAACCAGACACAATCGCACAACCAGACGACCGCACAGCACCGAACACACGGCTTATCAATACACACGGCTTCAATACACTGGTATATCAATACACACAGCTTATCAATACACCGATCAATACACGGCTTATCAATACACCGGCTTATCAATATATCAATACATGGCTTATCAATATATCAATACATGGATAATCAATACACAGGGCTTATCAATATATCAATACACGACTTATCAATATATCAATATACTGGCTTATCAATATATCAATACACGGCTTATCAATACACACAGCTTATCAATATATCAATACACTGATATATCAATACACGGCTTATAAATATATCAATACACGGCTTATAAATATATCAATACACACGGCTTATCAATATATCAATACACGGCTTATCAATATATCAATACACGGCTTATCAATACACTGATCAATACACGGCTTATCAATATATCAATACACGGTTTATCAATATATCAATACACGGCTTATCAATACACTGATATATCAATACACGGCTTATCAATACACTGATATATCAATACATCCGCTGGTTGTAAACTAAGACCAGCTGACTGTAAACTAGGACCAGCTGACTGTAAACTAAGACCAGCTGACTGTAAACTAAGACCAGCTGACTGTAAACTAAGACCAGCTGACTGTAAACTAAGACCAGCTGGTTGTAAACTAAGACCAGCTGATTGTAAACTAAGACCAGCTGATTGTAAACTAAGACCAGCTGACTGTAAACTAAGACCAGCTGATTGTAAACTAAGACCAGCTGATTGTAAACTAAGACCAGCTGATTGTAAACTGAGACCAGCTGGTTGTAAACTGAGACCAGCTGGTTGTAAACTAAGACCAGCTGACTGTGAACTGAGACCAGCTGGTTGTAAACTAGGACCAGCTGACTGTAAACTGAGACCAGCTGGTTGTAAACTAAGACCAGCTGATTGTAAACTAAGACCAGCTGATTGTAAACTAAGACCAGCTGATTGTAAACTAAGACCAGCTGATTGTAAACTAGGACCAGCTGATTGTAAACTATGACCAGCTGACTGTAAACTAAGACCAGCTGATTGTAAACTAAGACCAGCTGATTGTAAACTAAGACCAGCTGATTGTAAACTAGGACCAGCTGATTGTAAACTAAGACCAGCTGATTGTAAACTAAGACCAGCTGGTTGTAAACTAAGACCAGCTGGTTGTAAACTAAGACCAGCTGGTTGTAAACTAAGACCAGCTGATTGTAAACTAAGACCAGCTGATTGTAAACTAGGACCAGCTGACTGTAAACTGAGACCAGCTGGTTGTAAACTAGGACCAGCTGATTGTAAACTAGGACCAGCTGATTGTAAACTAAGACCAGCTGATTGTAAACTAAGACCAGCTGATTGTAAACTAGGACCAGCTGATTGTAAACTAAGACCAGCTGATTGTAAACTAAGACCAGCTGACTGTAAACTAAGACCAGCTGACTGTAAACTAAGACCAGCTGACTGTAAACTAGGACCAGCTGATTGTAAACTAAGACCAGCTGATTGTAAACTGAGACCAACTGATTGTAAACTGAGACCAGCTGGTTGTAAACTAAGACCAGCTGACTGTAAACTAAGACCAGCTGACTGTAAACTAGGACCAGCTGGTTGTAAACTAAGACCAGCTGACTGTAAACTAAGACCAGCTGACTGTAAACTAGGACCAGCTGGTTGTAAACTAAGACCAGCTGACTGTAAACTAAGACCAGCTGATTGTAAACTAAGACCAGCTGATTGTAAACTAGGACCAGCTGATTGTAAACTAAGACCAGCTGATTGTAAACTAAGACCAGCTGACTGTAAACTAAGACCAGCTGACTGTAAACTAAGACCAGCTGACTGTAAACTAAGACCAGCTGATTGTAAACTGAGACCAACTGATTGTAAACTGAGACCAGCTGACTGTAAACTAGGACCAGCTGATTGTAAACTAAGACCAGCTGATTGTAAACTGAGACCAACTGATTGTAAACTGAGACCAGCTGGTTGTAAACTAAGACCAGCTGACTGTAAACTAAGACCAGCTGACTGTAAACTAGGACCAGCTGGTTGTAAACTAAGACCAGCTGACTGTAAACTAAGACCAGCTGACTGTAAACTAGGACCAGCTGGTTGTAAACTAAGACCAGCTGGTTGTAAACTAAGACCAGCTGACTGTAAACTAAGACCAGCTGACTGTAAACTAGGACCAGCTGGTTGTAAACTAAGACCAGCTGACTGTAAACTAAGACCAGCTGATTGTAAACTAAGACCAGCTGGTTGTAAACTAAGACCAGCTGGTTGTAAACTAAGACCAGCTGACTGTAAACTAAGACCAGCTGACTGTAAACTAGGACCAGCTGGTTGTAAACTAAGACCAGCTGGTTGTAAACTAAGACCAGCTGACTGTAAACTAAGACCAGCTGACTGTAAACTAGGACCAGCTGGTTGTAAACTAAGACCAGCTGACTGTAAACTAAGACCAGCTGACTGTAAACTAAGACCAGCTGATTGTAAACTAAGACCAGCTGGTTGTAAACTAAGGCCAGCTGACTGTAAACTAGGACCAGCTGATTGTAAACTAAGACCAGCTGACTGTAAACTAAGACCAGCTGACTGTAAACTAGGACCAGCTGATTGTAAACTAAGACCAGCTGATTGTAAACTAAGACCAGCTGACTGTAAACTAGGACCAGCTGATTGTAAACTAAGACCAGCTGACTGTAAACTAAGACCAGCTGACTGTAAACTAAGACCAGCTGACTGTAAACTAAGACCAGCTGACTGTAAACTAGGACCAGCTGATTGTAAACTAAGACCAGCTGACTGTAAACTAGGACCAGCTGATTGTAAACTAAGACCAGCTGATTGTAAACTAAGACCAGCTGACTGTAAACTAGGACCAGCTGATTGTAAACTAGGACCAGCTGACTGTAAACTAAGACCAGCTGACTGTAAACTAAGACCAGCTGATTGTAAACTAAGACCAGCTGGTTGTAAACTAAGACCAGCTGACTGTAAACTAAGACCAGCTGACTGTAAACTAGGACCAGCTGATTGTAAACTAAGACCAGCTGATTGTAAACTAAGACCAGCTGACTGTAAACTAGGACCAGCTGATTGTAAACTAAGACCAGCTGACTGTAAACTAAGACCAGCTGACTGTAAACTAAGACCAGCTGACTGTAAACTAGGACCAGCTGATTGTAAACTAAGACCAGCTGATTGTAAACTAAGACCAGCTGGTTGTAAACTAAGACCAGCTGATTGTAAAGTAGGACCAGCTGACTGTAAACTAAGACCAGCTGACTGTAAACTAAGACCAGCTGACTGTAAACTAGGACCAGCTGATTGTAAACTAAGACCAGCTGATTGTAAACTGAGACCAACTGATTGTAAACTGAGACCAGCTGGTTGTAAACTAAGACCAGCTGACTGTAAACTAAGACCAGCTGACTGTAAACTAGGACCAGCTGGTTGTAAACTAAGACCAGCTGACTGTAAACTAAGACCAGCTGGTTGTAAACTAAGACCAGCTGACTGTGAACTGAGACCAGCTGGTTGTAAACTAGGACCAGCTGACTGTAAACTGAGACCAGCTGGTTGTAAACTAAGACCAGCTGATTGTAAACTAAGACCAGCTGATTGTAAACTAAGACCAGCTGATTGTAAACTGAGACCAACTGATTGTAAACTGAGACCAGCTGACTGTAAACTAGGACCAGCTGATTGTAAACTAAGACCAGCTGATTGTAAACTGAGACCAACTGATTGTAAACTGAGACCAGCTGGTTGTAAACTAAGACCAGCTGACTGTAAACTAAGACCAGCTGACTGTAAACTAGGACCAGCTGGTTGTAAACTAAGACCAGCTGACTGTAAACTAAGACCAGCTGACTGTAAACTAGGACCAGCTGGTTGTAAACTAAGACCAGCTGACTGTAAACTAAGACCAGCTGATTGTAAACTAAGACCAGCTGATTGTAAACTAAGACCAGCTGGTTGTAAACTAAGACCAGCTGATTGTAAAGTAGGACCAGCTGACTGTAAACTAAGACCAGCTGACTGTAAACTAAGACCAGCTGACTGTAAACTAGGACCAGCTGATTGTAAACTAAGACCAGCTGATTGTAAACTAGGAAACTGATTGAGGAAGTGATGATTATGAGCATCATGTTACATGGAAACAAGAATACAAATAAAGTTTTCTGCAGTTTCTACTGTAGAGCTGCAACCCATACCCATACACACACAAATACCCACATAGACACACACACACACACACTCCGGCCAAACGCAGTCCGTCACATCACACTAATAGACTGCCAACTGGTCAACACACCAACACACACACACACACACACAAACACTGTACCACACACACTCAGAGGGCGGTGACCTGCTATTACTGAGCTTTTCTGCTTCACTGCAGCCTGGTAATGATGGTCAGCTGTGTGCGTGTGTGTGTGTATGTGTGTGTGTGTGTGTGTGTGTGTGTGTGTGTGTGTGTGTGTGTGCGTGTGTGTATGTGTGTGTTCGGAAACTAGTAATGTGTCGGTTGAGTAACTGAGTGATTGACAGCTACCCAGAGAGAGAGAAGGTGGGGTGATGTATTGGTGGTCTGTGTGTGTGTGTGTGTGTGTCTCTCTCTGTGTGTGTGTGTGTGTGTGTGTGTGTGTGTGTGTGTTGGGGTGATGGGGGGGGGGGGTGACAGACAGTGTGACAGGAGGAAAAAAGAAACGGAGAAATGGAAAATCGGGAAAGTGTGAGTGTGTTGACCCGACTCCTTCCTCGACCAGAGTTCAACGTCAGACTGACACCCGTAAAATGGCTGCCACACACACACACACACACACACACACACACACACACACACACACACACACACACACACACACACACACACACACACACACACACACACACACACACACACACACCTACACACACACACACACACACACAGGGAGCAGGGTTTTAATTAGTGCTGTAGTTTTAGTTGAGTGATCAGCTTGTTGTAACAATGTTTGCTGCTCTCTGCAAAAACACAACAAGCTCATTTAATTCAACACACACACACACACACACACACATACACACACACACACGGCTGGTAAATTAACTCCGGTTAAATCAATTTCATTTTGTGCCCATAGGATGAAACAGCGTCAACAACAGAGATATTTTTGTTTAGTTTTTAGATATTTGGGCACTGACACCGATCACCATGTTTCTCTGTTATAAACCGTTTTCTTGTCTGTAACAACATCTCTGTCCTGGGTGATGATCCCTCCTCTGTTGTTCACCCTGAGCTTTCTCCTGGTTTTCCCTGTTAAAAGGGTTTTCCATGGAGTTTTTCCTCAGTGGATGTGAGGGTCTAAGCAGTGGCGTAGGCAGAATTTTAATTTTGGGTGGGCCAGTACAAAATTGGATGGGCCATCTTTTCTCAGGACAGTGCATTTCATCTAGCGCACATCACTGTTAACCATTTTATTGCACAACTTTTTTCTTTTTTTTTTGTAACTAGCTCTTGACCAACACTAATATTTGATACATACAGATGAAATGATCTTTCCTGCCACTATGATGATAAACTGTATTTAACTGTACCTATGTAAACAGTAAAACTCAATCACACAGGCAGCTCCATGTTCATGTTGTCCCTGTGTGGTGTTCAGGGACAGGTCAGGACAGTCTGAGGACAGAGCTCTGAGGTTGAAGTCCTATAAAAATGAAATGCACCTGTGACTATGAAAGGTCTTTTTAGCTGCGTCTTGACCACATGTCAGCTGATCAGCTGTAGTAGAGGAAACTCCTATTATTTATCGTATTTATCAAAGTGTCACTGTGCTGAAGCACCTGGGGCCTCATTTATCAAAGAGGGTGTAAAACTGCTACTAAATATTTGCGTACGGCGAAAAGACGAAAATGGCGTACACCCGAAATATTTACACCTTTTTCAGTTCAATCAAACTGTGCGTACGCACAACTCTCCGCAATAATTCACACAGGACTCAAGAATGGTGCACACGTGAACACACCTCTTACTCCGCCCCCGGAACGCCTATATACAACTATATATGGTCAGCACGTGCATATTTAATTAGCCATGTGCTCTCTGTGGAGCGGCAACAAGTGACAACAAAGACAACGGAGACAACGGGCGGAGGACGGGGAAAGAAGCGGAACTTCTCCGCTTCTCCGAAAGCAGATACACGGGCAATAAATCAGTCAGAAAAATGATCTTGCATTTTAATAAGCTACAATAAAAACAAAAACCTCCCAAATCTCAACAAACAGGAGCAGAAAGAAGAAGAATCTTATGTAATCATCTGCCCCTTTATCACAGAAAATCTCTTTTTTTTTTTTTACACCTAGATGTTAAAACAATAAGCAGGATTTCCACGATAGTTACCATTACTTTGAACGGTTACGTTGTCTCAGTCTTTATTCTCTCGTCAGCTCCAAACTCACGTGCACCTCATTAACTCAGGTGACAGAATAATAACAGTCTAGGCTGCAGATCAGTTTGCGCTGCTGCCGATGTGTTTTTAAACTTGGCGAGTTTGATCCTTGTCGGACGTCACACTAGAGTGTGTAAAAGCAAAAAAGCAAAATCCTCAATCCGCTCTGTTTATCAATTAACATATAGCCTAGTGTTATTATAGAGCGGGTTGGATTGCCAGCATCAACGGTCCACCACTACCACAATTACTTCAAAGAAATCCTACTGTCTCTTCTAAATGTACTCCGCTCCTCTCTCCCTCTCACACTGCAGTTCTCTGACTCAGCAACGGTGTCGCCAATTCCTCCTGTTCCTCAAAAAAGGCGTACGCCAGGGTCAAAATGGGTGTAAATGTCCGCACTTTTCCCCGTCAGGTTTTGGTTTGATAGATCCCAAATTTGGCGGAGAAAAGTGCGTACGCACAAAACGAGGGGAAAATGGCGTAAAAAAAGGTGTATCCACAATGATAAATGAGGCCCCAGGCCCACTCCTGCCTACGCGCCTGGGTCTAAGGACAGAGGATGTTGTTATGATGGGATGTAAAGCTCTTTGAGACAAACTGGTGGTAAAAACGGGCTATAATGTGGGTTTTTCATTGGTGTTTGTATGTCTATGTCTATTCTGTATCTCCTTGTTGTTGGTTTTATGGATTGGATTGTACTTTATTGGGCTCAGAGCCACTGCATACACAAGACAATACATACGAGACATTCATACAAAATACTTTCACACATTTGACACACATTCAAAACAGGGAAGGGTGCTTCCACTCTATACAAATAAGTCATTAAAACTGATCAAACCAGCAGCTCTTCAGTTAAAGTGCTACGTGCTCAGTGGTTCGACACAGAGAAAAACTAAACCAGTAGAATAAAACCAACAGCACATAAATAAACCAGAGTGCTACATCACAATGTTTGCATATAAAAAATAACTATATGATCAAGAGTGAAATAATGAAAACAATTCAACAATAAAACTTGAAAAATGTTATGTTAAATTGTGTTTTTCTTAACTTATGTTTCTTTTATGCACAAGTCTAAGCAGGGATTCTGATTCTAACTGTTCGGAGCTCAAACTGATGACAATTTTCTGTCCTTGTGATGGACAATAAAGTTTATTGAATTGAATTGAATATCACATGATCGATTAAACGACTTGCATTAGATTGATTAGTGGTCAGCTGATCAGCATTTACTATTCTTCATGATTTAACCTCCTGTTCATCCATCATCTTCATCTTCATCATCTCCTTTGTTCTTCTTTTTCTTTGTCTTCAACTTTTCTTCTCCTTCTTCTCCTCATCCGTCTTCATCTCTCTCTCTCTCTCCATCACTCCACATTACCTCTCTCTCTCCTCTATTACCTCCTCTGTGTCGTCCATTAGTAACAGCTGAATCCTTCTATTAGGCGGCGGCGGCGGCCTCATAAATCGGCGGCGCCGTAGAGCCGCCTCACTGTGTCTGGTAATGAAAGATCTGCGTTAGCTCCACATTACCTTTGTAATGTACTTCATGCTTCAGCCTATCAGCTCGCAGCGTTTATTAACTCCAGTCTGACGTCCGTCTAGCTGAAGGTCGAGGTCACCGCTGCAGCAAGGCATCATGGGAAACTCTGACTGGTGGTCACCGCTGCAGCAAGGCATCATGGGAAACTCTGACTGGTGGTCACACGGCTGCAGCAAGGCATCATGGGAAACTCTGACTGGTGCACTGCAAAAATTCAAAGTCTTACTACTCTAAGAATATTTGTCTCATTTCTAGTCAAAATAAATCTAATTTTACTTAAAATAAGACTCATCACATTAAAAAGCAGCTTGTTTGTAGACACTTTTTACTTTTTTCAAGCAAATTTTCCACTTAAAATAATTTGAAGTTTCATTCTTATTACAAGCACAAAAAACTTGCTTTCACTGGCAGATTTTTCTACTTATTTTAAGTGGAAAATTTGCTTGAAACAAGTGAAAATGATCTAAAAACAAGTTCATTTTTAGGTGATGAGTCTTGTTTTAAGTGGAAAGAGATGAGTTTTCACTAGAAATGAGACATTTTGACAAGAAAGAAGACAAATATTCTTGGAAAGATTTTGAGTTTTTGCAGTGTGGTCACAGCTGCAGCAAGGCATCATGGGAAACTCTGACTGGTGGTCACACGGCTGCAGCAAGGCATCATGGGAAACTCTGACTGGTGGTCACACGGCTGCAGCAAGGCATCATGGGAAACTCTGACTGGTGGTCACCGCTGCAGCAAGGCATCATGGGAAACTCTGACTGGTGGTCACACAGCTGCAGCAAGGCATCATGGGAAACTCTGACTGGTGGTCACACGGCTGCAGCAAGGCATCATGGGAAACTCTGACTGGTGGTCACAGCTGCAGCAAGGCATCATGGGAAACTAAACTCTGACTGGTGGTCACACAGCTGCAGCAAGGCATCATGGGAAACTCTGACTGGTGGTCACACGGCTGCAGCAAGGCATCATGGGAAACTCTGACTGGTGGTCACACGGCTGCAGCAAGGCATCATGGGAAACTCTGACTGGTGGTCACACGGCTGCAGCAAGGCATCATGGGAAACTCTGACTGGTGGTCACCGCTGCAGCAAGGCATCATGGGAAACTCTGACTGGTGGTCACACAGCTGCAGCAAGGCATCATGGGAAACTCTGACTGGTGGTCACACGGCTGCAGCAAGGCATCATGGGAAACTCTGACTGGTGGTCACAGCTGCAGCAAGGCATCATGGGAAACTCTGACTGGTGGTCACAGCTGCAGCAAGGCATCATGGGAAACTAAACTCTGACTGGTGGTCACACAGCTGCAGCAAGGCATCATGGGAAACTCTGACTGGTGGTCACCGCTGCAGCAAGGCATCATGGGAAACTCTGACTGGTGGTCACACGGCTGCAGCAAGGCATCATGGGAAACTCTGACTGGTGGTCACAGCTGCAGCAAGGCATCATGGGAAACTAAACTCTGACTGGTGGTCACAGCTGCAGCAAGGCATCATGGGAAACTCTGACTGGTGGTCACACGGCTGCAGCAAGGCATCATGGGAAACTCTGACTGGTGGTCACACAGCTGCAGCAAGGCATCATGGGAAACTCTGACTGGTGGTCACACAGCTGCAGCAAGGCATCATGGGAAACTCTGACTGGTGGTCACACAGCTGCAGCAAGGCATCATGGGAAACTCTGACTGGTGGTCACCACTGCAGCAAGGCATCATGGGAAACTCTGACTGGTGGTCACCGCTGCAGCAAGGCATCATGGGAAACTCTGACTGGTGGTCACAGCTGCAGCAAGGCATCATGGGAAACTCTGACTGGTGGTCACAGCTGCAGCAAGGCCTCATGGGAAACTCTGACTGGTGGTCACAGCTGCAGCAAGGCATCATGGGAAACTCTGACTGGTGGTCACAGCTGCAGCAAGGCATCATGGGAAACTCTGACTGGTGGTCACCGCTGCAGCAAGGCATCATGGGAAACTCCCATAGATATATATACGTAGATGCCTCTGCCTCTGACGCTGCTGCCCATTGGAACGGATTGTGGCCGCCGCCGCCATCTTGAGCAGGAGGTGTCTAACTTCTACTTCCTGTATCTCCAGAGGCAGTAGAGGTCTGTCACTGAAGCCCTTTGTTTTCATAGAAATACTACAACTCAGCTACATAACTCACCTTAGCAGTTAGGGTTCATGTCAGTGCCATGAAACTGATTTAATATGGCCTAGCACAATTATATAGGTAGCCTACAGTGGTTTACACTCACTCGCCGGCCTCATCACCATGGCAACCACAAACTCACAGCCGGGGGAAACAGCTGATAAGCCTAATAGCCTACACATACAGGCAACAAAATAACAAACTATTAATATATGAACTAGCGGTATATGCACTAAATGTAACACATCTCCACCCTATGATACGTTACGTTAGTTTCATTTATGTCAGATAACTCACCTACATCACATTCAACAAGTTCATAACAGTTCTATAATATAAAACAACTTATTACTGGAGAAAAGTTATTCCATGTTCTTTCATGGGAACATCCGTACGCGGCACAAATGTTCTGCATTTCACCAGATTCACAGCTGTCAAACGGTCTGATGGTCTGACTGTTGATGCTGCTCAGGAGGAACTCCCCCCCAAGATGGCCGCCGTCAGACATTCCTGACCAGCCCCAATGCTGCTTCTACGTGTAGATATCTATGGGAAACTCTGACTGGTCACAGCTGCAGCAGCAGAAACATGTCTTCTCCTTCTTCTCCTCCATCTCCTCTTTCATCTCCTCCTTCATCTCGTCTTTCATCTCCTTCTATCACTTCCTTCTTCTCCTCTTTCATCTCCTTTTTCATCTCCTTCTTCTCCTCCATCTCCTCTTTCATCTCCTCCTTCATCTCCTTTTTCATCTCCTCCTCCTCCTCCTCCATCTCCTCTTTCATCTCCTCCTTCATCTCGTCTTTCATCTCCTTCTATCACTTCCTTCTTCTCCTCTTTCATCTCCTTTTTCATCTCCTTCTTCTCCTCTTTCATCTCCTTCTCCTCCTCCATTACCTAATTTTTCTCCTCCTTCATTTCCTCTTTCATCTCCTCTTTTATGTCCTTCTCCTCTTTCATCTCCTCCTTCATCTCCTCTTTCATCTCCTCTTTCATCTCCTCCTTCATCTCCTCTTTTATATCCTTCTCCTCTTTCATCTCCTTCTCCTTCTCCTCCTCCATTACCTCATTTTTCTCCTCCTTCATCTCCTCTTTCATCTCCTCCTTCATCTCCTCTTTCATCTCCTCCTTCATCCCCTCTTTCATCTCCTCTTTCATCTCCTCCTTCATCTCCTCTTTTATATCCTTCTCCTCTTTCATCTCCTTCTCCTCCTCCATTACCTCATTTTTCTCCTCCTTCATCTCCTCTTTCATCTCCTCCTTCATCTCCTCTTTCATCTCCTCCTTCATCTCCTCTTTCATCTCCTCTTTCATCTCCTCCTTCATCTCCTCTTTTATATCCTTCTCCTCTTTCATCTCCTTCTCCTCCTCCATTACCTCATTTTTCTCCTCCTTCATCTCCTCTTTCATCTCCTCTTTTATGTCCTTCTCCTCTTTCATCTCCTTCATCTCCTCTTTCATCTCCTCCTTCATCTCCTCTTTCATCTCCTCTTTCATCTCCTCCTTCATCTCCTCTTTCATCTCCTCTTTCATCTCCTCCTTCATCTCCTCTTTCATCTCCTCTTTCATCTCCTCTTTCATCTCCTCCTTTATCTCCTTCTTCATCTCCTCTTTCATCTCCTCCTTATCTCCTCTTTTATATCCTTCTCCTCTTTCATCTCCTCCTTCATCTCCTCTTTCATCTCCTCCTTCATCTCCTCTTTCATCTCCTCTTTCATCTCCTCTTTCATCTCCTCCTTATCTCCTCTTTTATATCCTTCTCCTCTTTCATCTCCTCCTTCATCTCCTCTTTCATCTCCTCTTTCATCTCCTCCTTCATCTCCTCTTTCATCTCCTCCTTCATCTCCTCTTTCATCTCCTCTTTCATCTCCTCTTTCATCTCCTCCTTCATCTCCTCTTTCATCTCCTCCTTATCTCCTCTTTTATATCCTTCTCCTCTTTCATCTCCTCTTTCATCTCCTCCTTCATCTCCTCTTTCATCTCCTCTTTCATCTCCTCCTTCATCTCCTCTTTCATCTCCTCTTTCATCTCCTCTTTCATCTCCTCCTTCATCTCCTCTTTTATATCCTTCTCCTCTTTCATCTCCTCCTTTATCTCCTTCTTCATCTCCTCCTCCATCTCCTCTTTTTTATCTCCTCCTCCATCTCCTTCTCCTCTTTCATCTCCTCTTTCATCTCCTCTTTTCATCTCCTTTTTCATCTCCTCTTTCATCTCCTTCTCCTCCTCCATTACCTCATTTTTCTCCTCTTTCATCTTCTTCTCCATCACCTCTTTCATTTCCTCCTTCATCTTCTCCTTCATCTTCTCCTTCATCTTCTCCTTCCTTCTCCTCTTCCATCTCCTCTTTTATATAAACAGTAATGAAGGTATTTTATTGAAATGTTTATTAATGTGCATCGTCTCTGTATATTTAAACCAATTCATTCAAATTCAAATTCAAATATCCATCTCCTCTTTCACCTCCTCTTCACCTCCTCTATCTCCTCCTCTTCACCTCCTCTTCACCTCCTCCTCACCCTGTTTTGACCCAACTCCTCTGGACTCTCCAGGAACAGGAAGTTTCTTTCTGTCTAAATGTTGTTGAACTGCTCCTCTTTTATTTTGGCGGGAGGTTTATCGGTCTGAACTTTGGAGTTCATCATCTTCCCCCTCCGACAGACAGACCTCTACATGTGTGTGTGTGTGTGTGTGTGTGTGTGTGTGTGTGTGTCTCTGTGTGTCTGTGTGTGTGTGTGTGTGTGTAGTATAGTATTAACAGGACTTTATGGAGCTCGTATCATGAAAATTGATTAGTCGTACAGAAAAGAAGGTTAATCGAGACCTTAAATAAGAACTATAACTCTCTCTCTCTTTCTCTCTGGAAGGTGTCACCCCCCCTCCCCCCTTCTGCCCCATCCTGCCCCCCCTGCCCCCCCTCACCCCCCCCTCCAGGTGCTTTATGGAGCCGCGGCCTTAACGACGTCTAACAAAATGTCAGCAGCCGACCAATGAGGCACCGGCAGCAGAGAGAGAGAGAAGAGAGAGATTTAGTCGAGTGGGAAGAAGAAAGAAGAGTCTTTAAGAGTCGTTTTAGAGAGAGAGATAAAGAGGGAGGGGGGAGGGGAGGGGGGGGGGGGCAGGTAGATGGAGAGATAAAGAGGAGGAGGAAGAGGAGGAGGGGGGAGCAGAGGTTTAAATCAGCAGAGGTGTTAAAGAGCAGTAATTTTCTGCTGAGGCGGCAGTTTCTCCATCATTCAGACAAATGGAAGATAAAGAGAGTGTGTGTCAGTGTGTGTGTCTGTGAGTGTGTGTCTGAGTGTGTGTGTGTGTGTGTGTGTGTGTGTGAACATCTGTATTTATATTGACTCTGACTCTGTTAATAATGATATTATTAAAGGACAATTCTGGGCTGTATGTTCCTATAACATTTTAGGTCTGAAAGAAGGAATCTGTAGATGTTCAGTTTAATTGCTCCTGTTTTGCTTTTGTAGTTGTCAATCAATCGATTCAATATCTGGGAGATGTGCAATAACTGATGCTTGTTAGTTAGTTAGTTTACTTTTTAATCTTTTTTAACCCTTAACTGGGCGTGTCATGAGTGTGTGTGTACATGTCAACTGTCATTTATGTATTTTATGTATATTAAGGCAGAGTCCACGACAAATTTCCCCGGTGGGACATGAAAGTTTATTCTATTCTATTCTATTCTATTCTATTCTAAGAGGTACACAGTCTTGGAATAAGTTACCACCACACATCAGAAACTGCGACAACTATTTAGTCTTTAAAAAACATCTCAAACATTGGTTAAAAACAAATCAGACATGCACTCATATAGTTTAAATACTGTTTAAACCTGATGTCTGTTCCCGGGGCATGTATGGTATATTGTTCTTTAACTTTGGGTCAAATTTGTCTGTTCTTATTTTGTTTGTCTGCGTCTGTTTTGCCTTGATATTGTCAGTCTGTGTTCTGTCTTGTAATTGTCCACTGTATGACGACTTGTCATCACAAGGTTTTAAAGTCTTCTGTGTTTATGTTTTTTAGAAACCTGCCTTGGGACTGCGGCTGAAATTTAGCAGTTGTGCGAAGTCCGGCACATTTACACTGGTACTTAATGCGTCAGTGTTGATGAATGTGCACTGTCCCAATTCAATAAATAAAGAAATGAAATGAAATATTCTATTCTATTCTATTCTATTCAATCAATCAATCAATCAATCAATCAATCAATCAGGCTTTATTTGTATAGCACTTTTCATGCCCACGGCAGCTCAAAGTGCTTCACATGATAAAAACAAGCGATATACAGTAGGGAACACATGTAGGGAGACACACATACATTCGCAAACACACATTCACACAATGATTTTATCGGGGAAACGCTGTCTTACACTCAATCATTGCAGTGAGGAAAACACTAGATAAAATGAAGTAAAATAGACAGGTTTAGTAGGATAAAATAGAAAGAAAAATGGATGAATTAAAGGGACAACGAGGAGTTTGTATTTGGTTATAAAAAGTCTGATATTAATGTGGATGAATCTCCGTTACCACTTGTTAATGGTCCATTTTAGATAAATCTATGGTTTTGTCTCTATGGTTATTTTGTTATTATTAGTGGTGGTGGAAATGCTGGGCGAGCCGACCAGCGTTTCTTTACTTTCGGTTTCGTGGCGAGTCATGAGAATAACGCCGTATGAATCTCCGTTTATGGTGGGAACTACGACGGTATGTGATCGTCTTCCAACCTCTGACTTTAATTCTTGATGAATGAAAACATGAGTCTGTCTTGCACCGGTCAAAGAATTTCACGGTGCGGAGGCTCATAAATGTAGTGTGGAAACACTTCGCTTTAATAAAACTCCTTGTTGTCCCTTTAAAATAGAATTTTTAAAAAGATAATAATAATAAATAAATAGGAAAAGAAAAGAAATTAAATTAAATGAATGTTTTAGAATAATAAAAATAGTAAGAATCAGTTAAAAGCGAAGCTATAAAGGTACTGTAGGTCTTCAGTTTGCTTTGTGTCTGTCCCCGCGTCGCCACGGCAGCGATGAATGGGAGTGGATTGAAGTTCTGCTGCTTAGGCTGTTTCCATCCCTCAAAGCCACAGACAGCGTCAGATGGAGACTCAAACATGCAGCCAGAAGTTTATTTACTTCAACAAGCCGACATGTTTGTAAAACTAGATCTAATTCAAAGTCTGGCGGAGTCGAGACCCAAGTTGACGCTCGGTGTGTTCAGGTGCAGTGGGAAGCTCCCGTTGGTGTCAGAAACACTGCAAAAACTCAACAACTTACCAAGAATATTTGTCTTATTTCTAGTCAAAACTAATCTCTTTCCACTTAAAATAAGACTCATCACATTAAAAAGCAGCTTGTTTTTAGACACTTTTTACTTCTTTCAAACATATTTTCACTTATTACAAGCACAAAAAACTCGCTTTCAGATTCTTGTACTTATTTTAAGTAAAAATGTGTTTGAAACAAGTGAAAATGATCTAAAAACAAGTTCATTTTTAGGTGATGAGTCTTATTTTAAGTGGAGAGAGATTAGTTTCGACTAGAAATGAGACATTTTGACAAGAAATAAGACAAATATTCTTGGAAAAATGTTGAGTTTTTGCAGTGAACACATCAACTCTGGACTTGAAGCTTGAAGTAAATAAACTTCTGGCTGCATGTTTGAGTCTCCATCTGACGCTGTCTGTGGCTTTGAGGGATGGAAACAGCCTAAGCAGCAGAACTTCAATCCGCTCCCATTCATCGTTGCCGTGGCGATGCGGGGACAGACCATAACTACCGCAAAACAGGAGACATTAAACTGGAAACCTTCAGAATCCTTCTGTTAGACCTGAAATGATAGGAACATACAGCCTGAGGTGAATTTGCCCGGAATTGTCCTTTAATGAGGATACAGTGGAAACTAAAACCACTGAGCTGCTGTTTGTTGTTGAGATGTTTTGTATGAATTAAGGCAATTACTGTGACACACACACACACACACACACACACACACACACACACACACACACACACACACACAGCATCCATCATCAGTGTGTGTGTTTCAGGCATCAGCTCTAATTGTTCATTGATCAGTTTGGTTATTAAATGTTGAAACTTTCCCTCTTTAAATGCTAATGTTCATCTGTGTGTGTGTGTGTTTGTGTGTGTCTATGTGTGTATGTGTGTGTGTTCATCTGTGTGTGTGTGTTTGTGTGTGTCTATGTGTGTGTGTGTGTGTGTGTGTGTGTGTACAATTATTTTCCAGGCGGTGAGTAAATCAATCAATAATTCCCTCGTCGCTGCTGCTGCAGAAAAGCCAATCAGGAGAAAACAGGGAATCATATTTATGAAGCAACAAACTGCTCACACAGCAAAACACTGAGTGTGTGTGTGTGTGTGTGTGTGTGTGTGTGTGTCTGTGTGTGTGTGTGTGTGTGTGTGTGTGTGTGTATGTGTGTGGCATGTGTCAATAACAGCAGTGTTTCTACATAGGAAGTGAACAAAAAGACTTAATCGTCTTCACGCCGACCAATGAAACTGGAACTGAAAGTAAAACAAAGAAACTAAAGATAAAAACCAATAAACTATAAATATATATATTATATATATATATATTTATATTTATATATATATATATATATATATATATATAAATATACTATAACCCTAATCAATCGATCAATTAGCACAAAGTTAAAAAATATAAATGAAGTTAAACATGTAAGTAGGTCATAAAGTCAGCGGATAAACCTGAGTGTGTGTGTGTGTGTGCGTGTGTGTATGTGTGTGTGTGTGTGTGTGTATGTGTGTGTGTGTGTGTGTGTGTGTGTATGTGTGTGTGTGTGTGTGTGTGTGCGTGTGTGTGTGTGTGTGTGTGTGTGTGTTGCGGGCGACTGAGCAAACACCAACAACAAACCGCAGCAGAAGGAAACACGCATTGACGAGGGGACGATCGATCGATGGAGCGTCGGAGCGAAGACACGTCGCCATGGTGACGGGCTGTCAACAAAACACCCGCCATGCAACCGGAGACGGGTGCATCCCATAATCCACTTCTACATATTGTAACTCAATACATTTCTTTACACTTATGTTTTACTTTGAACAAATAATTGAAAAATGGAAGAAATAAAAAATATTGCAAAAATACTGTTTGGTCATAAAAACTGAAACTGCTGTTTTTATTAAACCTCCTGGGTCAAGGAAGGAAGGAAGGAGGGAAGGAAGGAAGAAAAGATAGAAGAAGGGAGGGAACAAATTGGGTTAATTGGGTCAAAAAGGAAGGAAGGAAGGAAGGAAGGAAGGAAGGAAGGGGAAAAGGATTGTGGAAAGAAGGAAGGAAAGAAAATGGAGCGAGGGAACAGATTGGGTCAAAAAGGAAGGAAGAAGTAAGGACGAAGGGAAGGAAGGAAGGAAGGAAGGACAGAGGGAAAAGGAAAGGAAAAAGGAAGGAAAGATAGGAGGAGGGAGGGAACAAATTGGGTTAATTGGGTCAAAAAGGAAGGAAGGAAGGAAGGAAGGAAGGGAAGGGAAAAGGATTATGGAAAGAAAGATGGAGGGAGGGAACAGATTTGTTCAAGGAAGGAAGAAGGAATGAAGGGAGGAAAGAAAGATGGAGGGAGAGGGAACAGAGGGTCAACTGGATCAAAAGAGGAAGGAAGAAGAAGTAAGGACAAAGGGAAGGGAGGAAGGAAGGAAAGAAGGAAGGATGGAGGGAAGGAACAGATTAGGTCAATTTGACCCAGAAAGACAATTACATCACATCCAAGCACTTTAAAAGGATTTTCATATATATGTTCATTCTTTTGATTTAATGAAGAAAAGCTTTTAAATGCTCTTTTAATCATGATTGAATGTGGTTTTAAATGTCAGAAAGTGTTTGTATGAAGCTACAAACTGATGATTTTACTTCATCAAATCAGATGCTACTGTGCTAAATGACCATAATCATGTTTAGTGAGAACTCTCTAGAGAAATTAAGAGGAAACTGTTTCTAATTGGGTCACGGACCGAGCTATGAAAACAATGCAATCACAATTTCAAGCAGTTTATTCAAAATCCAGTAACTTGAAAACCTTGAATATATAATTACAATTCAAGCGTTTCCAAAGTACTAGACGTAGCTGCTGTGTTGCCAAGGACATAGCGTTAATAAACTAAACAGATCGGTCTTGGTTTAAACAGTTAATGTGATGTACGTCGGATTAATTCCTGCAAAATTCATCAACAGAGCAGCTAGCTCGCTAGCTAACCCGCTAGCTGCTTTACATACAAGTCAATGGAGCCGAGTTAGCGCCCGTTAGCATGGCCGCGATCTCTCAGTTATTGATCGTTACACCCTAGTTTCTGACAATTCAAATAGTTGGCTCGCATGATATGTTGGTTGGCGTTCGTATATGGTCTTAACGGCTACTTTAAAGGGACAGTTCAACATTCCTCCATTCACCACGCTATGAGATAATAACACAACGTTACCACACAGAGTTGTTTTAGAGGGAAATGCAGCTGGAACTACATTCAAGACACGGCTGCTGCTGGGCGGAGGGATCTCAGAAGAGAAAGTAGTTCAGGTAACTCTTTAATTTACAGGCTGTTAAAGGGGAACTAAACCCCTCAGTTTTGGATGACGTGCTATAAGCTTGAAATTCAAAAAATGCCTTGATTATGGGCGGGACTCAGGAGCACTCTCCGATCCCCCCTCCCCCCTGCGCCCCATTCACACCCGCGAAATCACACAAAAGAGAAAAAAAAGTAATAAACACACATCGACATTTCTGCTAGGGCTAACGAGCTACTAACGAGCGACTCAGCACTAGTAGCGCGGACACGACTAGGAGAGGACGCCAGAGCCGTGACACAGCATCTACAGCTGATCCGCCGGCTCGTTAACTCGTTAACGGCTCGTTAGCGCCGGCCGCACTAACGATTCCCGTTCAGGCAGCTGTTAGCAGCCGTTAGCCGCAGCAGAGCAGCTAGAGCGCCTAGCAGCCGTTAGCCGCAGCAGAGCAGCTAGAGCGCCTAGCAACCGTTAGCCGCAGCAGAGCAGCTAGAGTGCCTAGCAACCGTTAGTGGCAGGCAGCAACCGGTGCTGATTGGTCGGGGAGCTGGTGGCCGGTGACGAAAGCTGCCTCCAAAACGTCATCTGCCTCCATCTCAGCCAATAGGAAAATTCGATTGTAATAGCCGTGTTTCAACCCATAGAGGGCAGTCACTCTACATTTTTACTACAAAATACACCAAGTTGAAATATTTTGACTAAAATGTCAAAAGTTGGACCAGAATCAACTGACAACACTACCTTATACCCAAATACATTTGTTTTCAGCAGAAAAAAGTGGTTTAGGGGTTTAGTTCCTCTTTAATTATGTGATAATGTCTAGAAATAGTCAAGAAATAACAGTCAATTTCATATGACATGTTTTTCGTAAAGGTAAAAGATTACACATGCTTGGAATTCTTTTGGAAAGACCAGAATTTTTCTCCTCAAAGTCCTTTCAATTGACCGATATTTCTGGGCTATTTCTATGCAATCAATCGTTATTTCTTGCGCATATTTCTCGACATTACTCTGAAATTGACCGTTATTTCTTGCCTATTATTTGATTCATTATCACGTGAGTCGCCAGACTTCCAAGTATTTGCTTCATGTGTTGTGATGTTACATAACGTTGTGTTATTATCTCATAGTGTGGTGAATGTGCAGCTCACAACTTGTCCACCAGAGCGTTGTGGAGTTGTTGGATTGTTGGATTGTGTATTTGATGAGTTTGATGAGGGAAACCAAGAAATCCCATAATGAGCCTCCGTAGCGTAGCTCTGAGCAGCTCACGGCTCTGCTCCGCCGTTCTAAAAACAGCTTGCACCGACAATTAAAGGTAACAAACCTTCTGCTATGACTATAGGGATTATGGTGATGGGACAATTTGACTAAATGTTGAACTAAGCTGAATCTGATCAGTGGTGACAGAAAAAGGCTTTTACTTTGAAATCTACTGACTGTGTGTGTGTGTGTGTGTGTGTGTCTGGTTGTGTGTGTGTGTGTGTGTGTGTGTGTGTGTGTGTGTGTGTGTGTGTGTGTGTGTGTGTGTGTGTGATAAGACTGTGCTTGTTAATTAGCAGCAGGAAGCTTTGTGGCCGAGACAAAAGACACTAATAGGAGCTTTGTTCCTGCAGATTGGTCTGTTCCTCACACACACACACACAGACACACACACACACACACACACACACACACACACACACACACACACACACACACACACACACACACAACCACACATACACACACACACACACACAGATGATGATGATGATGAGGATGTTCACTGTGATTTCACTTCCTGGTCCAGTAGAAGATGATGTCACTTCCTGTTGATGACAACAATTATCGGTGTGTAGACAACAATGTAACACACACACACACACACACACACACACACACACACACACACACACACACACACACACACACACACACTAGCGCAGTGCAAACACACAATCATAGTTTCTCTCTCTTCCTCTCTGTCCTTCGCCCCCTCCTCTCTTTTCTTTTATTCTACTCACTTTTACATTTACATCCCCCTCTTCTCCTCCCCCCTCATCCCCCCTTCCTTCTCTTTCTCCCCCCCCCCCCTCTCTCTCTCTCTCTGGGGAGGGACGGCAGATTGCTTTTCTCACCCTGCTGCTCTAAATGTCACTTTACAGAGAGAGAGAGAGAGAGAAACATCTACACACGTGTGTTGAAATCTGCTGCTTTATTCTCCACTGACTCTCCCTCTCTCTCTCTCTGTGTGTGTGTGTGTTTATTATGGGATGTTTCATTGTCTCCGCTCACAGACAGTAAATCATCTCCATCATCGTGTCTCTGATCAGGTTGATCATCAATAAACACCAGTTAATGATCAATAATAACATAATAACATCAATTAATGATCAATAATAATTGTTATAAATTAATCTGTGCATCTACAAAGGCAAAGTGCAGAATCTGTAAAAAATGCCAAACTGAGAAAATGAAAAACAGCTTTTAGTGTTTTTCATTGTCCGGTTTAAGCATCAAATGATGAATAACTACCAAGACTATAATTGATTAGATAAAGGTGGACTGGGTTAAATGTATTTTGTAGTTCATCTTTCTGACTATTTTTGACCGTTTTATGGCAGATACGGCATTTGCCTTGGTATAGAGTAAACTAGAGAATGCATTTCCTGAAGGAAATATGGGTGAATGTTGAAAGCTGGAAGCTGAATGAGCTGAATAAATAGTTGAAACTATGCTGAATTAAATGTATGAATTAAATGTAGTTTGTCTTTCTGACCATTTTATGGCAGATACGGCACTTTGCCTTGGTTTTACTCCAATGGAATCATACACTGTTAGACTTTTCACTGTAAATTTACAGTATTATACTGGCAGCAGCTTCACCAGCATAATACTGTAAAATTACAGCAATTTGCTGTATCTTATAATTACAGCAAAATACTGTAATTCAAATACTGTAAATTTACAGTATTATACTGGCGAAGCTGCTGCCAGTATAATACTGTAAATTTACAGTATTTGAATATACAGTGATATCCTGTATTTAATGATGATTACAGAATATTACTGTAATAGGCTACTACTACTACTACTACTACTACTACTACTAATGATAATAATAATAATAATAATAATAATAATAATAATAATAATAATAATAATAATAATAATAATAAAGAAATGACAGCAAGACAGTATTCATTTTTCAATTCAAATATTTATTGCAATAAAAATGTATTTCAGTTACAGTGCATAATGACATTTGGTAACTCACTGACAATTTGTATTTGTGAGGCAGGAACATCAAATTGTTTTAATAATCCCGTAATATAGGAAATGCAGAAAACAGCCAGGACAAATGCCTGGACTAAACGTACATTTTTCTGGCCACTCGAACTCACGGACACGGCGAGGAGATGACGAGGAACTGCTTGAAAGCGGACGTCTGCCTTGCAGAATGGACACAGGCTCTAGAATGAGAAAAATGTTGCATCAGTACATGGATTATCCGTTACTCTTAACAACGTTTTTTCTCATCACGGCGATTTCACCAACATAAACAGATATATTTTTAAACGGCTAAAAAAGTGGAGTAATAATAATACTAATTAAAAAGAAAAATCCTGTTCAGTGTAGCACCGTTCTATTGTTAGGTCAGCTGCAACTTGTGGCAGAAGCCAGAGGACCCACGTGCAGAAACCGGTGGAGAAAAAAAAAGTCAAAGTCAAGGACTAAATAAAAAAAATGTCACTGTCTCTCTCACGAGCAGTGCTGTCATTCAAATTTCAGCACTGACACAGCGGACAGCGCGCCTGCATGAAATGCATGCTCCGGAGGCGATCTTTTTTCAGTTAGTTTTGCCTCTTCACAGAGATTTTTCTGTGGAGATTTTTTCTATTTTTTAAACAAGTACGAAAAATACCTGCAGGCTATTCGTGCTAACGTTAGCTACTCCAGGCATAAGTTAGACCAGTTCTGCCAGTAAAATCGTGTTGTTTAAACAGGGTTACACAATGCTATGCTCTATAATTTCAGCTAAGCTTGAATGAAAATTGAGCTAGCTAACTGAAAATGAAAAGACAACAACTTTGTCCAAACACGGTTCTAAATGACAGAAAATTCAACTGGAAAAAAAATCCAAACCTTCTCCTAAGTCCGGAAAAAAAGATAAATTTATGTGAACTTACTCAGTGGACAGCTCCAGACATCAGAGGTGAGCAGGTAGCCTTCCTGTGACTGCTCACACACAAGCTGCAAAAAAACTGTCAACTGTTGATTTTCAAATTTATTTTTCCCACACTTTTCACCTTCCCACAATGCTCTGCTGTTTACAGTAATCCTGTAAAAAAAAAGGGCCTTCTCTTAAAGTGCTGTAATCACATTTTTTTCTCCCAGATTGCATTGCAGTTTACAGTATGATACTGCAGTTTTACAGTAAAATACTGCTCAGATTTTACTGTAAATTTACAGAAAAGGGTTACAGTGTAGAGTAAACTAGAGAATGCATTTCCTGATGGAAATACGGGTGAATGCTGGAAGCTGAATGAGCTGAATAAATCGTTGAAACAATGTTGAATTAAATGTATGATTTGAATGTATTTTGTAGTTTGTCTTTTTGACAAATTTTGACCGTTTTATGGCAGATACTGCACTTTGCCTTGGTTTAACTCCAATGGAATTATCCACAAGTTTCCGAACGTCATCTATGGTCAAAACCAGAAGCCAGTTTTGCCGTGTTGGTGGAATTGTACATTTACGTTTCCATGGTTTTCAGTCGTTGTCATAGTTGCGGTAAACGCATCTATTAACGCTGGCTTTTAACACGGATGTCAGTTTGTGTGATATCCACTGTTAAAAGCTGCTGTGATGATCCATGCGTTTTACAGATTTTCAGTGAAAAAAAAAAAAAAAAAATCCATGCATTTACCGCGACTACCGAAACCATGGAAACGTAAACATAAAATTCTACCGGAAGAGCAAAACCGGCAAAACAGGCTACGTTTTAGACGTTCGGAAAAAGGTGGATATAGTGAACTAGAGAATTACGGGTGAAAGCTGGAAGCTGAATGAGCTGAATAAATTGTTGAAACAATGCTGAATTAAATGTGTTTTGTAGTTTGTCTTTTTGACCAGTTTTGACCGTTTTATGGCAGATACTGCACTTTGCCTTGGTTTTACTCCAATGGAATCATAGAGTAAATTATGGGATGTAGGTAGAGTACAGTTACTCTTTGCAGATACTGCACGTTGCCTTGGTTTCACAGAGCTTTTTTGGATGGACAGCTAAATAAAAAGCCCAATAACTCTGGAAATTTTAGCAAAACCAATGTCAAATTCTACCAGGCTGAAGAGAATATGCCTTTACACTTTGATTGGTCAAAAAAAGAAAAGAAAAAAAAGAAAAAATGCAGATACTGCCCTTTGCATTTCTCTAAACATTTGATAAAACAGTTTTACAGTTCAACACAGATCACTGGTAAAAGCTCATCTCTCTCTCTAAACAGTTCACTCATGTGTCAAAACTAAATTTCCTTCTCATATAAATAGTCAGTTTACCCAGAATGCATCATGTCACTGCAGGGCAACATGTTCAGATGTTTTGACCATGGGAACGTTGCGGTATTCCTCGGTTTTCCTGTCCACACATGAAGCTGAAACCGGACTTTTCGGAAAAAGTTCACCCTGGACTCTGGTTACAAGAAACTCCAGTTTCATGAGCCACAACTGCGGTTACGTGTGGATGAAAGAACAAACCGTGAAGAGAAACACACAGTTTCAAAAATACCTGCGGTCGTGTGGACGGCCTCTGAGAATCAACAATCAGTTTAGACCATAGACTGTAAAGAGAAGAGGGGTTTGAACCGCGCCATGTTGGATTCTACTGCCATATTTGGAGAGGTGGAGAGCCCGCCCACTGGCCTCGAAGCAGCGGTCTACGGACCTGTCACTCAACGGTTCTGCGCCCTAATTGGCCAGAACTTTTAACCTAATAACAGTAAAACAGTAGAGTTTAAAAAAAATTCACCCCCCTCAGAGTGTGTGCGGGGGTAGAAACTATCAGTTGAGACCAAAAAAATAAAATGTACCAGGCTGTAAATATGTTTTTTTAAGCTGTAAAGTCGGCTATTTTAACATGGGGGTCTATGGAGAATGCTGCTTTCTGACACCAGCCCCCAGAGGAAGAAGAGGGGATTGCAGCTTGTTGAACGAGGAAGTGACTTCACTTCTCAGACCGACAACTGAACCCTTGTTGGTGATAGCACTCCTAACAGGAAGGCCATTTTAGCCAATCACAAGGTTGGAAAAATTCATACCGGAAAAACAACAATGGCTATTAGTAGGGAGGTTAAGCGACTTTTGACTTCAAGTCATGATGCAAAGGTCCCTGTGTGATCTCACTTGTGTCTTAGGATAGATTTATTTGTATGACCCTAAGGTACTTCCATACCAAAGGGGACCTTTGCATCATGACTTGAGGTCAAAGGCCTATTTTTTGGGCTTAACCTCCCTACTATATGCTAAATGCTAAATGCTAAATAGCACCAGTAACAGCAACTCCGTCAGCTGGTCACGTCTAGAGCTCCACAAGTCTCCATGGATACAATCCAGAATCAGCAATCAGTTTAGATCAATTAGATCTATTCACCTGGACACGGTGCTACTTCATCATTTATAAAGATGAACTGACACATTTACAACGTGATGGAATGAATGAGAAACTCAGTTCTGCAAGGCAAGGCAAGGCAGTTTTATCTGTATAGCCCGTTTTTACCAGCAGTTTGTCTCAAAAGGCTTCACATCCCATCATAACAACATCCTCTGTCCTTAGACCCTCACATCCACTGAGGAAAAACTCCATGGAAAACCCTGTAGTGACCAGTCACCAGGAGGTTTGTCCACGTTGAACTGAGACAAACTGTAATATCACAATGTATCTTCATCATCTTCATCTTCATCTTCATCGTCAGTGTGTGTGTGTGTGTGTAGTTGTGTAGCTGTGATGCTGAACACCAGGGGGAGCTCTGGGCCTGTTCTGCTGCCCACACACACACACACACACACACACACACACTTAAGAGGAATAAAAGAGTCTTCCTCCATTTCTTCTTCTTCTTCTTCTTCTCTCACATCTCCTCTCTGCCCCCCCCTCCTCCCCCCGGAGTCTCTCTCTCTCTCTCTTTTCTTTTTCTCTCTTTGTTTGCAGTTTTCTCAGCTGCAGCGCTCTTCCTCTTCCTCCTCTCTTTCTTCCTCTTCCTCCTCCCTTTCTTCCTCTTCCTCTTCCCATTCTTCCTCTTCTTCTTCCTCCTCTCTTTCTTCCTCTTCTTCCTCCTCTTTCTTCCTCCTCTTCTTCTTCCTCCTCTCCCTCTTCTTCCTCCTCTCTTTCTTCCTCTCCCTCTTCTTCCTCCTCTCTTTCTTCCTCTTCCTCCTCTCTTTCTTCCTCTTCTTCTTCCTCCTCTCTCTCTCTTCCTCTTCCTCTTCTTCTTCCTCCTCTCTTTCTTCCTCTTTCTTCCTCCTCTCTTTCTTCCTCTTCCTCCTCTCTTTCTTCCTCTTTCTCTTCCTCTCTTTCTTCCTCTTCCTCTTCCTCCTCTTCTTCTTCCTCTTCTTCTTCCTCCTCTCCCTCTTCTTCCTCCTCCTCTCTTTCTTCCTCTTCCTCTTCTTCTTCCTCCTCTCTTTCTTCCTCTTCCTCCTCTCTTTATTCCTCTTCTTCTTCCTCCTCTCTTTCTTCCTCTTCTTCTTCCTCTTCTCTCTCTTCCTCTTCTTCTTCCTCCTCTCTCTCTTCCTCTTCTTCTTCCTCATCTCTTTCTTCCTCTTCTTCTTCCTCCTCTCTTTCTTCCTCTTCCTCTTCTTCTTCCTCCTCTTTCTCTTCTTCCTCCTCCTCTCTTTCTTCCTCTTCCTCCTCTCTTTCTCTTCTTCTTTCTCCTCTCTTTCTTCCTCTTCCTCCTCCTCTCTTTTCTTCCTCTTCCTCTTCTTCTTCCTCCTCTCTTTCTTCTTCTTCCTTCTTTCTTTCTTCCTCTTCCTCCTCTCTTTCTTAATCTTCCTCTTCCTCCTCTCTTTCTTCCTCTTCTTCTTCCTCCTCTCTTTCTTCCTCTTCCTCTTCTTCTTCCTCCTCTTTCTCTTCTTCGTCCTCCTTTCTTTCTTCCTCTTCCTCCTCTCTTTCTTCCTCTTTCTCCTTTTCCTCCTCCTCTCTTTCTTCCTCTTCTCTTTCTTCTTCTTCTTCCTCCTCTCTTTCTTAATCTTCCTCTTCCTCCTCTCTTTCTTCCTCTTCCTCTTCTTCTCTTTCTTCCTCTTCTTCTTCCTCCTCTCCCTCTTCTTCCTCCTCTCTCTCTCTCTCTTCCTCTTCCTCTTCCTCTTCTCCCTCTTCTTCCTCCTCTCTTCCTCCTCCTCCTCTTCCTCGCTGTGACGTTCTGTTGGTTCCTCTGACAACAAACTCATGAAGAAGAAAGTTTTTATGAACCTGAACTCAGTGTGTGTGTGTGTGTGTGTGTGTGTGTAGCTGTCACTGCTGGGTGATAATTGGTTAAAACACACACACACACGCACACACACACACACACACACACACACACACACACACACGCACACACACACGCTGGTTAAATTATCGCTCCCCGTCTCTGTGACTGTTTCCCGTTGCCAGGGCAGCGATGATGATGATGATGATGTGTTGTTACCACGGTAACTACTGAAGCAGAACAGCCAGAAGACAGGAGGGGTCAGAGGTCAACCCCCCCCACAATGCAATCCCACAATGCAATGCTCCCCTGACATCTAACCTAAAACAGTAACACTTTACAATAAGGGTCCCTTAATTAACGGTAGTTAGTACATTATTAAGCATTAATTAAGTGTTTAAAAATGTATTAACCATCATTATTATGTATTACTTAGCATTAGGAAACACATTAATTATGTAGCCTGTTAGTAAGCAGTTAATTCATGTTTACTACTCAAAGTTAGTTAATAAAGTATTAAGCATAATGTTGTAATTAGTTATCATTATGTATGCATTACTCAGCATTAATTATACATTAGTTAATATATTAATGCTTAATAATGTGCTAACTAATGTTAATTAAGGGAACCTTATTTCATTTCATTTCATTTCATTTTGATTTATTTCATTCATGGTTCTCACATAGTTGCACATATACATTGTGTACACATTTTCACCATGAATGAAAAGCAGCAGGATGAAGAGAGAACTTATAGTACCGGCCCCTCTCTGTTGTTACAAATTTCATTGGCTTACTTCAACACCAGTATTATTCTCTGTTTCAAAATATCAAAGATAATGAAACATAGTAATGACAAGAAAACAAACAAACAAAATAACGGTAGACACCACTCGTCTATCTATCTTTTTCTTTTTTTCCCTTCTTTTTCTCTTTCTCCTTCTACTTTTTTGTAAATACTTATCTTTTCTTTTTTAAATATTTTCTTAAACTGAGACATACTTTTCAATTCCTTGCTTTGTGAATGCCATACTTTTACACCTGCAACAGAAATACACATTTGTTTTAAGATTTAACCTTGCAAATGAATGTTTAAAATCAAGCTTCAGTCTGTTGTCCCCTTCCTCCAGTTTAAACAAGCTTTGTAAATGTTCTGGTAATGGTTATTGTAAAGTGTTACCAATAACACTTACTGCAGACTGATGTGTTGATTGTAAAACATGTATTTCTTGATGTAAATGTGGTGGTTTGTGTCCGTAGGCTCCAGAGCCCCGAGGCAGCGCTGCTCTTCTGTCCAATACACACAGGAAGCTTCACTTTACATTCAGACTAACTAATGCTACTGATACAGCTGTTAGATTTCATCACTGAGACCAACATTTATCTCCTAGAAATAATGTAACCAGCCGGTGGTAAACCTCTAAAAACCTGTAGGTAAGTTAATTAGCGATGGTTTTCTCCCCCGGGATGACGACGGAGGTTGGCCGGCCGAGCAGCTCTGCAGACCGGCTGCTGTTTCTATATTGTGGAGCTTCACTTCTCTGAAAAACATCGGAGCAAACTTCTAAACAGCCGTCGTTTGGATCAACTGGCCGTAGATTTGGGATCTAAACATTTACTTTCTCACATGAAAACATATTAAAACTTAATAAAGTTACATAATAACAGCGCTACAGTGAGAAATAAAATAGCTTTTCACCTGTTTTACAGCTACCGCTGCCGGTTGCCGCGAAATGCATTCTGGGAAACTTGTATACACTGCAAAAACTCAAAATCTTTCCAAGAATATTTGTCTTACTTCTTGTCAAAATGTCTCATTTCTAGTCAAAACGAATCTCTTTCCACTTAAAATAAGACTCATCACCTAAAAATTTACTTGTTTTTAGATCATTTTCACTTGTTTCAAGCAGATTTTCACTTGAAATAAGTAGAAAAATCTGCCAGTGAAAGCAGGTTTTTCGTGCTTGTAATAAGAATGAAAAACTTGATCCACTATCAGATTTTTCTACTTATTTCAAGTGTAAAATTAGCTTTAAAAAAGTAAAAAAGTGTCTAAAAACAAGATGCTTTTTAAATGTGATGAGTCTTTATTTTGACTAGAAATGACATTTTGACTAGAAATAAGACAAATATTCTTGGTAAGATTTTGAATTTTTGCAGTGTAATGTTACTGCGGTGTGAACGGTGTCGGTCTGCTGACATCACACACACATTCACATACAGGTGTGTGTGTGTGAGTGTGTGTGTGTGTGTGAATGTGTGTGTGTTGCCCTTTAAAGGAAATGATCTGTGCTTCTCCTCAATGTCTCTCACCCTCTAATAAAACTCTCTCTCTCTCTCTCTCTTTTTCATTTCTCTTCTGAAACATATTTTATTCTGTTTGAACTTTTTATTACTGAGAAAAAAAACTTTTCATCTTCATGAAGTTTAATATTCCAGAGTCAGAGTCAGTCATCTATCTATCTATCTATCTATCTATCTATCTATCTATCTATCTATCTATCTATCTATCTATCTATCTATCTATCTATCTATCTATCTGTCTATCTACTCACCTGTCATTGGCTGTGTCTGAATGTTTAGTGATAGTAATGTTCATATATTATAGTGACTGAATTGCAGCACTTCACCACAAAATGTAGCTAGTGAACATCCGATGGCCACTAACCGGTGCAAGATATCCCATCATGCATTGCGGTCACGGATCGCCGTTACCGGCCGTTACAATCGCAGTCGGAACGTTTCAATTATGCGACGTAATACGTAGCCTAATTAACTAGCTTATTAAAGGATAATTTCCGTTTTTTACAATCTGGACCTTATTTCTAGCATAAAATAAGATCATTTTACTCACCCAGACAACTTTGGTGTCATTTGGAGTTGTTTTGATGAAATTAGCCCCAGTGGAGCGGCGCGTATATCCGTATAATGCGAGAACACGGGGCAGCAGAATGCAGCCTCTAAATAACACATTATCCGCCGCAAAACTCGTTCATTTCGCCAATATTTTGTTATGATACATTAGTGCTATTCCCCTCCGAGCCCGTGGTGGCATGTTATCAACATCCGGGGTCTGTAGGTTGACCTACTGACCTCTGACCTGGATGATGTCATCTCCGACCGCTGCCCGGCGCGGCTAACTTGCTACCGCTAATACTATGGTTCGTTTCTGTGTGTTTGTGACTTGTCAGAATAAAATGAGCAGCTGGATGAAGTTCAGCTTCCACAGGCTTCCTCTCCTCAACCTGGACTCACTAAAGCTCCGGCTGGTTGAGATAAAAATGGACCCGAATGCCGAAGCAGAATGATTATTATCAGAATGAGCCGCGCGGCGCTCAGAGATGACATCATCCAGGTCAGAGGTCAGTAGGTCAACCTACAGACCCCGGATGTTGATAACAGCTAACCCCGGACTCAGAGGGGAATAGCACTAGCCTATCAGAACTAAATATTGGCGAAATTAAGGAGTTTTGCGGCGGATAATGTGTTATTTAGAGGCTGCATTGCACTGCTCCGTGCTCTCGCATTATACGGATATACGCGCCGCTCCACTGGGGCTAATTTCGTCAAAACAACTCCAAATGACACCAAAGTTGTCTGGGTGAGTAAAATGATCGTATTTTATGCTAGAAATAAGGTCCAGGTTGTAAAAAACGGAAATTATCCTTTAATTAGCGGAGTAGTGTCTGAAAGTGTTTTTTATTTGACCAGTGAGTCACTATATAGTTACTATACTGAATCCACTATATGATGAGTAGGAAGGAGCCACAGAGGAGCCATTAGTTAACTACTAATTTATCCTGTTGCCATGGTAACTGTAGTTTATGTGCTGACTTTTATTTTGGTGCTCAATGACTCTTATTCTGAATATTAAAGTAAAGTATAGAACTCATTACTGTAACATGAATGTGTGTGTGTATGTGTGTGTGTGTGTGAGAGGTGTCATCCCTCTCATCAATCTGTCACTCTGGAGACGTGTCGGTCTAAACAGAGCTCAGCCAATCAGAGCGCAGGACAGAGGAGGAGGGGGAGGAGGGGGAGGGGAGGCAGGAACGGAGGTGAAGTCGCACCAATTTACCTGTTGGGGCTGTGGGAGGGAAACACACACACACACACACACAGCAATGATAAAAGCTTCTCACCTTATTTACATGTCCTGGTTTAAATCTGGAGAAAAGAAACTGGACTGAACCAGTTTAACTGGAGCAGAATATCACAGTGTACATAGTAGGCTACATAGTGTAGATTGTAACTAGTACATAGTGTCGATAGTAAACTGTAAATTATTACATAGTGTACAAACTGTAGATAGTAAACTAGTACATAGTGTAGATAAGGGGTCTTATATAAACCATTAAGCTGGAGATTTACACTGCTGACTTGTATCATCAGAACAGACATATCCTGTGATTTACCTCCGACGGCCGCATCAACCGTCGGTAAATGTGACGGTCTAGCCTTCGGAGCATTTCCTGATCCCAACGTAAACAATGGCCGAACCTTAAACATTTAAAAGTGGCGCTTGCAACGGCTCTACCGCTCCTCACTTTTTTTTTTAAAGAAGTAGAATCAATACAAGGGCAGTTATCATTAATATACTAATAAACAAACCATTGAACAGCAGCCGGGGGGCTAAGCTTCAGGCTATTAAGGCTATTAAGTGAATAGAGAATAAAGAGCAGAGTGATATGTTTTCATAGCTTTCTTATTATTTGAGTCAGATGCTTTGCCTCCGCTCCTCACCTGTGCAGCCAGAGCAGAGCTCAGCAGCGGGCAGCCACACCTCCGAGCCGGCCGCAGAGTCGGGTTACCGTGGCTACAGCACAGAGCTGCTACCGTTCGACAGCTAGCGGCTAGGTTGCTAATAACAACAACGGTGCAGCAAAGCATCTTGGGATACGGGAGGCCGCGAAGGATACTAGCGGTGCATCCTCCGAATGCAGGGGAAAGGAGGACGCTGCAGGCTGCATCTGGAGGAGCCTTCAACAGCCTTCACTCAGCGCTGTGACGTCATCGGCCTTCACATCCACCCTCCGAAGGCTGCAGCCCCTGAACTGGGACACAGCTATAGACCGAATCTCCTTGTTGTTTACATTCTACTTCCTGGTAGAAAACCAGCTGTAATTTGAATGAGATCAATAGTAACGAACGAGAGTTTAGCTATATGCTATATCGTATTTTTCACGCCCTATCACCGTTTAGACAAATCTGAAATGATTGAAGAAACATTACTATTTCTGTGTGTGTGTTTTGTGTTGCTATGTGTTGTATTTATTCAGTTTGGGGGAATCACAGTGTCTAGAAAGCATCAGTGGCTCAGCTGACAGGGACAGCTAACAGCAGCTAAGCTAATGGTGGCTAAGCCAACGGTAGCTAAGCTAACAGCGGTAGCTAAGCTAACAGCGGTAGCTAAGCTAACAGCGGTAGCTAAGCTAACGGCGGTAGCTAAGCTAACAGCGGTAGCTAAGCTAACGGCGGTAGCTAAGCTAACAGCAGGACGTCAGCTGTTAAAACCCTCCCGTTGTGGGACACCACATGAAACTACTCCAGTTAGCTCAGTCATGTTGGAACTCAGATATCCGCTGGAGAAAATATTTTTTCATGGAGCGTTTATTGAGTCACTGAGTTATTAAAGTTAAACAGGTAGCTAACCGTTAGCCCGGCTAATCTATGATAACCATGACTAATTACAAAAATGTGCACACAGAAATAGTAATGTTTGTCCAGTCATTGGTTTTATAAACTTTACAAACATCAGATTAGTCTAAACGGTGATATAGTGACATGAAAAAGTAGATATATATAGGGAAACTCTCGTCCATCACTATTGTTCTCATGCTGGTTTTCTACCAGGAAGTAGAATGTAAACAACAAGGAGATTCGTCCTATAGGCTATCAGTTAAGTGAAGTTCCCTACGGCAGATTCCCTGAGCAGGGAGTAGTGAACTCTGTCCAAGGAAACTGTGGATCGGAACGCAGCCCCAGTGTCTGTGAGGTCGGTTCATAAACGCTGACGACTGTTATAACCACGGCTACAACTGACTGTGTGTGTGTGGTGTGGTGTGTGTGAGTGTGTGTGTGTGATCTCTGTCTTGTTTAATGAGGAGGTGGGAACCCCCCCCCCCCCCTCCTCTCCACCTGTGGTGCGTTCAGGCGTGTCAGATCAAACAGTGTAAACCACTGAAGCTGTGAAGCTGCGAGTGTCGGAGCTAATGAGCGGATGTCCGTCCATCCAGGTGGAAAAGTGTGTGTGTGTGTGTGTGTGTGTGTGTGTGTGTGTGTCTGTGTGTGTGTGTGTGTGTGTGTGTGTGTGTGTGTGTGTGTGTGTGTGTGTGTGTGAACCTGTTGTAACAGCAGACATTAGTGGACTTGACCCTGCTCTCTCTCTCTTCACACCTGATGCTCGTCTCATGCAGGTGCAGCACAGTCACAGTTAAAGGGCCAGTCCGACATGTTTTTACATGAACCGACACGTTGTCATGTCGTCACGGAGACAGCTTGTTCTTTAGTTCTGTTTTTTTTATTTCTTTTTTATATATATATTTGACTGTGACGACTGACACACACACACACACACACACACACACACACAGACACACACACGCGGATGTGAAATATTCATGTGTGTCACTGGAGCCGCTGTCATATGTTGGAAAAAGAGTCGTTTTAACATCACAATATACTGTCACCGACACACTGATCCATTATTAACACACATCATATGACACACACGCACGCACACATGCACACCTACACACACACACACACATAGGCTACACACACACACACACACACAGACCACGGGCTTTCAGAAACACTCTATAATAATTTATCTTGAATTAAATATTGATCTGGTTTTAATATTTATCCTGCTTTTAGGCGCCTGCCTCTCTGCCGGAACACACACACACAGACACACACACACACACACACACACACACACACACACAATTTAAATTTTAAAAAACGACAAAATAAGACTGTTCTTCCCAGAGCTGTTTAAGTTTTAACACAAACTGACGACAAAAAGTGGTAAAAGGCTCCAACACACATCTGGATAAGTGTGTGTGTGTGTGTGTGTGTGTGTGTGTGTGTGTGTGTGTGTGTGTGTCATGTTTATTTCAGTGAACATCAGCTCTGGTTAGAACTCGATGTCTTTGATCAAATAATCATGAACTTTGACATTTGTCACATTAACGTTTAGAAAATAGATTTTGACCTGATCAATATTTGATCTGATTGAAGTCGTCTGTCGTCAATATTCTAACAGTTTGTCTGAGAGCTTCGAGCTCAGCTGCTCATCAACACACACACACACACACACACACACACACACACACACACACACACACACACACACACACACACACACACAGTCAGTAGATTTCAAAGTAAAAGCCTTTTTCTGTCGCCACTGATCAGATTCAGCTTATTGGAACCAATGAAATTATGAATGAATGAATCAAAGTTTATGAAAGCGATGTCATAAAAATAAGCTCTCCTGCTTCTACACGTCTACGCGTCTTACTGCTGAGTCAGAGTGAGGTCACACACCTGGACAGGTGAGTGTCTCATCAGTCCAGTCTGAGGGCAGATTCACACCTGCTTTGTTCCGATTCAGCAACTAAACCGATACCACTGTTGCATTCTTTTTTTGGGATCGTTTGTCGGCCAAAGTTGTGAACAAATGCCATTTTCTAACAAACTCTTCTCTTATTGGTCAGAAAAAAAAGAAGGCAAGGCATCTTTATTTATATAGCAGCGCATTTCATACCAAGGCAACTCAATGTGCTTTACATAAAGACAAAACATTAAAAAAAGAAGCATAAGACAGAATAAAAACAAACAAAACACTAAAAACAGAGCAAATAAAAGTAAAATAAAAGAAAATAGATAAAGTTTTAAGTTCTCAGCTATAAGCACGTGAAAAGAGAAATGTTTTTAACCTGGATTTAAAAGTGCTGACAGTTGGGGCTGATCTCAGGTCTGCTGGTAGTTTGTTCCACTTGTGAGCAGCATAACAGCTAAATGCTGCTTCACCAAGAATTAGCGTATTGAAAATTAAAATGCGACACGGTCCAATCTGCTGTTGAAGCTCAGACCAGACCCAGTCTGGGTCTTCTGTGTAGCCTTTTTCAGCCATTATCCGACCCGAACACAGCAAAAAAAAAGAAAAAAAAAAAGAAGAAGTGACCGGAGTGATCCTCGACCAGAACTCGGCCTGAATCAGCGCGGGTGAGTCCGAACCAGCAGCCTGGTCGTTGAGAACCACTGAAGTGTGTTGTGTGTTGTGTCGGTTTCTGTGTCGATTGTGTTCTCACTGCAGACGAACCGCTCCGGGGCTCGATTGGACACGAGCCGAAACCACCTCTCCCAAGCGATCTTGGCCCGCTTGTTTTGTTCTGCATGCAAGCCTGATATGTGCTGTGTTCTAGAGGTCTTCGGAAAAACCCGCCAACCCGAAAACCTGAGGTTCCGACCCGACCGGTAGAGTTTGTCTCGGGTCTCGGGTCTCTTATTGTGAAAGGCCGGGTCCTACAGTACCTGAGAGGACCCGGCGATTGGCTGTCACAGCTGTCAATCACCCCCCCCCTCCCCCGTCCGTCCAATGCGAGGCTGCGAGCTGCCTGTGTGACTTAGAGTGCCTATAGAGAGACTGATGTCACGTGATCAAAACAACTACACGACTCTGATGATGACGTCAAAGGTGACAGTTCAAGCAGAAGTTAGAGCCGAGGTCAGGACTCGGGGCAGTTAAACAGTTTGTTTATTAACGTAACGTTATGGTTAATGGTTCAAAATAGTTAAACAATCGAGTTGCCGTAGCGTGTTGTTACCGCGGTAACGTTACGCTCCGCAAAGCACAATGGCAACTCCAACATTATAACGTTAATTAAACAAGAGGAAATGACCGGTGGATTGGCGTTAGCAACGGCTAAGAAGAAGGATTACAGTGACCATCTAAACAAGAAAATGACGACGTGGATTTATTTCTGTTTACATCACGTTATGGCCGGGGGACCGGGGGGTACTGGCAGCGGAAGAAGACTACGTTTAGGTAAGAAACAGAAAGTAGTAGCTAATAAAAACAAGTCTTATTTAACACTAGACAACTTGTATTAAATCATAAAGCAACTCGGGCATTTCGGGTCCACGGGTTTTTAAGGGTTCGGCTCGGGTTCGGAACTCATATTTACAATAATAGCTCGGGGCCAGTCGGCTCCGGGTCCAATTTTCACGGGTCCATTTGGGTTCGGGTCCGTCAAATTGGACCCGTGAAGACCTCTAGTGTGTTCACATCTGAACCAAACGAACCGATCTCCAACATGAATCGCTCCCTGTTCCGGAACAACTGGTGCAATCGATCCGGGTGTGAAAGCTCCCTGAGGTTCTGGTTCCGGACTGGTCCTCTTCCTCCTCAAACTGGTGCTGATGCTGTTACCATGGCGATAATTAATTGTTGTCAATTCATGTCATCCTGTGTCATCATCATCATCATCATCATCACAACAACACTTCTGCTTCTGTTAAAAAGTGAAGATGAATTCTACCAACAGTATCTCTCTTACACACACACACACACACAGACACACACACACACACAGACACACACACACACACACACACACACACACACACACAAATAAGACAAGGTCAAGACCTCATATTCTCACATCTCCGCTCCGTTCCCCCCGACGACGCCGACACACACCTCACATCAGAGTGTGTGTGTGATATTTTAATAGCAGTCAGGTTGGTGGTAATTACAGTCGGCTGCTGTCGGCACGGCAACAGCAGCAAAATACAAATATGACATAACACACACACACACACACACACAGAGTTAACGTGTGTGTGTGTGTGTGTGTGTGTGTGTCGTAAGGGAGGAAGGAAAGAAGGAAAGTAGGAAGGGGGGAAGGAAGGAGAGAAAGAAGGAAGAAGGGAGGGAAAGAAGGATGGAAGGAAGGAGGGAAAGAAGGAAGAATGGAAGGAAAGAAGAAAGGAAGGAAGGAAGGAAGGAAGGAGGGAAAGAAGGAAGAATGGAAGGAAAGAGGGAGGGAAAGAAGGATGGAAGGGAGGAAGGATGGAGGGAAAGAAGGAAGAATGGAAGGAAAGAAGGAAGGAGGGAAGGAAGCAAGGAAGGAAGGAGGGAAAGGAGGGAAGGAAGGAAGGAAGGAAGGAGGGAAAGAAGGAAGAATGGAAGGAAGGAGGGAGGGAAAGAAGGAGGAAAGGGAGGAAGGAAGGAGGGAAAGAAGGAAGAATGGAAGGAAGGAAGGAGGGAAAGAAGGAAGAATGGAAGGAAGGAGGGAAAGAAGGAAGAATGGAAGGAAAGAAGAAGGGAAGGAAGGAAGGAAGGAGGGAAAGAAGGAAGAATGGAAGGAAGGAGGGAGGGAAAGAAGGATGGAAGGGAGGAAGGAAGGAGGGAAAGAAGGAAGAATGGAAGGAAAGAAGAAAGGAAGGAGGGAAGGAAGGAAGGAAGGAGGGAAAGAAGGAAGAATGGAAGGAAAGAAGAAAGGAAGGAGGGAAGGAAGGAAGGAAGGAGGGAAAGAAGGAAGAATGGAAGGAAGGAGGGAGGGAAAGAAGCAAGGAAAGAGGAAGGAAAGAAGGAAAGAAGAAAGGAAGGAGGGAAGGAAGCAAGGAAGGAAGGAAGGAGGGAAAGAAGGAAGAATGGAAGGAAGGAGGGAGGGAAAGAAGGAAGAATGGAAGGAAGGAGGGAGGGAAAGAAGGATGGAAGGGAGGAAGGAAGGAGGGAAAGAAGGAAGAATGGAAGGAAAGAAGAAAGGAAGGAGGGAAGGAAGCAAGGAAGGAGGGAAAGAAGGAAGAATGGAAGGAAGGAGGGAGGGAAAGAAGGATGGAAGGGAGGAAGGAAGGAGGGAAAGAAGGAAGAATGGAAGGAAAGAAGAAAGGAAGGAAGGAAGGAAGGAAGGAGGGAAAGAAGGAAGAATGGAAGGAAAGAGGGAGGGAAAGAAGGATGGAAGGGAGGAAGGATGGAGGGAAAGAAGGAAGAATGGAAGGAAAGAAGGAAGGAGGGAAGGAAGCAAGGAAGGAAGGAGGGAAAGGAGGGAAGGAAGGAAGGAAGGAGGGAAAGAAGGAAGAATGGAAGGAAGGAGGGAGGGAAAGAAGGAGGAAAGGGAGGAAGGAAGGAGGGAAAGAAGGAAGAATGGAAGGAAGGAAGGAGGGAAAGAAGGAAGAATGGAAGGAAGGAGGGAAAGAAGGAAGAATGGAAGGAAAGAAGAAGGGAAGGAAGGAAGGAAGGAGGGAAAGAAGGAAGAATGGAAGGAAGGAGGGAGGGAAAGAAGGATGGAAGGGAGGAAGGAAGGAGGGAAAGAAGGAAGAATGGAAGGAAAGAAGAAAGGAAGGAGGGAAGGAAGGAAGGAAGGAGGGAAAGAAGGAAGAATGGAAGGAAAGAAGAAAGGAAGGAGGGAAGGAAGGAAGGAAGGAGGGAAAGAAGGAAGAATGGAAGGAAGGAGGGAGGGAAAGAAGCAAGGAAAGAGGAAGGAAAGAAGGAAAGAAGAAAGGAAGGAGGGAAGGAAGCAAGGAAGGAAGGAAGGAGGGAAAGAAGGAAGAATGGAAGGAAGGAGGGAGGGAAAGAAGGAAGAATGGAAGGAAGGAGGGAGGGAAAGAAGGATGGAAGGGAGGAAGGAAGGAGGGAAAGAAGGAAGAATGGAAGGAAAGAAGAAAGGAAGGAGGGAAGGAAGCAAGGAAGGAGGGAAAGAAGGAAGAATGGAAGGAAGGAGGGAGGGAAAGAAGGATGGAAGGGAGGAAGGAAGGAGGGAAAGAAGGAAGAATGGAAGGAAAGAAGAAAGGAAGGAGGGAAGGAAGGAAGGAAGGAAGGAGGGAAAGAAGGAAGAATGGAAGGAAGGAGGGAGGGAAAGAAGCAAGGAAAGAGGAAGGAAGGAAGGAAAGAAGAAAGGAAGGAGGGAAGGAAGCAAGGAAGGAAGGAAGGAAGGAAAGAGGAAAGAAGGAAGAATGGAAGGAAGGAGGGAGGGAAAGAAGGATGGAAGGAAGGAAAAAGGGAGGGAAAGAAGGATGGAAGGGAGGAAGGAAGGAGGGAAAGAAGGAAGAATGGAAGGGAAGAGGGAGGGAAAGAAGGAAGAAAGAACGGAAGGGAGGAGGGAGGGAAAGAAGGATGGAAAGAGGAAGGAAGGAAGGAAAGAAGAAAGGAATGAAGGAGGGAAGGAAAGAAGAATGGAAGGAAAGAGGGAGGGAAAGAAGGATGGAAAGAGGAAGGAAGGAAGGAAAGAAGAAAGGAATGAAGGAGGGAAGGAAAGAAGGAAGGGAGGAAGGAAGGAGGGAAAGAAGGAAGAATGGAAGGAAAGAAGAAAGGAAGGAGGGAAGGAAGGAAGGAAGGAAGGAGGGAAAGAAGGAAGAATGGAAGGAAGGAAGGAGGGAAAGAAGGAATAATGGAAGGAAAGAGGGAGGGAAAGAAGGATGGAAAGAGGAAGGAAGGAAGGAAAGAAGAAAGGAATGAAGGAGGGAGGGAAAGAAGGATGGAAGGGATGTGTGTGTGTGTGTGGTTTGACTCGTCAGTCAGATGATGTCATCGTATTCATTTAACAGTATTGTAATAAAACTCATCTTTAACTCGGTGATGTGAGGACATGATTGATACCGCTCTGTCTGTGTGTGTGTGTGTGTGTGTGTGTGTGTGTGTGTGTGTGTGTGTCTGTGTGTGTGTGTGTGTGTGTGTGTGTCTCTGTGTGTGTGTGTGTGTGTGTGTGTGTGTGTGTGTGTGTGTGTGTGTGTGTGTGTCGAGGGCTGTTGAAGAAAATAGCTGCAGAGAGAAAAAGAGTTGTCCATCTCTGAATACTGATGATATTCAACTGTCTGCCCCAACTCCCCTGACACACACACACACACACACACGCACACACACACACACACACACACACACACACACACACACACGCACACACACACACACACACACACACACAAACACACACACACACACACACACACACACACTGTAACACTGTGAGAGGAGATTGGTATTCCTGTCAGAGGAGGATGATGGAGGATGAAGAGTGACTGGCAGTCGTCCATTTACATCTCTGTCCACCTGTCTGTCTGTCTGTCTGTCTGTGGGCCGGACACGCAGACAGACAGGTAGACACAGACAGACAGACAGACAGACAGACAGACAGGTGGACAGACAGACAGGTGGACAGACAGACAGACAGAGAGATAGATAGATAGATAGATAGATAGATAGATAGGTTGTGTCCGAAATCACTCCCTCATTCCCTCCTCCCTACTCACTATAGTGAATTCACTATAGTGACTATATAGTGACTCACTGGTCAAATAAAAAAACACTTTCAGACACGACTCCGCCGCACAGTTAATGACGTATTACGTTGCATAATTAAAACGTTCCGACCGTGATAATAACGGCCGGTGTAGTTACCATGGATACAACCATGGTAACGGCCGGTGTAGAGGAGTAAAGCAATATATTAAGCGGTAATATATATATTTAAGCATCAAATATGTTCAATCAAACCCACATAGTTTGAAACAACGTTCAAAACACACACAGCCAGTGTCACAACTAAGCATAAAGTCCGCTAGCTTAATGCTAACGTATAATGTAAAACCTCATAGACGGGCTAACAGAAATTAGCATCGCTATCCAGAGTCTGTGGTCACTTTATAACACTTGTTAGGAAATTTGCTCCGACGTTTGTTGTGGGAGTCTGTGGAAGCTGCGACCGGAACAACACTGGCAGCTGGACACATTTATTGAGGCTGCTGCACTACTGCATTTATTTGGTAGCTACACCGGTCACTACTGCATTTATTTGGTAGCTACACCGGTCACTACTTCATTTATTTGGTAGCTACACCGGTCACTACTTCATTTATTTGGTAGCTACACCGGTCACTACTGCATTTATTTGGTAGCTACACCGGTCGCTACTTCATTTATTTGGTAGCTACACCGGTCACTACTGCATTTATTTGGTAGCTACACCGGTCACTACTTCATTTATTTGGTAGCTACACCGGTCGCTACTTCATTTATTTGGTAGCTACACCGGTCGCTACTGCATTTATTTGGTAGCTACACCGGTCGCTACTGCATTTATTTGGTAGCTACACCGGTCGCTACTGCATTTATTTGGTAGCTACACCGGTCGCTACTTCATTTATTTGGTAGCTACACCGGTCGCTACTGCATTTATTTGGTAGCTACACCGGTCGCTACTGCATTTATTTGGTAGCTACACCGGTCGCTACTGCATTTATTTGGTAGCTACACCGGTCGCTACTTCATTTATTTGGTAGCTACACCGGTCGCTACTGCATTTATTTGGTAGCTACACCGGTCACTACTGCATTTATTTGGTAGCTACACCGGTCACTACTGCATTTATTTGGTAGCTACACCGGTCACTACTTCATTTATTTGGTAGCTACACCGGTCACTACTTCATTTATTTGGTAGCTACACCGGTCGTTCTGGACCGGTGTGGTAACGGCCATCCATGACCGCAATGCATGATGGGATATCTTGCTCCGGTTAGTGACCATCGGATGTTCACTACATTTGGCGGTGAATTGTGGGATAGATTCAGTCACTAGATAGTGAACATTAATAATCACTAAACATTCAGACACCACTACAAAATGGCCTGGTCACTATATAGTGAGTAGGGGGTGATTTCGGACACAGACATAGATAGATAGATAGACAGACAGACAGACAGACAGGTAAAGGCTCTGATTGACAGTTTGTTCAGTCAGGATCTTTGGTGAAGACGAGGCGATGAGAGCCAGATAATGGAAAATCACACACACACACACACACACACACACACACACACACACACACACACACACACACACACACACACACACACACACACCGGGAGTTCTCGTTCTCGTTCTCGTTCTGCAGCCTCAGACTCGTCAGTTTCCTCTTCTCCTCTGGTAAAATAAAATAACAGCAGCTCAAGTAAGTGTCACGGTGCGAACTGCTCCTTTAACTGCCGTCAGCCTGCAGCGTTTCATTAACACACAGATTAAACACAGGCAGAGGTGATGGAAGCACACACACACACACAGAAGTAGCATGACAGATCAGCTGCAGGGAGACACAGTTCATGATGTTGATGAAGAATTTCAATCAAACTGTGGAAAAACTTGGAAACATCTCCACATCATCATCGGTCCGGTGTCGGCTCATCATCAACTCCTTCTCCTCTAGATGTGGTCTGTGGTCTATCACTCTGCTCTTAGAGTCATTATACCGGCGATAGTTATAGCACTCATCATTGTAATCTGTACACAAAAGTAGGTTGGTCTTCCCTGTCAGAAAGACACAGCGATCACTGGCATCTCTTCATCTTTAAAGGGATAGTAGCATTTTTTTAAAGTGGGGTTGTATGATCTCCAAATAGCCCTTAATTGCAGTAGAAGACTCTCTGCACTCCTCCCGTTAGCAACGCCAGCCCATAATAGCCCTGCCCAGAGATTTACAACATACAGTGTTGTGAACAGACCCAAAGAAACGGCCTATTTTCACGGCCTAAAAGAGGTTTTACGATCAGCAGTTGGTTTGGTCCAAATAAAAACTGTGTTTTTCCTGCACTTTGAAGGGCTGGAAAAAATTATATTATAGTGAACAATGGAACTGTGTATTTTTTCTCAGGTAAAACCTCTTTTAGGCCGTGAAAATAGGCCGTTTCTTTGGGTCTGTTCACAACACTGTATGTTGTAAATCTCTGGGCAGGGCTATTATGGGCTGGCGTTGCTAACGGGAGGAGTGCAGAGAGTCTTCTACTGCAATTAAAGTACTTAGGGGCTATTTGGAGATCATACAACCACACTTTAAAAAAAAATGCTACTATCCCTTTAAAGCCATTACTGAAAAATTCCCACCATACATTACGACACTGTTAGATTTAAATCAAGGTTCATATTCAACTCGCTCCAATGACTGGCTCACCTTTAAAGTCCCCCGGGTACAAACTGAACTTGGTAAATCTGCATTTTGCTATGATGCCCCTGCTTCTTGGAACGATCTTCAACTCACACTTAAAATCAATGCTCCTCCATCCTATCAACATTATAAAAATATCATCTCAAACCTCTTTACCACAGTTTGTAACTGTGGGTAAAACTAGACATGTTTTAGATCAGAAGTCACTTTAAATGCTGCACTATGCACTCATTGATCCGTACTTATCTTACTGTGTTGAGGTATGGGGGGGAAACACATATAAAAGCACTTTACAAAAAATTTGCATTTTACAAAAAAGAGTCATAAGGATGGTTCATCATGCTGGGCACCTTGATCATACAAATCCTTTGTTTTTAAAATCGGGTATTTTAAGATTTGAGGACCTGGTCAAATTCAAAACGGGTCAGATTTTGTTTAAAGCCTGGAATAGGTTGCTATGATTTAAGAGGGAACTGTAACTTTAAACAATCTACCATCCATTCTACCCTGAAAAGTTTTAGCATCTATTTTTGTGGTGTAAAAATGTGGAATAGACTAGATGAGGATATAAAAATGTGCAATAACTTAAAACAATTTAAAAGTAAGTACAAACACACACTCTTGGACAGCTATAAAGAACTGGACTGATAATTTTACTCTTTTTATTTATATTTATAATCACGGTCTTATTTCATATTAAAGCATTATGTTTTTAATCTTGTGAATTGTATGGAACTACAGATGTAGCTACTGTATGACATGAATCACAATGTGGCGGGGGGGCTGAACTTGATAAGCTTTGCTTCCTTCAGCCCCTTCTCAAACTTGCACAGTATCATTGTTGTTTTGTTTCTTGTTACATAGATTGTTTGTCTTTTGATGTGCTTGTTTGAGACAAATAAAAATCAAATCAAATCAAGTTTTTAAAATTTGAAATGAATCAGATGTGTTTAACTTGTGTAACTGTGTTTTATCCTATGTCCTATACAGTATGTGACTTATATGTGCTGTGCGTTGTGTTTCTCTTTGAATATTGCTGTGATCTCGACGACAAAATGCAAATGAGGGTAAAACCTCAATGTCCTTTCGAATAATAATAAATAAAGGTTTGAAATGAAAATTAAAATCATCGGTCCGGTGTCGGCTCATCTCTGGCTCACTCTTGGCTTAGTGTTGGCTGTGGAGGATGGTGTGGCTCCCTGAGCATCATGGGAAAATCATGGTAGGACAAACACGGGACTAAAGTCTTAACACACACACACACACACACACACACACACACACATACATTCTGCTCTTGGCTGTTGAAGCCTTATTATCAGAGTTTATCTGCTCTGTTTCATTAAAGAGTTTCCTATGGCAAAGATCACACACACACACACACACACACACACACACACACACACACACACACACACACACACACACACACACACACACACACACAGTCCCTGTAGAGACTGTTCAATAACAGAAACATACTAATTAATACTAAAACTGACACACACCTTCTCTCTCTCTGTTTATCTGTCCACTGTGTCGGTGCTCGCTCGCCCTCTGCCTCACTAATTGCCTGGATGGCTGACATCATTATGCTGAAGTGTGTGTGTGTGTGTGTGTGATGCTGAAGTGTGTGTGTGTGATGCTGAAGTGAGTCTTCTCTTAATTAGCCTCCACTTCCCTCTCTCACCTCCTGCAGAGCTCTTTGATTAAACCAGTTTACATGTTAACACTGTGATCATCTGACACACACTCACACACACTCACACACTCACACACACACTCACACACGGAGAGAGAGAGAGAGAGAGAGATGGGTAAGTGATGAGATTATTAGTGTTAGAGATAAAACAAGGAAACAGAGAAGACAAAGAGGAGGAGGAGGAGGAGAAGAAAGTGAACACTCTGTTTCCTCCTCTAGCATGTTGTTGCTAACAGCCATTAGCATGTTAATGGGCCTGTTTACACACGCCGTACATGTGTGTAAATAAATTGGTTAGCGTAGCAGCGGGCTAATGAGGCTAATTAGAGAAACACTGCAGTAGGCAGTTAACATCTAAGTAAACACACACACACAACACTAACAAACAGAGTGTGTGTGTGTGTGTGTTTTGAGGATGTGGGCGGAGCTCTGTGACAGTGCTGTGATGTGGCTAATAGTCGTCTCTGACAGAGGATCAATGACAACGCTGATCAGTTGTCATATTGGTCCAATCAAAGATACTCTATTACTATCAATATTACAAACTGCTCCAACGATATGAAATGGTACAGCTTCACTTCCTGTCTCCTAAATTGTTAAAGTTGTCAGTAGAGTAAAGTGAGCTGCTTATATTTTCTTATAATATTTAATATAACATTAAATATTTACACAGCTAACAGTCATATTTAACATTATGAACATTAATTAGTTGTTGTTACCTAGGACAATGTCAAACTTTTTACATCAAGGACCTAAATTGACACAAATTAGACCACGGACCCCCATTGGACATCATTTTGACACCGGAAATACACAAATATTTGTTCTGAGACTGAAGAAGGTTACTTTTTTAGTCAATGTTTAGCTACATTCAAATTAGGAACAGAATGGCATGAATTTGTGGAAATATTGGAGATACAGATCTGGAGAGAGTGTGTCGTTGAGACAGAGACAGGTCTGGAACAAAGTTTATTTTCTCCTGATTTGTCTGAAATTTGTCCATTTTAGTGTCTAAATGTTCAAAAGGAGTTGTGTCTGTGATAAAATGAGTCCAATATTTACTTCAGTGACTCTGGAGCGAAAGAATCGACCAGAATCTGAGCTCACATTCACTCAATAGACTCAAGACCTGCTGATGCTGCTGGTACCCTAAAGGGGGCGGAGTCAAGGTCTGCCGGTCTCCTAAAGGGGGCGGAGTCATGGTCTGTTGGTCTCCTAAAGGGGGCGGGGTCACGGTCTGCTGGTCCCCTAAAGGGGGTGGAGTCACGGTCTGCTGCTGGTCTCCTAAAGGGGGCGGGGTCACGGTCTGCTGGTCTCCTAAAGGGGGCGGAGTCACGGTCTGCTGGTCTCCTAAAGGAGGCGGAGTCACGGTCTGCTGGTCTCCTAAAGGGGGCGGGGTCACGGTCTGCCGGTCTCCTAAAGGGGGCGGAGTCACGGTCTGCTGGTCTCCTAAAGGGGGCGGGGTCACGGTCTGCCGGTCTCCTAAAGAGGGCGGGGTCACGGTCTGCTGGTCTCCTAAAGGGGGTGGAGTCATGGTCTCCTGAAGGAGGCGGAGTCACGGTCTGCTGGTCTCCTAAAGGGGGCGGAGTCACGGTCTGTTGGTCTCCTAAAGGGGGCGGAGTCACGGTCTGCTGGTCTCCTAAAGGGGGCGGAGTCAAGGTCTACTGGTCTCCTAAAGGGGGCGGAGTCACGGTCTGCCGGTCTCCTAAAGGGGGCGGAGTCACGGTCTGCTGGTCTCCTAAAGGGGGCGGAGTCACGGTCTGCTGGTCTCCTAAAGGGGGCGGAGTCACGGTCTGCTGGTCTCCTAAATGGGGCGGAGTCACGGTCTGCCTGTTGGTCTCCTAAAGGGGGCGGAGTCACGGCCTGCTGGTCTCCTAAAGGGGGCGGAGTCACGGTCCGCTGGTCTCCTAAAGGGGGCGGAGTCACGGTCTGCTGGTCTCCTAAAGGGGGCGGAGTCACGGTCTGCTGGTCTCCTAAAGGGGGCGGAGTCACGGTCTGCCGGTCTCCTAAAGGGGGCGGAGTCACGGTGGCGAAGTCATTGTCTGCCGGTCTCCTAAAGGGGGCGGAGTCACGGTCCGCCGGTCTCCTAAAGGGGGCGGAGTCGAGGTCTGCTGGTCTCCCAAAGGGGGCGGAGTCACGGTCCGCCGGTCTCCTAAAGGGGGCGGAGTTATGGTCTGTTGGTCTCCTAAAGGGGGCGGAGTCACGGTCTACTGGTCTCCTGAAGGGGGCGGAGTCACGGTCTGCTGGTCTCCTAAAGGGGGCGGAGTCACGGTGGCGAAGTCATTGTCTGCCGGTCTCCTAAAGGGGGCGGAGTCACAGTCTGCCGGTCTCCTAAAGAGGGCGGAGTCACGGTCTGCCGGTCTCCTAAAGGGGGCGGAGTCACGGTCCGCCGGTCTCCTAAAGGGGGCGGAGTCACGGTCTGCCGGTCTCCTAAAGGGGGCGGAGTCACGGTCCGCCGGTCTCCTAAAGGGGGCGGAGTCACGGTCCGCCGGTCTCCTAAAGGGGGCGGAGTTATGGAGAAACCCACAGGACACTGATACAGGAAACTGACTCATAGTGGAGCGTCTTGGTTTCTAAACCGCCTTTGCTCCGACTGCGTAACTGTGTCAACAGGAAGTGAACAGGAAGTCTTTGATGATGTCATCTGTTCAGCGCCTGAGGAGAACGATGCGTTTGAGGACTGTCAAGATAAAACTCACTTTAATGGTCAAAGGTCACCTCACTGTAAGTCAGAGGACACACACACAGTCAAATCAAACTGAACTACTATAAATAGTGTGTGTGTGTGTGTGTGTGTGTGTGTGTGTGTGAGTGTGTGTGCAAAGGAGAAAATAGGTGAGGAGGACTGAAATGAGCAGCGTGTGTGTGTGAAACCAAAGGAAGTGTGACTGTCGACACTTTTCTCAGTTCGACTCAGTGAACTCTGAGGCTAACAGGTGCTAATGAACACAGAGACACACACAGACACACACACACAGACACACACACACACACACACGGTGATGTCGGGGTTAAACAGTGTGTGTCAGGTGACGACTGCTTCCTCTAAAGATCCATTAGCGTCAGATTATTAACGAGATCTGAAGATTATCGTCGGGTTCATTAGCGAGTCGACGGCTGCTGTCGTTAGCGCCTGTCAGACTCCACTTCCTGTCTGTCGGTTGTCACGGAGACGAACGTCAGGTGTCGGGTCGGAGCTGATTGGAGCTTGTCTTCAATTGGTGGATAATTAACGGACGTTAATGAGTCCGATGTTTTATTCATTGACTCACTTAATGATGTTAAATCTGATTCAGTTAAAAATACAAAAATCAAACTTTGATGTTTTAAATGAGAAACAAAAGGAGTAGAGATCAAATCATAGCTATATAATAATATTAAAGGTTGAATATGGAGAATTACCAGAATCTTCATCAAATAAAAGGAATTGATAATCCATTGATCCACCAATTTATTATTAAAAATGCTTCGTTGAAAACAAATGCAAACTACCGGAAGGAAAAAAAACGCCTCGTGGGTGTATTATTTTTGAAAAAATATAGCTTTTAATAAAGATTCTACATATTCAACCTTTAATAATATTAATATAATAACAACAGTTTTCGTTATCAATATGTTTAATAACTGAACGGAACTGTTCACTTTCAGAATAACAGGATGTTTCACTTCCTGTTTGTGATGTTCAGGAAGAGATAGAGAGAGTGTGAAGGAGATAAGAAGCTCCGAGTTCATGTTAACACGCTGCCCTTTGTTCACTGATCAGATAACACACACACACAACCACACACACACACACACACACACACACACACACACACACACACACACACACAGAGTATAAACCACCATGTGCTGCAGTGTTATATTGTTATTAGACACTGAGGTGATCAGAACAGCTAGAGAGTCATCGCATCGTGTGTGTGTGTCTCTGTGTGTGTGTGTGTGTGTATGTGTGTGTGTGTGTGTCGCAGGTCAGATGATGATGTGTAGAGGTAATAAATTTTACTGTGACACTGCCTGCAGGCCAGCTCATTAGACACACACACACACACACACACACTGATCTGTGGCCAACAGAGATTGTTACAGAGATATTGACACACACTCACACACACACACATACGCACAATGTGAGGGTTGTGTGTGTGTGTGTGTGTGTGTGAGGGAGAGAGAGATATGAGGCTGTAACCTCGTACGACCTTCCCTCTGGCTCAGGTGTGTGTGTCTGTGTGTGTGTGTGTGTGTGTGTGTGTTACTATCTTCGGCTTTTTACATGTAAAGTCTGTACCTGCCTGAAGCCCCGCCCCTTCCGTCCCTTACAGCCAATCAGACTGCTCATCATGCGTGATGTCACAGCAGCTGTGTCATTGTGCGGCGTTGTGATGAAGGACCGCATGACACACACACACACACACACACACGGTGCTCTCCGAGGGTAATGACAACATGTTGAGCGTAATCGCCCTTTAATTGGCCCTGAAATCAGTTTGTCACATCTACACAGTTGAGTGTGTGTGTGTCTGTGTGTGTGTGTGTGTTACAGTGTGTGTGTGTGTGTGTGTGTGTGTGTGTGTGTTTGCCAGGTTAAAATGAGTCCATCTATCATGCAGACGGACGTGTGTTATATACTGACTAACACACACACACACACGCGCACACACAGCCTGGAGGAAGCGGTGACCGTGGCGTTGCCGTGGCGATATGTGGAGGATGAGCGATGGAGCTCTCTAGGTGGAATCTCATTGTCTCGTTACGTCTCCATATCAACTCTCTGTCGCCATAGTGACCGCCATCCATCACAAAACAGGAAGTCACATGTAGCTGCGTTCCCTGAGAGGAGCAAGGCAGCGACGACCTCTGACCCCGGGGGCTTCACAAGCTACACAAAACACACACACACACACACACACACACACACACGTCTTTTAAAACTGTACAAACAAACATGGAGAGCAGTTAAAGGGATAGTTCACCCAAAATTGAAATTTCATTCTCATTATCTCCTCCTCCCCCTCATGTGGACTAAGGGCTGGGAGAAGTTTCAGAGTCCTCCGTGGCTTCTCTGAGTTACAGGGGGTCTCGGCGTAGCAGTGCATGTCCATATGACGGTTGCTAATGGATACCAACTGTCTTCGTAACAAAAAGACACACCAAAAGAGTTTAGAGTTTAGAGTTTATTTATTTAGCACACAAATTTCAATGGTGCAAGGAGGGAACGAAGCCGGTTGGCTTGTACATAGGTTCCACCCCTATAACAAATTACAACAAGACAAATTTCAATGGCTAACAAATAAACATAAAAAGGAGATAAAGTGCATACATAATCAATGTTATGTGAGCAAAAGAAAACAGAAATGAGAAAAAAATAAAGAGATAAAGTGCAAAGTAATTCGGTAACAAATAAGGACAATAGAGATAATTACAAAAAATTAATTAATTAATTAAACTCATAAAAGGACAGAGTAAGGATGTGAGATATGGAGAGAGTGAAAGAGAGAGAGGAAAGAGCGGGAAATTCAAGAGAAATTGAGATGTGTTTTTAACTGCTATTTAAAAAGTGAATAAGAAGAAATGGATCTTAATGAGGGAGGTAGTCCATTCCAAAACATTGGACCTCTGTATGTCATGTTAAACTGATGGTGTGATGTGCGGGTAAAGGGTAAATATAGAGTAAGATTATTACTGTGTCTAGTGCGGTGAGAGTGTACATTATGAGTGAATGTAAAGAAATTTTGAAAAGTGACAGGGAGATCTTGATTCTTGTAAATAAACTTGTGAACAAACAAACAAATCTGATAGTTATTGAATTTGTGAATTGGTAGAAGAGAATACTTAGTGAATAGTGGTGCTGATGGAGCATATCTATTTGAATGTGAGATGAATCTTATGAATCTCTTCTGAATAGTACATAATTTCTTGAGATGTGTAGGAGCTAGCTTAGCTTAGCTTAAGCTAGCTCTTAAAAAACATCCAAATACCTCCATGCTGCTCGTATGTAATGTCCCTCTGGTATTGAAGCCCCGAAATGAGAAATTGTGCCGAAAAAAATTAAATAAGTCTATATTTTAAGCTTGTTTGTAGCGGAAGCTTCTCAAAGCTCCTCTTCCCGGTTCGTCAAATTTGGACGAACCGAGCAGCATGGAGGTATTTGGATGTTTTTTGGTGTGTCTTTTTGTTACGAAGACAGTTGGTATCCATTAGCAACCGTCATATGGACATGCACTGCTACGCCGAGACCCCCTGTAACTCAGAGAAGCCACGGAGGACTCTGAAACTTCTCCCAGCCCTTAGTCCACATGAGGGGGAGGAGATAATGAGGGAAATTTCAATTTTGGGTGAACTATCCCTTTAAAGGGATAGTGCAGGTTTTTTGAAGTGGGGTCGTGTGAGCTACAAATGTCCATTAGGTGTAATATCTGCAGTAGAGAGGTCTCTGCTCGGCTCCTCGGCTCGTGGCTGTGCAGCCGGCAGATTCCTGCTCACCGGGTTGCCAGGTTTGTGAGGTAAAAGCAGCCAAACCACAACTCAAAACCGGCCCATTAACAGAACTCAAAATATGCCCATAAAATCCATATATGTTGCTTTTAAAGTTCCAAAAGCATTGCTATAATTGCAAATATGTAATATGATATTTATAAAATGACACCATAAACATTAAAGACACTTTTCCTGAAAAAAGTTCTTTCACCTATAGGTCATACAAACGTAAACAAACTTAAAATACAATTGAGACACTTCAGCTCAGACACTGACAATATTTAATCCATATACTTATAGTAAATAGTTACAAAGTAACTAAAGTAATGGGTTTGTGCATGCAAAAGATGCTACATCTGAACTCCAAGCCGGCTGCAGAGCGGGGTTACCATGGCTACAGCGTGGAGCCGCCTCATTGTTCAATAGCTAGCATGCTAGGAGGCTAATAATAACAACGTGGAAAGACGCTAACCTAGGCTAAGTTATGATAGGCTAAGCTAAACAAGGCTAAACTAGGTTAAGATAAGCTAGATATAGGCTAAGCTAAGCTAAGCTAGCTCCCCAACAGCAGGAAGTAGTTTGTTTTTGTTTCACCAGAGTTTGGTCACATGACCACAACTCAAAGACTCAGACACGTCAGTGTCAGCAGCTCCACACATTATCACTGTGGCTGCACTTTTTACTGCGCACACACACACACACGCAGATTAAATTAGTTCTTGTGTAGAAGACAAAGGCGTAAACAGTGCTCACTAACTGTCTGAATGCCGCCTCAGCAGAAACAAAACCAGTAACAT
>NC_140925.1:890000-925000 GCF_045865225.1 Trachurus japonicus
CCTCCTCCTCTTCCTCCTCTCCTCTCTCCTCTCCTCTCCTCCCCTCTTCCTCCTCTCTCCTCTCCTCCTTTTCCTCCACTCCTCTTCCTCTCTCCTCTCCTCCTCTTCCCTCTTCCTCCTCCTCCTCCTCCCCTCCTCCTCTCCTCCCCTCCTCTCTTCTCTCTTTTCTCCTCTCTCCTCCTCTTCGTCCTCTCTCCTCTCCTCCTCCCCTCTTCCTCTCCTCCTCCTCTTCTAACCTTGTTTCAAACTCTAACCTTTATTTCTTCTCCCTCCTGGTTTCTTTTCATTTTTCTTCTCTGTTCAAACTGAATTTCACTCCTGCTGTGTGTGTGTGTGTGTATGTGTGTGTGTGTGTGTGTGTGTGTGGGGTATATTATGGTATGCGTTGCCGCAGTGACGGGTAATGGGAAATTGATTGTGACAAAACGACATTACAGACGGACATTTCCATAAGAGTTTATTTACGTCGTGTTTCCACGGGGAACATCATCTCCCTTCATATTTGATTCTCTGTTGCCGCGGCGATGATGCGAGGCGGCAGGTTGCGGCGGGCGGGCGGGCGGGCGCCGGCGGTCGGGGGCCTCTGGGGGAATCGAACCCGTGGCGTCCGCTAACAAATGAACAGCCGCGCCAAACGGGGCCGCAGTCATCTTTTCATTTAACCTGAGCGCCGCCGCGGCCGCCACACACACTCCAAATCAACAGTTAATTTCATTCCCATGATTCCCTGCTCCTCGCCGCCGCCGCCGTTTGGTCGGCGCTTTATTGGCAGATATGAAGACGCCCAAACCCCCCCCCCCCCGCCCCTCTTACCCCCCCCCACACAGTAATTATGGCTGTAATAACCCAATGTTCCCCATGTAGATGGAAACAAATGGTACAAACACATACCACCACCACCGCCGCCGCCGCCGGGGCTGATGGGAGTTTGATTTGAACTGAGTCTCGTTAATATGAAAAGAAAAACTCATTTTACTGCAAACACTCACAAACTACTTCCTAGTTCCTTCTCTAGTTCTTAGTTCCTCCTCCTCTAGTTCCTCCTCTGGTTCCTCCTCTAGTTCCTTCTCTAGTTCCTCCTAAAATCGCCTTGCCTTGCCTCCTCTAGTTCCTCCTCTAGTTTCTCCTCTAGTTCCTCCTCTAGTTCCTCCTCTAGTTTCTCCTCTAGTTCCTCCTCTAGTTCCTCCTCTAGTTCCTCCTCTAGTTTCTCCTCTAGTTCCTCCTCTAGTTCCTCCTCTAGTTTCTCCTCTAGTTCCTCCTCTAGTTTCTCCTCTAGTTCCTTCTCTAGTTCCTCCTCTAGTTTCTCCTCTAGTTCCTCTTCTAGTTAGGGCCACGGGGCAAGCGCACCGAGCACTACTGTTATTGTTTGGATTTTTTCCTACATAATATTCTTCTTCATCTTCCGGACGATTTTCAGTTCGCTACAAATTATATATCAAAATGTGCGTTAGTTTACCAATTTTTCGTGACGCAAGTTGCAAAAAACTGCGCAAAATTTTGCATGTAAGTCAATGGGACGGGCGGGAAAAAAAGAGTGAAAAAGACCAATCATTGGAGTTTAACAAACGTCTACTGCTCAGGCATACTTTCACCTAGAGACTCCATTTAAACTTTAAACAGTAGACACAAGTCTTGTGTATTGTCGTATTACTCCACGTTTTGATAGGTCATATAGTTTTTGATCAATCCCTGATCAATGACCATGATCATTTTTGGAGAAATTATGAGTTTATAATGGGTGTGTATTGCATGGAATGTTCGTGTCAGAGGGCGTGACATCATCAGTTAGAGTGGGAGAAAGCCCAGAAAAACTCCAGATTTTCTCTCTTTCCACACTCGGCCCGGCCATAATTTACACTCTACACACATGATTTTTTCCAAACTTGTAGACAAACTTGTCCTGTCTCTCATCATGTGCTCAAAATATCAGAGAGACTTACAGAATTTGAAGTATCAGCCTCTGAGTGCGGCCACGTCTGTCTCTGCTCCTCATTGACTCCAATACAAAGATTTTCTGAGAGGAGCAGAACAGACTGATGTTTTAAAACTGCCAGCGTCTCCAAAATATTTACTGTAGAAACACCAAATCGTACCAAAATTTTCAGTAAGTCCTTAGAGCAACGTTGATCTGTGTTTTGTTCTGATAGGAGTTACCGTTTTTGTCACAGTAAGCCTTTTGTGAGACCGGTGCAGAGGCAGAAAATCACTCTTTTTCTCCACGTTTCTGTCTGTCTCAGCCTGGGGGGGCCCTATCGTCATTGGCAACCACCTCAAGTTGCCGTGGTAACCTCTGATTCGCAGGCCAGAGCTCGTTAACTTCATAAACAATCCACCTGGCGCTCGTTTAAATGTTTATAAACACGAACACAGGTAACCTAATGTGGTTACAGCTCCTCCATATCAGTGCTGATAGAAAGATGATCATGTGTCTGATCAGCTCTGTCTTGACCTTAAAGCAGATAACATCGGCACGGCCGTTTCGGCTAATGCTGTGTTCAAGGCAGGCTTTTGAAACCGTAAGTTACAGCTTCAAGTCACAACTACGACTTGGTAGCGTTCCAGGTAACCCGTAGCTCGTGTTTTTACCGTCCTGTTGTCTGTGAAAGTTCCCTATAACGGCCACTCGTAACTTCCGACCCGTGAACTCGTACCAGATCGAACTGGTATGACTTCACAGGAAGGAAAAACACAAAGTACGAGTTTCCTTGAACGCACCATGAGTTAGCAGCCCCCGCCCTTGTCAGGCATCAATTTGTCCTCGTGATACATCACCACATTCACGCGCATCCCTTGGCTGCACACACAGCCCTTCATGCCGTTCTCTCCCCTCATTGGATAACACTTGTATCCCACAAGGAAAATTTTCTCCTCGGGTTACAGCAGAGCAGAGTGACGGAGAGACTCGTGTTTAGGCTGAAATACTTCATGTAAGTGATTGCTGACGGAAAATAGGACTATTTAGGACTTATATTAACAAAAACATTCCACTGATATCTGCTTTAAGATCGTGGGTTTGATTCCCATGTTGATAGAGATGGTATGCCCGGCAGTAGCCCCCTTGTGGTCCTATCAAAATTTCCCAGAGGAAATTTTCTAGTTCTTCCTCTGGTTCCTCCTGCTGCGCCTCCTCCTCCTCAGACAGGAGGTGCTACCTGTCTACAGGTGAAACCAGTGAAACCAGTGCTGTGACAATGATGTGATCTGATTGGACACTCTGCCTCTGTCATCATCCAATATTAACAACTCTGAACGAGCAGCAGAGCTCATTAATTATTAATGAGGTGGTGAGTTCATGTTTTAACAGCATCGTCCTGTCACATCACGTCACATCACATCACACACAGATTTACTACAGTAAATTATGAATGGACGCCGGCTTCCTATTGGCCACAGATTAATACTAATACATTAGATTATTCATGAGGAGGCGGAGCTAATGCATCATTTACACAGATTGATTTATGTGATTATTGAGACTGAATGAGACATAATGACCTGGATGATGGACTTAAACACACCGTTTGGCCTCCACACACACACACACACACACACACACACACACACACACACACGCCTGAACTATTAGACCACGTGACATCCAGCCTCACACTGCAGCTCAGTAGTGAACCCTTGTGTCTACTAATGGACTAATGGGGAATAATGGTGTTATAAAATAACAGTAACAGAGCTACTTTTCTCAGTAACACTAATCAATAAAGTTCCTGTTTCCTCCGTTATAACTCTGTTACCGTTACTGACAATAAAACGCTCCGTTACTTGACTCTAGACGTCCCATCACTAAATAATAACACACCTGTTAAAGTGTAGTTATAGTTATATACACATCTGTTTCAGTTCATCATCGGTAGGAAAGAAGCTGTTTAAAAAATCATCGCAACAAATCAAGATGAGGTGGAAATTTATGACAAAAAATGGGAAAAACTTACGTTTGAGTAAATATATTAATTAAGTAGTTACTGTTAATTCAATTTTAGTGGTTTTACATCCCTTTTTTTGTTGTTATTTGTCTTGTCTCTTTACTTTTCTGTCCTGTTTTATGATCGTCAGGTTTGTTCTGTCCTTTGTTTTCTGTTTGTCTGTTTTGGTCGGTGTATTGTCAGTGTATACATTGTGTATGCTATTGCCTGTTTCCATTAAAAAAAATAAAAGAAAAGATGAAAGCTGTTTATCTGGAACTAACCAACTCACTATTCCTCCACACAGGTGGAGGGATACTGAGTGAGTCGGTTTCCAAGTAATTTGACATATTTGATCATTTTATAAAAAACGCAATGGTTAGAGTACTTTTCCTGTTAATTACTTACTTTTATAATGTAGTTATTTAGTTACTTACTCAGTAGTTACTTTTGGGGGAAAGTAACTAGTAGCTATAAAGCCTAATTACTTTTATTTAATAACTAAAAGTAACGTGGCCAACGCTGTACCGGTCCAGCAGACAGCAGCTTCAACTGCTGTTGTGTCACTCTGTGTCACACCGTCTCTGTAAACTGTCAATAAAGATTCATTTGACAGCTGAGGGCAGGTTAGCTTAGCATCAATGCTAACCAGGCAGAAGAAGCTGAGTAACTGCGTCGATGATCTCTGGATCATTTCAATGTTTCTCTCTCCAATAATCAATAATCAGCTTCAGTCTGTTCACTCCGCTGCTTGTTTTTCATAATGACAACACACACACACACACACACACACACACACACACACACACACATCAGAGCTTCCTGTCATGTGACTCAGAGCAGCTGTCAATCAAACAGAGAGAGAGAGAGAGAGGCTGCTGTTTTATTCATGTTGAACCTCGATCGTCCGATTTAGGTGAAAGACACCGGAGTGGAGTCATCGATAATTTATCAACCTGAACACTGATAATGGAGCTGGAGCACTCTGTGTGTGTGTGTGTGTGTGTGTGTGTGTGTGTATGTGTGTGTGTGTGTGTGAACAACAATAGCCTGTTAGCTGAACATGCTAACTGATGTGTTTTTAAAGCTTCATGTCTGAGCTCTGTCACTTCCTGTTAGTTCTGCCCTGCTGCCTCTTCCTCCTCCTCCTCCTCTTCCTCCTCTTCCTCCTCCTCCTCCTCTTCCTCCTCTTCCTCCTCCTCCTTCATCATCACCACCATCATCATTATCATCGTCAGTAGAGGTAAGTCAGCTGTTACATTAGATGATATTTACACAGTCAGTTGAAACAGGAAAGTGATCTGTAGTGGAGCGTCTTGTTCCTAAACCGTCCTTGGTTAATGAGGTAATGAGACAGAGGAGGAGGAGCCAATCAGGAGGTCACACAGGAAATTAATTTCAAAATAAAACAGGAAAGGAGGTTTGAGGAGGTCTGAGGAGGTTTGAGGAGGTTTGAGGAGGAGTAAAGAGGCCAAAGGAGGAGTAAAGAGGACTGAGGAGGTTTGAGGAGGAGTAAAGAGGTCAAAGGAGGAGTAAAGAGGACTGAGGAGGACTGAGGAAGACTGAGGAGGTTAGAGGAGGAGTAAAGAGGAGTAAAGAGGTCAAAGGAGGAGTAAAGAGGTCTGAAGAGGTCTGAGGAGGAGTAAAGAGGCCAAAGGAGGAGTAAAGAGGTCTGAAGAGGTCTGAGGAGGAGTAAAGAGGCCAAAGGAGGAGTAAAGAGGACTGAGGAGGTCTGAGGAGGTTAGAGGAGGAGTAAAGAGGAGTAAAGAGGTCAAAGGAGGAGTAAAGAGGTCTGAAGAGGTCTGAGGAGGAGTAAAGAGGTCAAAGGAGGAGTAAAGAGGACTGAGGAGGAGATTTGAGGAGGTCTGAGGAGGAGTAACGAGGTCTGAGGAGGAGTAAAGAGGACTGAGGAGGACTGAAGAGGTTTGAGGAGGTTTGAGGAGGAGTAAAGAGGACTGAGGAGGTCTGAGGAGGAGTAAAGAGGTTTGAGGAGGTTTGAGGAGGAGTAAAGAGGACTGAGGAGGACTGAGGAGGTCTGAGGACTGAGGAGGTCTGAAGAGGTTTGAGGAGGTTTGAGGAGGAGTAAGGAGGTCTGAGGAGGTCTGAGGAGGAGTAAAGAGGTTTGAGGAGGTTTGAGGAGGAGTAAAGAGGACTGAGGAGGTCTGAGGAGGAGTAAAGAGGTTTGAGGAGGTCTGAGGAGGTCTGAAGAGGAGTAAAGAGGTCTGAGGAGGTTTGAGGAGGTCTGAGGAGGCCTGAGGAGGCTTGGGGAGGAGTAAAGAGGAGTAAAGAGGCCAAAGGAGATTTAAAGAGGCCAGAGGAGGTCTGAGGAGGAGTAAAGAGGTCTGAAGAGGAGTAAAGAGGAGTAAAGAGGTCTAAGGAGGAGTAAAGAGGAGTAAAGAGGTCTGAAGAGGAGTAAAGAGGAGTAAAGAGGTCTAAGGAGGAGTAAAGAGGAGTAAAGAGGTCTGAAGAGGAGTAAAGAGGAGTAAAGAGGTCTAAGGAGGAGTAAAGAGGAGTAAAGAGGTCTAAGGAGGAGTAAAGTGGTCTGAGGAGGTTAGAGGAGGTTTTGAGGAGATTTGAAGAGGACTCATGTGGTCTGAAGTGGTCTGAAGTGGACTGAGGTCCTCCTGAGGCTCCCTGTAGATCCATGATATTTGCTGCTATAATTTGAGCTGTCAGACAGCCGCCCCCCCCCCCCTGCTCCTCCTCCTCCTCCTCCTCCCCCCTGCTCCTCTCCTCTCTGGGTCATTTGTCATGGAGGAAATCACGGCTCAGATCTCTCACGGCGGTAATATCTCTGTCATTCAGCCCCCTCCCCCCTCCCCCCCTCCTCTCATCTGCCAGCGATGCTATCGGAGCGGAGGAGGTGTCAGCCTATCACAGCACCTCCTCCTGCTGCTCCTCCTGCTCCCCTGATAACACCCCACTCCTCCTAATGTTGCCTCGATAAGGAATAATAGTCTTTCTCTCTTCTCCGTGTCGGAGCGGAGTCTCGGGCCGCCGGCCGACATCCATCAGCCGCTATTTATCAGCTCCGCTCCAACTTTTACAACTGAGCAGGAATAACAGGAGTCAGGACTCCTCTTCATCCTCCTCTTCATCATCTTCCTCCTCTTCATCATCATCATCATCTTCATCTTCATCATCCTGCTCTTATAATAATAGGATATACACTGCAAAAACTCACAAAATCTTACCAAGAATTGATAAGATTTAAAAGAAAATGTGTCTTATTTCTAGTCAAAACAAATCTCATTCTACTTAAAATAAGACTCATCACATAAAAAGCAGCTTGTTTTTAGACACTTTTTACTTCTTTCAAGCAGATTTTCACTTGAAATAAGTAGAAAAATCTGATAGTGGAGCAAGTTTTTCTTTCTTATTACAAGCACAAAAAAAACCTGCTTTCACTGGCAGATTTTTCTACTTATTTCAAGTGAAAATTAGTTTGAAACAAGTGAAAATGATCTAAAAACAAGTTAATTTTTAGGTGACGAGTCTTATTTTAAGTGAAGAGAGTTTATGGTAAGATTTTGAGTTTTTGCAGTGTATATTATTATTATAAGAGGAGGATGAAGAGGAGTCAGGACTCTTTCTAGTCAAAACTAACCTCTCTCCACTTCAAATAAGACTCATCACCTAAAAATTAACTTGTTTTCAGATCATTTTCACTTGTTTCAAACTAATTTTCATTTGAAATAAGTAGAAAAATCTGCCAGTCAAAGCAAGTTTTTTGTGTTTGTAATAAGAAAGAAAAACTTGCTCCACTATCAGATTTTTCTACTTATTTCAAGTGAAAATCTGCTTGAAAGAAGTAAAAAGTGTCTAAAAACAAGCTGCTTTTAATGTGATGAGTCTGATTTTAAGTAGAATGAGATTAGTTTTGACTAGAAATTAGACAAATATTCTTGGTAAGATTTTGAGTTTTTGAGTGTAATAATGGATTATTACATTTATACAGCACTTTTCTATTGTTACCCGTTACAGTAACCATTATTCATTCATACCACATTCACACCAGTGATCCTCTTCATCATCATCATCATCCTCCTCTTACTCTTCATCCTCCTCATCCTCTTCATCATCCTCCTCATCATCCTCCTCATCCTTCTACTTCAGCTTCAGGACAGGTACAGAGATGAGCAGCAGATAGATACAGGCTGTAATTTCAGCTCTGAGATGCTGCAAAGCTCAGACTCACACACACACACACACACACACACACACACACGCACGCACACATGCACGCACACACATGCACACACAGCAGCAGCAGAAGTAGTGTTAGAGTATTTAAAGTATTTGTTTGTCTGATGTTTCTGTCTTTGTTCAGCAGCAGCTCCGTCAGCAGTCTTCAATTAGAGAGAGTGTGTGTGTCTGTGTGTGTGTGTGTGTGTGTGTGTGTGTGTGTGTGTGTGTGTGTGTGTGTGTGTGAACCTCCAGAGACGACGTCTGTCAGCCGTTTACAGGACTGTGTGTGTGTGTCTGTGTGTGTGTGTGTGTGTGTGTGTGTGTGTGTGTGTGTTGTATTTCCATATTTCCTGTCTAATCACAGCAGTTTTTTCTTCAGCGTCTGGATCATCAGCAGTTCTTTACTCTGTGTGTGTGTGCATGTGTTTATGTGTGTGTGTGTGTTTCTGTGTTTCTGTGTGTGTGTGTGTGTGTATGTGTGTGTGTGTTCAGCTCATTTACACACAAACACTGAGATGTTTGGACTAATTGCAGCAGCAGCAGCAGCAGCAACAGACTCAGACCATAGACTGTAGAGAGAACGGACGTTTCACCGTGACGTCTGTTTTGTGCCTCGACTACGGGGATTTGAACGGCGCCATCTTGGATTTTTCGTGGGAGTCTAAAGTACTTTCCATATTTGGAGAGGTGTGGTGGTTTGCAACCAATTAACGGCCGGTAAACTGTCTGCGAACCTGTCACTCAACGTAACCACGCCCCCATTTACGAAGCCTAAACAACAGTAAAACGGTTATGGTACACACACTGCAAAAACTCAAAATCTTTCCAAGAATATTTGTCTTATTTCTTGTCAAAATGTCTCATTTCTAGTCAAAACTAATCTCTTTCCACTTAAAATAAGACTCATCACCTAAAAATTAACTTGTTTTTAGATCATTTTCGTTTGGTTCAAACAAACTTTCAATTGAAATAAGTAGAAAAATCTGCCAGTGAAAGCAAGTTTTTTGTGTTTGTAATAAGAAAGAAAAACTTGCTCCACTATCAGATTTTTCTACTTATTTCAAGTGAAAATTTGCTTGAAAAAAGTAAAAAGTGTCTAAAAACAAGCTGCTTTTTAATGTGATGAGTCTGATTTTAAGTAGAATGAGATTTATTTTGACTAGAAACGACATTTTGACTAGAAATAAGACAAATATTCTTGGTAAGATTTTGAATTTTTGCAGTGCAGTGTTGACGGAGGTAGAAACTATCGGTAGAGACCAAAACAATAAAATGTACCAGGCTGTAAATATGTTTTCTTAAAGGTATAGTACGTAGGAATTGCCCCCATCTAGCGGTGCGGTTGCATATCTGAACGTATTCTTGATGTTGCATTCAGGTGAAATGGGGCAGACGTCAGACAGACAACAGACGCTGCATGTAACAGGATAAACAAGCGTCTATGTAAACAAGTGGCCTGACAACATGTTGTCATGGTGATGTGGTATTGTTTTAGTAAAATGACATCCGGTTGGTTTGGCGACGGCCGTCTGCCTGACTGCACCTGAATGCAACACCGGTGCCTCCGTCCTTCCTCACACTACACAGTGGTGACAGTTTTAACAGGCCGTTTCCGTGGTTACCTACGGTCACGATGCAACATGGCCGCCTCGGTTCGGTGCGTCGCCCACTTGTAACGACTTGTAACAACTCATTCAAGGAACCAGAAAGCTTTACTTTGGATGCAGCTGTGATTCACCTTCAGTCAAATACGGATTTATGAAAGACAGGTTTGATTTTTGATCATAAAAAGATAATATAGTTATAGATAAATAAGTTACACATTGAGGCCAGTTCTCCATTGACCACAGATCCGGCCCCTGGCATAAACCCTCTATGTGGTTGTTTAGGGCCACAGCCGTTAGGGGGGGGGCCACATGATCAGAAAGGTACCGGGGTTCATCAAGTCATTTAAACATCCTGAGGTCTGCACGTGCAGCTATGAGCTTTATATGTAATGTGAAGTCAATATTCAGCTTCTTTTATCTCACATTTGAGACATTTGGTGAAAATAGAACGGCAGAATGACAACATTTGTGCTCAAAAAACAATCTTACAAAATGTCATTTTAGACTTGTTTTCTACACGTATCTATTACTGTATTCATATCCTATTTCAAGCACCAAAACAGTTCATTCTCATGACTGAAGGAGTGTTTTCACAAGGGATTGGACATTTTTCAAAAAGCAGACCTCAAATTTCCAGCATTTGTCCTAAATTATTTCTTTCTACAGTGTTGTAGGACAAACTGGCCTCAGTGTGCTTACAGCGGAGGTTTAATATTTAGACATAAAACACTTGAGTATTGTTACATCTGCAAGTATCTTAAAAAGATACATTTAAGTAAATATGTAAAAGTTGAGAAAATGGCCTCAAACCTCAGAGGGATAAACACGTCTGTATTCAGTTTTAACCAGTGATTTGGTGTTTGAGCTTAGAGTGCAGGGCCACAAACAAAAACCTTGTTTAGGGGGCCACCAACATCCTAGGACCGGCCCTGGTTGACCCCCATGTTAAAATAGACTTTACAGCTTAAAGTCTATTTTAACATGAGGGTCAATGGAAACTGCTGCTTTTGGTCTTGGTTCAGGCTCCGCCCCCTGATGAGTGATGATGTCATGAGCTGTTGTTATAGTTATTGATAAGGGAGGGGGAATCAGAAACAGTGTTGTGTGTCTGTGTGTGTGTGTGTGTGTGTGTGTGTGTGTGTGTGTGTGTGTGTGTGTGTCTGTGTGTGTGTGTGTGTGTGTGCTACAGGAGCTCAGAGGGTCAAAAATAATGAGAGATTAATTTAATAACAAGACCTTTATAACGACCTCACCCCACTGATGACTCTGTGTGTGTCTGTGTGTCTGTGTTTTCACTCACTACACACTCTCAGTCCTTCATTTATTATCACACACTCACACACACACAGTCATAATGTGTGTGTGTGTGTGTGTGTGTGTTGTATTGTTGTGTGTAATCCGTTTTCTGAGCAGAAAAGGGTCAAAACCACAAATTAACTTTCTTCTCATTAATTTAACCAGGATTAGCAGCCAATCACACAATGAGTGTGTGTGTGTGTGTGTGTGTGTGTGTGTGTGTGTGTGTGTGTGTGTGTGTGTGTGTGTGTTTGGGGTTAATGGTGTTGATGTTGAGTTTTAATTGCCTTCCATTATTCACAGAGAGAGAGAGAGAGAGAGAGAGAGAGAGAGAGAGAGAGATAACCCCCCATCAATGATCAGAAAAACACCGATACCAGATCAATAAGGAGGAGGAAGAGGAGGAGGAGGAGGACAGAAGGAGGAGGGGGAAGAGGAGGAGAGGAGAGGAAGAAAAGAAGAAGAGGAGGAGAAAGAGGAGAAAGAGGAGAGGAAGAAAAGAAGAGGAGGAGAAGAAGAGGAGAGGGAGAAAAGAAGAAGAGGAGGAGAAGAGGAGAAAGAGGAGAGGAAGAAAAGAAGAAGAGGAGGAGGAAGAGGAGAAAGAGGAGAGGAAGAAAAGAAGAGGAGGAGAAGAAGAGGAGAGGGAGAAAAGAAGAAGAGGAGGAGAAGAGGAGAGGAAGAAAAGAAGAAGAGGAGGAGGAAGAGGAGAAAGAGGAGAGGAAGAAAAGAAGAAGAGGAGGAGAAGAGGAGAGGAAGAAAAGAAGAAGAGGAGGAGAGGAGAGGAAGAAAAGAGGAAGAGGAGGAGGAGAGGAGAGGAAGAAAAGAAGAAGAAGAGGAGGAGAGGAGGAGGAGAAAGGGGAGAGGAAGAGGAGAATAAGAGGAGGAGAAAGGGGAGAGGAAGAGGAGAAATAGAGGATAAGAAGAAGAGGAGAGGAAGAAAAGAAGAGGAGGAGGAGGAAGAGAAAGAAGAGAGGAAGAAAAGAAGAAGAGGAGGAGAAGAGGAGAGGAAGAAAAGAAGAAGAGGAGGAGAGGAGAGGAAGAAAAGAGGAAGAGGAGGAGGAGAGGAGAGGAAGAAAAGAAGAAGAAGAGGAGGAGAGGAGGAGGAGAAAGGGGAGAGGAAGAGGAGAATAAGAGGAGGAGAAAGGGGAGAGGAAGAGGAGAAATAGAGGATAAGAAGAAGAGGAGAGGAAGAAAAGAAGAGGAGGAGGAGGAAGAGAAAGAAGAGAGGAAGAAAAGAAGAAGAGAAATAGAGGAGAAGAAGAGGAGGAGAAGAGGAGAGGAGAGGAAGAAAAGAGGAAGAGGAGAAATAGAGGAGAATAAGAGGAGGAGGAGAAAGGGGAGAGGAAGAGGATAAGAAGAGGAGACTAACAGGACGTCTTGTTTCATTCGTCGTTTGCTTCATTTTTTTTTCTGTTTTTCTTCTTTCATATGTCTGAGATTCATCTCTATTGGATCAACCTGAGAGTGTGTGTGTGTGTGTGTGTTTCTCAGTGTGTGTGTGTGTGTGTGTGTGTGTGCGCGTACAGGCCGATATTGGAACGGCGGGATGATAATCGCTCACTTGTCACCGTGACAACAGACATGGATCATATTTAGAGCCGAGGAACTCGATTCTCCAGATTCAGTTACTGGATTAATAACTGACTCTGTTTGTCTCTAAAGGAACGGGTTTGTGGGTCAAAGCCATGTTGTGTGTGTGTGTTTCTTTGTGTGTGTGTGTTTGTATGTGTGTGTGTGTGTGTGTGTGTGTGTGTGTGTGTGTGTGTGTGTGTGTGTGTTCATTATTCATCCGTCGACATGACAACTAATAATTTATTGAACACACACACGTTGTTTTATTAAAAGCAGACGGTGTTTTAGCTTTAACCACGCTGAGCATCAATTATTCACTGTGTGTGTGTGTGTGTGTGTGTGTGTGTGTGTGTGTGTGTGTGTGTGTGTGAACAGTGTGTGTGTGTGTGTGTGTGTGTGTGTGTCTGTGTGTGTGTGTGTGTGTGTGTGTGTGTGTGTGTGATGGAACGTTATCTTGATGTCGCTACATCCTGTTAGCGTCAGGCTTACAAACCACACACACACACACACACACACAGAGCTGCAGCGTGTGTGTCTGTGTGTGTGTGTGTGTGTGTGTGTGTGTGTGTGTGTGTGTGTGTGAACAGTGTGTGTGTGTGACCTCGTTAAGCCTCGTTAGCTCTCAGCCCGTCAGGTTTGTTTGCAGGTTAATTAGTTTGTTTTGTCTCTGTGTGTTTGTGTGTTTGTCTTGTTTCAGTTTAATCAACAAACAAACATGGCCGCCGCCCCTCAGGAGACCGCCGCCGCCTCCTGTTGACATGGTTACGCCCGCCGGTCGTCACGGCGACAGAGTGAAGAGGGATCGATGACGATCAGACTGGAGTTCACTGGTGTGAGACAAGAGGAGAGAGGAGAGAGGACAGGTAGAGTCTACTCACCTGTCCTCAACTTTATTTAACTACGGTTTAGTTGAATAAAGTTTAGAACAAGGGAAGACAGGTGGAGACAGGTGAGGACAGACTTCTACTACAATGTAGAAACTCTCTCTCTGCACCATTTTGTGTCTTTCAGCACGTTTGCAATGCACTGTCACTACCTGATTTGTGTAAATACTGGTCTACTCAAGGGGGCAGTTGTGGGTCTGAGAAGTGAAGTCACTTCCTCGTTCAACAAACTGCAATCCCCTCTTCTTCCTCTGGGGGCTGGTGTCAGAAAGCAGCATTTCTCCATAGACCCCCATGTTAAAATCGCCGGCTTTACATCCTCAATAAACATGTTAAAAGCCTGGTGTCAGAACGTTTTCTGGTCTCAACCGATAGTTTCTACCCCCGCACACACTCTGAGGGGGGTGAATTTTTTTTTAACTCTACCGTTTGACTGTTATTAGGTTAAAATTCTGGCCAATTAGGGCGCGGAAACGTTGAGTGACAGGTCCGAGCAGCTCCGTGGACAGCTGCTTGGAGGCCAGTGGGCGGGTTCTCGGCCGGCCAATCCAACATGGCGCTGTTCAGGCCGCCATATTGGAGTCACAAAAACGACTCCCCAAAACCACTGGGGGACGTCACGGGTGCTAAGGCCATTCTTTTTTACAGTCTATGGTCTGCACATGTACAAACCGGCCGCCATCTTGGACCGCTGCCTACGGCAACTCCACTTGGACAAACTTCATTTGGGCGCTGTCCGATTTGCGTACAAGCAGCAGTCTGCTTAAAGTTCTGTACACTTAAAATACTGTACTGTGAAAATGATTTTTAAAAAACCCAAAAAGAAACGCGGACGTCCGTCATAAGACAGCCGTGTTGTGGTAGTTGTGATTGTTTGTGGTTGTCATGGTGATGAGGCCGGCAAGAAAAGACGAGAGTAAACACTAAAAGTCGTCTCTGTTCCTGTTTTCTGAGCTTCAAGATCCAAACCACCACAACCAACCCTCAGTTACATTACTAATAAAGTTTTTAAAAAATAAAAATAAAAAGATAAAGCATCTCTGGCGACGCACACAGGGCAGTGAGTTTGTCCAAGTGGAGCTGCCATACGTAGCTGTCACACATCGGGTAGCGATGCAAATCGGGCCGTGACACTGGCTGTGTTGTAAATCATCCCCTCACTCCCTCTCCACTACATCATGTACACGATGTAGGGAACGACGGGAGGAGAATTCAGACACTAGACGGTGATTTTCTGGACGTGGTTGCGTCAGCTGATGCTCCAGGTGTTAGCGTGTTAGCGTGTTAGCCTACTGCTGTGACGTAGCAGACGCGCCAAGAATCATGTAAACAAACCAGACACATAAAATAAAACAATAAAAACCGACACTTGTGGAACATAGAGGATGTGATTCTGTGTGGTTGTGTTTCTCTACAATAAACTGTTGAAATTTCATTAGTTTGGTTTGGTCGACTACTGTTGTGTGTCCCGACCGTGAGCTGTGGCTGTTAGCTTAGCTCGTCAGCTGTGGCTATTAGCTTAGCTCGTTAGCTGTGGCTATTAGCTTAGCTCGTTAGCTGGTATTTCCTCCATATTCTACTACAGTTTCTTTATTAGATTGATTTAATGCTGCCTGTTATTGTTGGGATGCTGCTGTCCAACTCCTGCTGCTCAGGCAAACGGAGCGAAGAGTTTACTGCTAAATAATATAAAGAAATCCTAGCTAACATGCTAATTGGCTTCCTCTTCTTCTCTGGTAAAACACGACCGCATTGCATTGTGGGATACGGGAGTAGAAAGTAGTGTACATCGCTTGTTCACTCAATGTTGCGGTGCATTGTGGGTGTTTGTCGTATAGTGGATGAAATATCGCGGAGAATTCTAACAACACTACAACATGTTGAACACACAGTTAGTTAGTTACTACATCCATGATAGGAGGAGATTTACAACACAGCCACTGTCATGATGGTCTATTTTGTTTGACATCTATTACTGGTGCATTGTGGGAAACTGAGTTCACTGTATGAAGAGTCACTGCAGATGTAGTTTTCAACCGGCAATATTTTGCAAGGTGCCGTTGCTATGGCACCGGCCACAAAGATTGAAGGGGTAAGGTGATGCTTTTATTGTGGTGGGATAATGTAACTGGTGCTCTTATTGTGGAGGGGTCAGGAAGGTAACTGATGCTTTTATTGTGAAGGGGTCAGGAAGGTAAGGGACCGTTCGTTATTTATGGAATGGGCCACCGGAGGAAAATGGGGGGGGGTCATGTCATAATATTCTTTGTTGAGGGGTGGGTCCACTAAAAAAAAAAAGGTCAGCGAGGGGGGGTCATTCAACATTTTGTCTGGAGGACACTGCAATTAATCTAAAAAAAACAAACAAACAAAAAAAACGGGACATGTCAAAGCTGCAAGCATAGAGCAACGGCCCCCAAATCACTACGTTATTTTATATACCGTAGCTCTGTTTTGCCCTGAGTGGGGTTCGTACTACGGGTCTCCCGCACCGCAGGCGACGATGCTAACCGCTTCGCCAAGAACTCAATGAGGACTTTTCACGCGGCTTAGCACGTCTTTTATGGGTGAGTGAGTTTAACTTCAGTACCGTACAGAAGCTACGCTGCCTCATTGCGTAACTCTACATAGTCTGAGCAGCACGTACGTTCACGTTGCTTTCGTGAAAAACAGACGCCCCCTCGGTTTTAGCGTCCAGCAGTTTAGCGGCTAATTCAACAGCAGTGATGGATAACTGTACCGGAGACAACTTCATGAACTACATTTGAGGAATAAACGGCAGCTTTTACCTGACGGGAGACCGACGCCTGAGCTACGGTAGCTAACAGTTAGCTGGTTTTACCTACTTTCTCTCTCTCTCTCCCTCTCTTTTTACACACGCAGGCGCACACACACACACACACACACACACACACACACACACACACACACACACACAGCCCAGGTTGTCTGTCATCTGTCGTAAACCTTGTAATAATACGTTGTTGAGTGCAGTTCACATATTGTTGCTTCGGTTTAAGTGTGGATTAATTGTTAATGTCTTGTTGTGTAATGTGAGCTGGTCCAAAATCGCGGTTATGTTATTGATGAGTTGGGTTTTAATAACAGCTGATAAATGGCATGGATTGATGAGAAGGTGTTGCACACATGGTTGTCAAAATGAAATAATGTAGTGTCACGCGCTACGTGATGCGATGTCACGTGTCGATGGCTGGGGGGGGGGGGGGGTCATGTATCTTTTGACTCCGACAGGGGGGTCATGTAAAAAAAAAAAAAAAAGTCCCGTGAATCCCTCCGGTGGCACTGATGATAAATAACGAACAGTCCCTAACTGATGCTTTTATTGTGGAGGGGTCAGGAAGGTAACTGATGCTTTTATTGTGGAGGGGTCAGGAAGGTAACTGATGCTTTTATTGTGAAGGGGTAAGGTAACTGATGCTTTTATTGTGGAGGGGTCAGGAAGGTAACTGATGCTTTTATTGTGAAGACTCAGGTAGCTGATGCTCTTATTGTGAAGCGATAAGGTAACTGATGCTTTTAATGTGAAGGGGTCAGGTAACTGATGCTTTTATTGTGAAGGGGTCAGGATGGTAACTGATGCTTTTATTGTGAAGACTCAGTTAACTGATGCTCTTATTGTGAAGGGATAATGTAACTGATGCTTTTATTGTGAAGCGATAAGGTAACTGATGCTTTTATTGTGAAGGGGTCAGGTAACTGATGCTTTTATTGTGAAGGGGTCAGGATGGTAACTGATGCTTTTATTGTGAAGGGGTAAGGTAACTGATGCTTTTATTGTGGAGGGGTCAGGTAACTGATGCTTTTATTGTGGAGGGGTAAGGTAACCAATGCTCTTATTGTGAAGGGGTAAGGTAACTGATGCTTTTATTGTGAAGGGGTCAGCAAGGAAACTGATGCTTTTATTGTGAAGGGGTAATGTAACTGATGCTTTTATTGTGGAGGGGTAAGGTAACTGATGCTTTTATTGTGGAGGGGTAAGGTAACCGATGCTCTTATTGTGAAGGGGTAAGGTAACTGATGCTTTTATTGTGAAGGGGTCAGCAAGGAAACTGATGCTTTTATTGTGAAGGGGTAATGTAACTGATGCTTTTATTGTGGAGGGGTAAGGTAACTGATGCTTTTATTGTGGAGGGGTAAGGTAACTGATGCTTTTATTGTGAAGACTCAGGTAACTGATGCTTTTATTGTGGAGGGGTCAGGTAACTGATGCTTTTATTGTGGAGGGGTCAGGTACCTGATGCTTTTATTGTGAACACTCAGGTAATTGATGCTTTTATTGTGAAGGGGTAAGGTAGCTGATGCTTTTATTGTGAAGGGGTCAGCAAGGAAACTGATGCTTTTATTGTGAAGCGATAAGGTAACTGATGCTTTTATTGTGAAGACTCAGGTAACCGATGCTTTTATTGTGAAGGGATAATGTAACTGATGCTTTTATTGTGAAGGGGTCAGGAAGGTAACTGATGCTTTTATTGTGAAGGGATAATGTAACTGATGCTCTTATTGTGGCGGGGCAGCTGATGAAGCTCTGACTGACCCGTGTGAAACATGTGACCTCTGACCTCGGCGGTCCTGGTTGCGTTGCCATGGCAGCGGCTGCAGATCAATAGCCATTCCATCCAGAGGTGACGGGGTTGATGGGAGACGAGATCACGTGACCAACAGGAAGTCACAGCCGCTGGTCGCCGTGGTAACGTGAGCTTCATCAAGACAAACAAACAAACGAACAAACACAAAGTTTCTCTGAGCAGAAGTTTGTTGTTGATCCGGTCAGGTGAGCTGTAACGATCCAATCAGATCGCTAACGAGGAAACAGGTGTGTTAACGAGCTGTGCGTGCTGCAGGACACACACACACACACACACACACACACACGGTCGTCTGTCTCTGATTGGACGATCAGACAAGGTGAGACAGGTCACACACACACACACACACACACACACACACACACACACACACACACACACACACACACAGAGCAGCAGTGTGTCGATGTGCAGCGATCGACACGAGGCCGATCAATAGGTCGTCTATCGATCAGCGGTGATGGAGATCATCAGTCTGAGAGAACGAGCTGCAGCTACACACACACACACACACACACACACACACACACACACACACACACACACAGGGTAAATGAATGTATATACTTTTTAGTTTTTAGTTTTATTTGTGTATTTGATTCTGTTGAGTCGTGTTTATGTTTCAATGAGTCTTGAAGATTTGACAAAAACATTCATGAGAATAGAGAGAATATGAATGAGACAGAAAAGAGAGAGAGAAAGGAAAGAGAGGTAAAGAGAGGGAGAGACAGAAAAGAGAGGGAAAGAAAAGACAGGAAAGGAGAGGGAAAGAGAGGGAAAGAAAAGACAGGAAAGGAGAAGGAAAGAAAAGAGAGGAAAGGAGAAGGAAAGAAAAGAGAGGCAATGAGAGGGAAAGAAAAGACAGGAAAGGAGAGGGAAAGAAAAGAGAGGAAAGGAGAGGAAAAGAGGGAAAGAAAAGAGAGAGAAAAAGGGGGAAAGAAAAGAGGGAAAGAGATGGAGAGAGAAAAGAGAGGGAAAGAAAAGAGAGGGAAAGAGGGGGAGAGAGAAAAGAGAGAGAAAGAGGGGGAAAGAAAAGAGAGGGAAAGAAAAGAGAGGGAAAGAGGGGGAAAGAAAAGAGAGGGAAAGAGGGGGAAAGAAAAGAAAGGGAAAGAGAGGGAAAGAGGGGGAGAGAGAAAAGAGGGGGAAAGAAAAGAATGGGAAAGAGAGGGAGAGAGAAAAGAGGGAAAGAAAAGAAGAGGGAAAGAGAAAAGAGAGGGAAAGAGGGGGAGAGAGAAAAGAGGGAAAGAAAAGAGAGGGAGAGAGAAAAGAGGGAAAGAAAAGAGAGGGAAAGAGAGGGAGAGAAAAAAGGAGGGAAAAAGAGGGAAAGAAAAGAGAGGGAGAGAGAAAAGAGGGAAAGAAAAGAGAGGGAAAGAGAGGGAGAGAAAAAAGGAGGGAAAAAGAGGGAAAGAAAAGAGAGGGAGAGAGAAAAAGGATGGAAAGACAGGGAAAAGAAAAGAGAGGGAAAGAAAAAAGGGAGGGAAAGAGAAAAGAGAGGGAAAGAGAAGGAGAGAGAAAAAGGAGGGAAAGAGAGGGAGAGTGAGAGAGAAGGGAACGAGTGGAAAAGGAAAACGCGTGTTGGTGGAGGAGGGGAGCTGCTGCTGCCACGGCAACCAGAGCTCCCTGCTCTCACTCAGGTCCTCAGGGAGACCCCGAGCTCCGTAACTGTAAAGTCTTCTTAAAGGGACAGTGCAACATCTTCAGTTTTCTCACATTTCTATTTCCTGTTTGTCTGAGAGGTCAAAGGTCAGCGGTCGCTCAGCGGGACGACTCGCCGTAACCACGGCAGCGGAAGATCAAAACACCAAACATCCCACAATGCACCTGTGAACACAGAGACAACTGACCTGAAGATGAAAGGAAGGAGGGAGGAGGAGGAGGAGGGAGAGGAAGAGGAGGAGAAGGGAGGAAGAGGAGAGAGGAAGAGGAGAAAGGAAGAGGAGGAGAAGGAAGAGGAAGAGGAGGGAGAAAGAGGAGGAGGAGAAGGGAGGAAGAGGAGGAGAAGGGAGGAAGAGGAAGAGGGAAGAGGAGGAGGAAGAGGAAGAGGAGGAGAAGGGAGGAAGAGGAGGGAGAGGAAGAGGAGGAGGAGAAGGAAGGAGGAAGAAGAAGAGGAGGAGGAGGAGGAGGGAGGAAGAGGAGGAGAAGGGAGGATGAAGAAGAGGAGAAGGAGGAGGAGGAAGAGGAGGAGGGAGAGGAAGAGGAGGAGGAAGAGGAAGAGAAGGAGGAGAGAGGAAGAGGAAGAGGAGGAGGAGGAGAGAGGAGAAGGGAGGAAGAGGAAGAGGAGAAGGGAGGAAGAAGAAGAGGTGGGAGAGGAAGAGGAGGAGGAGAAGGGAGGAAGAAGAAGAGGTGGGAGAGGAAGAGGAGGAAGAGGAGGAGGAGAAGGGAGGAGGAGGAGAAGGGAGGAAGAGGAGAAGGGAGGAAGAGGAGGAGGAGAAGGGCAAAGAGGAAGAGGAGACTCTGAAGTTGTGGTCCATGTCACTGCTCGATTTGAATCGCTACCCGATTTGTGACAATACTGCCGGCCGCCATCTTGGACCGCTGTCTACGGCAACTCCACTTGGACAAACTTCATCAGGCCGCTGCCCGATCTGCGTACAAGCGGAAGTCTGCTTCAAGTTCTGTAAAATTAAAATACGGTGCTGTGAAAATGATTTTTATTTTTAAAAACCAAAAAAACAGGACGTCCGTCATAAGACAGCCGCGGCAGACTCGTTTATTCAGTCAGTGTTGTGGTAGTTGTGATTGTTTGTGGTTGTCATGGTGATGAGGCCGGCGAGAACAGACCAGAGTAAACACTAAAAGTCTCTGCCTCTGTTCCTGTTTTCATACCACCACAACCAGCCCTCAGTTTACATTACTAAGAAAGTTTTTTTTAAATAAAAAGATAAAGCGTCTCTGGCGACCACATCGGGCAGTGAAGTCAATTCAACTAAGTTTGTCCAAGTGGAGTTGCCGTACGTAGCTGTCACAGATCGGGTAGTGACAGTCCATGTCACTACCCGATTTGCATCGCTCTCGTCTTTTCTCGCCGGCCTCATCACCATGACAACCACAAACAATCACAACTAACACGGCTGTCTTATGACGGACGTCCGCGGTCGCTAGGCTACAACATGTCAGTTAAACAGACTGTCACTTCAAAAAAATAAATCATTTTCACAGCACAGTATTTTAAATGTACAGAACTTTCAGAACCTGTACACAAATCGGGCAGCGCCCAAATGAAGTTTGTCCAAGTGGAGTTGCCGTAGGCAGCTGTCAAAGATGGCGGCCGGTCTGCGTAGCGATGCAAATCGGGCAGTGACAGCCCAGGATCCAGATGTGGACTGAGTCGCGTCATTGTGAGGTCACAGGGTCAGAGGTGTGTGTGTGTGTGTGTGAGGAGAACACACCTGAGCAACGTCGGTGTGTGTCTGTGTGTGTGAGTGTGTGTGTGTTATCCGGTCCATCTTAATGACTTCCTGTTTGTGTGTGAGGGACAAAGGTTCGTTAACGTTTCAGTCTGAGAGAAAAACATTCATCATCATCGTTATTAACCAGTGAGATAAGAGACTCAACTCTGAGTTCACTCTCTCTGAATGTTAATATGACGCAAAATACACATGGACTTTACTTGTGAAACATTTTGCACATGGGAAACATGTGGTTTTGGCCCAATTTTATATTTTACTTTTTAAAAATATTTTATTTTAAAGGGATAGTTCACCCAAAATTTAAATTTCCCTCATGATCTCCTCCCCTCATGTGGACTAAGGGCTGGGAGAAGTTTCAGAGTCCTCCGTGGCTTCTCTGAGTTACAGGGGGTCTTGGCGTAGCAGTGCATGTCCATATGACGGTTGCAAATGGATACCAACTGTCTTCGTAACAAAAAGACACACCAAAAAACATCCAAATACCTCCATGCTGCTCGTATGTAATGTCCCTCTTGTATTGAAGCCCCGACATGAGAAATTGGTCAGAAAAAAATTAAATAAGTCTATGTTTTAAGCTCCCAGCACTGCACTTCCTGGATTTGCACTGCAAAAACTCAAAATCTTACCAAGAATATTTGTCTTATTTCTAGTCAAAATGTAATTTCTAATTTCAAAACAAATCTCATTCTACTTAAAATAAGACTCATCACATTAAAAGCAGCTTGTTTTTAGACACTTTTTACTTCTTTCAAGTATATTTTTACTTGAAATAAGTAGAAAAATCTGATAGTGGAGCAAGTTTTTCTTTCTTATTACAAGCACAAAAAACCTGCTTTCACTGTCAGATTTTTCTACTTATTTCAAGTGAGAATTTGTTTGAAACAAGTGAAAATGATCTAAAAATAAGTTCATTTTTAGGTGAAGAGTCTTATTTTAAGTGGAAAGAGATTAGTTTTGACTAGAAATGAGACATTTTGATGAGAAATAAGACGAGAGTTTTTGCAGTGTGGATGGAGCTTCCGCTACAAACAAGCTTAAAAAATAGACTTATTTAATTACCCACGTGTGCATTCCCATGTGAATCCATTTTCCACATGTGGTAACATGTTTTCCACATGTGTAACCATGTACACCACATGTGGAAAATGGGTTCATATGGGAATGCACATGTGAATCACATATTTTTTGGCCAAAACCACATGTTTCCCATGTGCAAAATGTTTCACATGTGAAGTGCATATGTTTTTTCTGTAAGGGTGACAGAATGACATTACTGTATGTTGTCGTGTTGTGGTGTTGGACAAAGAGACGTGAGACGGACTCGGAGACGTGACTTTATTCACTGTGAAGATTCGTTACAGTCAAACATCGTTAAAACAATAAAGGCAGAACGAGTGCAGCTGATTGGACCGTCAGCTTTGATTGACAGCTCTATAAATGTGTGTTTTCACTTTTCTTTTGATACAAAACAAGTTTGTTTCACCACGGACACACAACGTCTAACATGACGACATTTATACAAAGATATAAATACAGTATTTATAATCTGTATCATACAAAAGTTTCCTCGGTGACGGTGAAGTACTCGGCTAACCACAAAACCCACACACAAAACAGGGGGCGGGGCTTAAGTGCTCGGGGCGGGGCTTGGGAGTTGTGGGAGGGGCTATGGTTAAAAAGACAACTCTGAACAAGAAGACGGACAGTTACAGTAGCCTATCAGGATGCAGGATTCATTTTTTTTACAGTGCGAGCATAAAAAAGAGAACACAGACAGGTGGGGGCGGGGCTAAGGGGAGAAGGGGCGGGGCTAAGGGAGGAAAGGGGCGGGGCCAAGAGGCGTCACTCTTTTCTTTTAGCCTTTTAATCCCTTCACTCCTCCATTATTATCATCATCATCAACATCATCATCAACACAAGGTCGGTTAAAACAATTAAAGGGATAGTTCACCCAAAATTTGAAATTTCCCTCATTATCTTTATTTTTATTAGTGCATTCTGTCAATTTTTTAAATATTATGGTTATTATGTCCTATTTCAATTAATCTTAATATTGTATCTGTGTCCACTTTACCTGCCCAGGGACTAGAGGCGGAAATTAGCAATTGTTGCTATAACCTGGCTCAAAGCATCTCTTCTTGTTTTACAAGATTAATGTTTTTTGTGCATTGTCCCTGTTTTAAATTAATTAATTAATTCATTCATTCATCTCCTCCCCCTCATGTGGACTAAGGGTTGGGAGAAGTTTCAGAGTCCTCCGTGGCTTCTCTGAGTTACAGGGGGTCTCGGCGTAGCAGTGCATGTCCATATAACATATATATTGCTAATGGATACCAACTGTCTTCGTAACAAAAAGACAAACCAAAAAACATCCAAATACCTCCATGCTGCTCGTATGTAATGCCCCTCTTGTATTGAAGCCCCAACATGAGAAATTGTTCCGCCGGTCAGTGCAAATCCCACAGGCAGAGCAGTGAACTGAGACACTGGGAGCTTCCGCTACAAACAAGCTTAAAATATAGACTTATTTAATTTTTTTCGGAACAATTTCTCATGTTGGGGCTTCAATACAAGACGGACATTACAGACGAGCAGCATGGAGGTATTTGGATGTTTTTTGGTGTGTCTTTTTGGACGAAGAAAAGTCGGTATCCATTCACAACCATTATATGGACAAATACGGCTGCTCTTCGGAGGACTGAGGAAATTTGAATTTTGGGTGAACTATCCCTTTAAAGGCCCCACATTAAAACCCAATGCTGGACTCCGATTGGCCGACAGCAGACAGCAGAGGTAAGTGATGTCACAGTGAGGAGAGCCAATAAGGTGAGCGGTCGATGCTGCATTCAGGTCGTCATGGTGAGAGTGGGGGGATTCGAACGCCTCGGGTGGTTTGGGGGCGTGGCCTCGGTGGATGAGGTCACAGCTCACAACCAGGAAGTTGAAGATGAACAATATTTACAAAGTGGGAAAAAAAAACTGCTGCAAAGCATGATGGGAAGTCCTGCTCCGCGTGAAGAGCATCCGAGGTATTTATCACCTGACAGGAAGACAACTGTACCCATGCCTCAACACAGTGGTAACCACGGCAACCAAAAAAAAAAGTCAACAACATTTTTTTTTTTTGTGAATGTAAATTTGTAACATTTTTCCGTAATGGGGCCTTTAGTAAAGGGATAGTTCAACATTTAATCAAATTGTTCCCATTGCCATAACCCCTATAGTCACAGCAGTAGGTTCGTTACCTTTAATTGTCGGTGCAAGCTGTTTTTAGAACGGAGGAGCAGAGCCGTGAGCTGCTCAGAGCTACGCTACGGAGGCTCATTATGGGATTTCTCAGTTGGTTTCCCTCATCAAACTCATCAAATACACAATCCAACAACTCCACAACGCTCTGGTGGACAAGTTGTGAGCTGCACATTCACCACGCTATGAGATAATAACACAACGTTACCACACAGAGTTGTTTTAGAGGGAAATACAGAGACTGTTGATGAAAAACTGTCCCTGAAGGCAACGTGCATCAGTGGTTTTACATCAATTTCCCTCTAAAACAACTCTGTGTGGTAACGTTGTGTTATTATCTCATAGCGTGGTGAATGTGCAGCTCACAACTTGTCCACCAGAGCGTTGTGGAGTTGTTGGATTGTGTATTTGATGAGTTTGATGAGGGAAACCAAGAAATCCCATAATGAGCCTCCGTAGCGTAGCTCTGAGCAGCTCACGGCTCTGCTCCGCCGTTCTAAAAACAGCTTGCACCGACAATTAAAGGTAACGAACCTACTGCTATGACTATAGGGGTTATGGCAATGGGCCAGTTTGGACAAAATGTTGAACTATCCCTTTAATGTTCCTCGTCTTTCTGTACCGCACGTGGAGGAAGTGATGTCACGGTGACATCATGGAGGCCCCGCCCCCAGAACACAGAGTAAACAGCAGAATAATTACAGAGCTGAAAGCACCTGGAGAAACAACAGTCCTGCTCATTGGCTGCTCCACAGACCAGAGGCCCCGCCCACTCAGAGCCACGCTCGCTCCTGAGTGGTCAGCTGCCGCCTGAGGCCCCTCCTCCTCTGAGGTGATTGGTGCTCATGGCTGAAGGGGGGAGGAGGGAGACGAGGGGGGAGGAAGGGCTCTTACATGGGAGGGACGACGAGGCCGGACATGGCTGGAGAGAGAGAGAGAAACATAGAGGTGATGAGACTCTTCATCATGAACTCATCTGTAGGATTCTGTTGCTTTAAAGGGACAACCAGGAGTTTCTATTTGGTTATAAAAAAGTCTGATATTAATGTGGATGAATCTCCGTTACCACTTGTTAATGGTCCATTTTAGATAAATCTATGGTTTTGTCTCTATGGTTATTTTGTTATTATTAGTGGTGGTGGAAATGCTGGGCGAGCCGACCAGCGTTTCTTTACTTTCGGTTTCGTGGCGAGTCATGAGAATAACGCCGCCGTATGAATCTCCGTTTATGGTGGGAACTACGACGGTATGTGATCGTCTTCCAACCTCTGACTTTAATTCTTGATGAATGAAAACATGAGTCTGTCTTGACCCGGTCAAAGAATTTCACGGTGCGGAGGCTCATAAATGTAGTGTGGAAACACTTCACTTTAACAAAACTCCTCGTTGTCCCTTTAAGAGGTCGCCATGACAACAGAGACAAGGACAGAGAAGACAGGAAGCAGAGACTGTTTTTCTAAAAGGAAACATGTTGAAGAAAAAAGACAAAACACTGAAGAGAGAGAGAGAGCGTGTTTCTAAAAACAGATTATGACTCGTGCTGCGTTGAGACAAGTCGGAACTTGGATCTTTCCGACCTCCGACTCGGAAAAAGTGCGATCGAACGCCACCTCAGGTCAGAGCTCCGACTTGGTGGCTTCGCCGAGAATCAGTCGTCTGACGTCACACAACAACCTGCACCGTGCAGAACCATGTCACAGTCAACGGTAAAACATCAATTAAATGCATTTAAAGGGACATTGTGTAACTTCTCCTGTTGTCTATTCCTGAAAATGGATCATTTGGTTCTTCAGTCTGTTTTTCATTAACCATTATAAAACGTTAAAGGTGAAATCCTGCGATCTGATTGGTTGTTAACCGTGGTATATTGAGCATATACCACGGCTACTATTCTAAAGCCTTATCACAGCGTAGGCTATCACTCCGCCTCAGGCACGTATGACTGGTATGAATGGAAGTTGTTGTCATGTATCCATGACAACGGACTGTTGCAGTCCGTAGCAACAGACAGTCGGTGTTTTTAGGATGTTAAAAATGTAGTAAAGTAGTGTAATTGACATGTTGAAGGTGAACTTTGACCTCCAGAGGGTTAACAATGGTAGAGGGGACTGAGCAGTGACAGAGCTACTTGGAGCTAACGTCTGGACAGCTGGGAACAGATTTTTATTCTGCTTGAAGAAAACTACATGAAATTGATTGCATATCCCTCTTTCATATTGTCTTTATTGGTAACCGTTTTATAAAAGCAATATATCCCTCCAGTCCTCCAGGTGGTCTCTGCTCATTCTACCACTCTGAGGGGGAACAACGCCCCTTAGAGTGGTAGAATGAGCAGAGACCACGGACTGGAGGGATATATTGCTTAAGTAATCCCCCCATCAACAAAGTGAAGTGTTCCTTTCAGCTCTGAATGAGCCGTTCATATCATTCATATCTCCATGGAGCGTTACACTGATGCTGCATTCACCTGCAGTCGGGCAGACGGCCGTCGCTAACAAACCAGATGTCATTTTAGTCACAGAAGTCCAGAGAAAGACGGTAAAAACAATACCACATCGCCATGACAACATATTGTCATGTGTATTGTTGTTTTGCCTGGTGCTGACGGACCACTTGTTTACATAGAGGCTTGTTTATGTCCGTCTGCCGTCTGCCCAATTTCAGGTGAATGCAGCATGAAAAATACCATTGAGTTGCTTGAGATATACAACCACAACGCTAGATGGGAGGAATTCCTACACAATGTACCTTTAAATGATAAAATACAGTTTTTGTGTCCTTTGTGATGTTTTTATGTCTCAGCTACATGAAGAACTTTGGATGTAAAGTTTGTCCTGGAAGTCAGAAGTGGGAAAGATCTGAGTTCAGACTTGTCTCGAACGCAGCGTTTGTCAACACTCATGATGTCACATGATCAGTGTTTATCACAACAGCAGAACACACTGTTGTTCACACACACACACACACACACACACACACACACACACACACACACATAGAGAGGGTGTGATGACATGTTGTTCCTCATTAGTTTCCTTTAACGACAAAATGCATGTAGCAGCACGTAGTTTAATTTACTAGCTCATTACACACACACACAGACACACACACACACACACACACACACACACACACACACACACACACACACACACACAGACACACACACACACACAGTTTAATTAAGTGGAGGCAGGAGTGTGTAAAACGACACTCGACTTGTTCAGACTCTTCACGTCTATAATCATCAATATCATCATTGATCTGATCAGTGGGATTTGACAACTTTATTAAAGGATCGACAGCTGGAGCCTTTACCACCATTAATCACACACACACACACACACACACACACACACACACACACACACACGGGCGCACACACAGAGACAGACACACACACACACAGGGTAGGTAACTTGAGTACTGTTAGTATTGCATGGAGAGTGACAGGCCAACGCATGTTTTATTCACTACAACCCACAGATACATCCTCTAAACACACACACACGCACGCACACAGGCGAACGCACACACACACACACACACACACACACACACGGGTGCGGTGGGTGTGTGTGATGTCAGTGTTTCTGACAGAGAGGTTTGTTGAGTGTTAAATATTCATGTTGCTCTCTGCCTTCACTGAGGCAGAAAGGCCACAGAGTGAGTGTGTGTGTTTGAGTGTGTCTGTGTGTGTGTGTGTGTGTGTGTGTGTGTGTGTTAGACTTCCACTAGGAAGCAGAGCCGATGAAAAACAGCAGCAGAAACAAAGTGACGATCATTTACAGTTAAACAGCTGCTTTCTGCTGCTTCAATCAGCCACTCTAACAACGCACTTATTATGATAACAACAATACTAAAAGTAGTACTGATAATAAATAATGTGTGTGTGTGTGTGTGTGTGTGTGTGTGTGTGTGTGTGTGTACCTTGCAGTCCGTTGTTGTTGGCTGAGCAGTTTGGAGGAGGAGGAGGGGAAGCTGGGGGTCGTACGACGGGAGCGAAGGCGCTCTTCTGTTTGACGGCAGCAGAGAAGGAGAAGACGCCGTGGGACGAGTTACAGTTGGACACGGCCATGGTCGGACTGGACGGGACGACTGCAGCACAGAGAAACCACAGACCACAGACCAGATCAGAAACCAGTTCAGAGACCAGAAACCAGTTCAGAGATCAGAAACCAGATCAGAAACCAGAAACCAGACCAGAAACCAGCTCAGAAACCAGAAACCAGTTCAGAAACCAGTTCAGAGACCAGAAACCAGCTCAGAGACCAGAAACCAGTTCAGAAACCAGTTCAGAAACCAGCTCAGAAACCAGAAACCAGCCCAGAAGCCAGAAACCAGCTCAGAAACCAGAAACCAGCTCAGAAACCAGTTCAGAAACCAGAAACCAGCTCAGAGACCAGTTCAGAAACCAGAAACCAGCTCAGAAACCAGCTCAGAAACCAGTTCAGAAACCAGAAACCAGTTCAGAAACCAGAAACCAGCTCAGAAACCAGCTCAGAAACCAGTTCAGAAACCAGAAACCAGTTCAGAAACCAGCTTAGAAACCAGAAACCAGTTCAGAAACCAGAAACCAGCTCAGAAACCAGAAACCAGTTCAGAGACCAGAAACCAGTTCAGAAACCAGAAACCAGCTCAGAAACCAGAAACCAGTTCAGAGACCAGAAACCAGTTCAGAAACCAGAAACCAGCTCAGAAACCAGTTCAGAAACCAGCTTAGAAACCAGAAACCAGCTCAGAAACCAGTCCAGAAACCAGTTCAGAAACCAGAAACCAGTTCAGAAACCAGTGACCAGTTCAGAAACCAGATCAGAAACCAGTTCAGAAACCAGAAACCAGCTCAGAAACCAGAAACCAGTTCAGAAACCAGTTCAGAAACCAGAAACCAGTTCAGAAACCAGCTTAGAAACCAGAAACCAGTTCAGAAACCAGAAACCAGTTCAGAAACCAGTGACCAGTTCAGAAACCAGATCAGAAACCAGTTCAGAAACCAGAAACCAGTTCAGAAACCAGAAACCAGCTCAGAAACCAGTTCAGAAACCAGAAACCAGCTCAGAAACCAGTTCAGAAACCAGAAACCAGCTCAGAGACCAGATCAGAAACCAGAAACCAGCTCAGAAACCAGTTCAGAAACCAGAAACCAGTTCAGAAACCAGAAACCAGTTCAGAAACCAGTTCAGAAACCAGAAACCAGCTCAGAAACCAGTTCAGAAACCAGAAACCAGCTCAGAGACCAGCTCAGAAACCAGTTCAGTACAGTACTTGCAGTAGTAGAACCCAGGGGCGTGTCCAGATATTTTTGAAGGGGTGGCCCAAGTGGGGCACCGACTTATGGTGGGGTGGCATGAAGCGTGACCATGAGTTCCTGCGCGCACACATTACGTACTCATGTATGTGCACACGCAAACACACAGGTTTTGGCCATACCCAGTTTTTGTCTGCAAAACTCATAAAAATTACTAACACTGCAAGAAAAACTAGACCTACTAGTCAAAATACAGGAGTGGCAACACACAATTGTGATAGAAAACCTCAATATTTAATTCTTGAAAAAAAATTACTTGACAAAAGGCAGTATAAAATAACGTATAAAATGACTCTGACTAAGCATATATAGTATATATATCATATACCATCATATTTTGGGGTGGCCAATCAGATTTGCAGTAGTAGTATTTACCTTGATACTTACTGCCGTAGGAAGAGTTGGCAGACGAGCCGTTGAGGAAACCCGGTGACGTTGCCACTCCCAGGTTCGGCATGCCGCTGTTGCCGTAACCGTTCATGCTGTTGCTTACTGTGTTGCCATAGTTACTCTGTTGGGGGGTGGAGCTCGGGACGTATCCCCGCGGCGACACACTGCTGGTGTTACGACTGTAGCCGACTGGAAGAGGACGAGAAGGAGGGTTAATGAGACGGCAGTGAACTGGTGTTCAGGGTTAGGGTTACCTAGGGGTGGGCAAAAATATCGATATGGCAATATATCGCAATATTTTGTATCGCGATACGATATCGATATATCGATTTTTTTTCAAATAATAAATCATGTTTCAGACGTAAATCCAGTACGACTTCCGCACCTCTGCTCCGCGAGGTGTCACTGTACTGCTGCCTCAGACAGTGTGTTGTTCATGCAGATATGTTGTTGTAACTTGCACTTGTATAAAATGGCATGGATAATTTGAATTACATTGTTTTGACTCAGTTTGTCCCATGAATTACCACTATCATCTGATGTACATACAACTTGGATTTTAAGATGCATAATGCCTTTTACATTTTTCAGTGAACTATGTAGAATATCGTAGAATATCGCGATATATCGCAAAATTTGGATATCGCAATATCGTATCGTATCGTGACTCAAGTATCGTGATGCGTATCGTATCGTGAGGTCCTTGGCAATGCCCACCCCTGACCCTCTCGGACCCAAAGGCCTGAAGTCTTTAAGGACCCGAGGCCTTTAAGGACCTGAAGACTTTGAGGACTTGAGGCCTTATAGAGGAACTATGCAAGTCGGTCTCTTTTTTGTTGCTTTGGTTTCTTTTTTTTCACTTTTTTCATATTTTCACTGTCATAAAAACTACTGCTACTCACCCCCCACCCACAACCCCCCGGCCATGTGCATTTGTTTTCAGCGAAGCCGGACAGAAGGAAATCCATGGAGCGATGTCTACCAGGTGGGTAATGTTTGGTACCGTTAACAAGAGATTACGGATTATGGGCATGTCTGTATCTTAGTGCCGTAAAGCAGTACACCGGGTCAGTGGCGCTGATCTTTCAAGCTTGGTTTTTGTCCAAGAGACCCTAGGGAGGAGGCAGAGAGCCTCCATTCTCCCTGGAACAAGTCATTTAACCATCACAACTACCCAGAAGCTGCTTCATTAAGATGCAAATCCTGCATAGTTCCTTTTTAAGGACCAGAAGACTTTAAGGACCTGAGGAGTTTGTGGACCTGAGGACCTTAAGGACCTGAGGACTTTAAATACCTGAAGATTTAAAGGACCTGCAGACCTTAAGGACCTGAAGACTTAATGGACCTATGGACCTGGTTGTTGAGGCCCCATTTTATTTCACCTTCTCCCCATGAGATGGACCCACCTACTGCCCATTTCTGAGTCCTTGATGGTATGTAGAGCTACCATACGTAAGGGATAATGTATAGTTCGGAGGTTGTTATGGAGAAATAAACCCCGACAGGTTTCATTCAACCTGAAGGGGTTTATTTCTCCATAACAACCGACCAACTATACATTATCCCGCTTATTACACGGTTTACGAGTGAAATAATTAATTTGAAACATAATTCTGATCAAAATACGACTTTCATCGATTTAAAATTGCATTTAGCGAATCTGCAAGACCGGTCACTTCCGCTGTTTTGCCGAGCCTCCTCCCGTTCGTGCATTTGAAGCCTTTGATAATCAATCAGTGGATCGATAGATTATCATACACGTGTTACGATGTGTGTATTGTGTGTAGTCGTATCTGTCATAAACAAGAGATTAACTTTACTGTTTACGGGGTGCGTTTGTGTCGCGGAGCCGCGGTGCCACCGAGACGAGAGGAGAGCTGTGACACCGGGTCAGAGGCTCTGATCAGCAGGTTTGGTTTCCAGCAGCGGTGTGGAAGGAGCCTCCACTCTCCTTGTAACAAGTTACAAATCATTTATCTCTAACATCACTATTAGTCCGACGCTGTTTAATGACGGTAAAAATGAAACACAAGGTAAATATCCTGCAGTTTCTCTTTTCTGTGCTGCGCTGATCAGAGCGCTGTCCCTAGCAACGGTCTGTTATACTTGACAACGGTCCGTTATACAGAAATAACAGACCGCAGAACGCAGCGCTGGACCAATCAGAGAGCAGCATTCAATAGAGCCGTGTAATAACCCATTATATGCTATGCATTCAAGTTAACTGCTTGTAATAGCTCACTATTTCTTGTATGCTTAGGCTGTAATGTTTGTAATGTCTGGATTACTCTTTCCAGTGTTTGTGTGTGAATGTTGTATGTATGTTGCATTTGTTATGTGTTTCTATTCTCTTTTCCTTATCCTTCTTTCTTATTTTTACTTGGGACCCCCTCGAAAACGAGGTGATACACCTCAAGGGGTTAATCCTAATAAAGAAATTTGAACACTTGAAGGACCTGAGGACTTAAAGGACCTGAAGACTCGTAGACTCTGAGGACTGGAGGAAACTAGTCGACTTCACCTGCAGTCCTTCTACCTGAGGGACTTCATGTGACTCTTACCTTGCGTTGTCTCTGAGACGTTGACAGCCAGCTGTCCGCTGAAGGAGTTAACTCCCATCATGCCATGGGAGGCAGTGTTGCCTAGCGACGGGATCTGGTTGTGGTTCCTGGGAACGCTGTAGAGAGCCTCGGCGATGTCGGCCGCACGCTTCAGGATGATCTCCTGCAGGAAAACGTCACAAAGGTCACACGATCGCATCACCTGAGGTCACCAGTGCCTCCTCCTCACTGGTTTCACTAGCCACGTTTCAGAAAGTTCCATGAACCGTTAGTACCCGCAACAAAGGGGCCGTCCACACGAACGCGGGTATTTTTGAAACCGTGTGTTTCTCTGCACGGTTTGGCCTTTCATCCACACGAAACCGCAGTTGTTTCAGCAGTCAAGTGTGGACAGGAAAACCGAGGAAAACCGCAATTTCTTGTCGACATTGTTCGACGTCACACTGTGTGAGGGTAAACAGTAAGTTGTATCCATGGAGACTAGTGGAGCTCTAGACGTGACCAGCTGATGGAGTCGCTGTTACTGCTGCTATTTAGCATTTAGCATTTAGCATAGCCATTGTTGTTTTTCCGGTATGAATTTTTCCAGCCTTGTGATTGGCTAAAATGGCCTTCCTGTTAGGAGTGCTATCGCCACCTACTGCTTTGGCATGTGCATGACATTGTTTGAGGCGGATTTTGTGGTTTCATGTGGACGGAGATATTTTTTATCACACTGGTGGTGTGGACGCGAATTGGGGCCAGAAAAGTTTGGTTTCAAAAATACCCGTGTTGGTGTGGACGAGGCCTAAAAGGTTCCTGTGGCCCGCTGTTGTCTGCGTTTCCACCGAGGCCCAAAGTCCCGGGGAGATTATGCAAATCACTAAATGTAGCCTACTAGTCTTAAAATTAGCTGATCAAGAACGGAACGGATCAGTCGGACGGTCGGTTGGTCAGCCTTAATCAACGAATCTGTGGCGGCCGAGTACTCTGATATCGGCTACAGCCCTAATTAATACAAAAAAAAATCAAACAAATCCACACTAAAAACAACCAAACAGACTGCTGCAGCTGGAATTGAATATACGGCCGGGTAAAACGCGGAATTGAGTGCTCAACCAATCAGAGGTGTTCAGAGCACAGACCACGCCCACCCACATAGTTCCTGAACCTACCGACCGGGGGGGGACTTTTCTACCCTGGAACTACATTTTGGTTCCTGTCTCTGTTCATCTTTCACTCTCTAATTCAGATAAAGGTTCAGTAAAATCAACAAAGCCCATGCTGCTGTGCGTCGGCCTGTAGGGTGAGCTCTCCACACGGTTTCATGTTTCATGTTGAGTCACACGCACACACACACACACACAGAGACACACACAGAGACATGCAGACAACATGAGAGCTTACACACACACAAACACACAAACACACACATTGACACACACGTACACACAGGTTATTATTGTAACTACAGTTGGATTTACATTCGTTTACAACCTCTGTTCTCTGTTCAAGGTTACTCTTTCATTTCACTAGACCTGTGTGTGTGTGTGTGTGTGTGTGTGTGTGTGTGTGTGTGTGTGTGTGTGTTTGGGGCGATTAACTGGCGGGTTGAGAAGCGTGTCGGAGAGGGAGTCAGGAGGATGGAGGAATATAAAGCTCCCCTCCTCCATCAGTGTTTCAGGAGGTTCTGACTCATAAACCTGCAGCAGCTCCGTCCTGCTCGCTGAGCATCATGGGACATTTTTTACCCTTTTTTTTTTAAATTTTTAACAAGAAAATAAAAACACCTTCACGTCTCCACACGGACGTAAAGTCAAAGTTTTTAACTTTGAGTCAGATTCGATCAGGTTCAGCTTCTGTCTTAGTCCTGAAGGCCCCAGGTGAGAGCTTCCCCTGGTGGCCGGTGGCGGTACTGCTGCTGGTTAACAACAACAAAGTGGACAGCTGGACCTCGGGCCAATGGATACACAGCTGTCCTCTAATTGGGCAGTGGAAAAACTGACTTACATGGCAAGAGGACAAGTCGAGGACT